>NC_057738.1:45770105-45854782 GCF_004010195.1 Chiloscyllium plagiosum
TTTTGTCATTTACATAAATGATTTGGATGCGAGCATAAGAGGTACATTTAGTAAGTTTGCAGATGACACCAAAATTGGAGGTGCAGTGGACAGCGAAGAAGGTTACCTCAGATTACAACAGGATCTTGACCAGATGGGCCAATGGGCTGAGAAGTGGCAGATGGAGTTTAAATCAGATAAATGCGAGGTGCTGCATTTTGGGAAAGCAAATCTTAGCAGGACTTATACACTTAATGGTAAGGTCCGAGGGAGTGTTGCTGAACAAAGAGACCTTGAAGTGCAGGTTCATAGCTCCTTGAAAGTGGATTTCACAGTTAGATAGGATAGTGAAGGCGGAGTTTGGTATGCTTTCCTTTATTGGTCAGAGTATTGAGTACAGGAGTTCGGAGGTCACGTTGCGGCTGTACAGGACATTGATTAGGCCACTGCTGGAATATTGCATGCAATTCTGGTCTCCTTCCTATTGGAAAGGTGGTGTGAAACTTGAAAGAGAAGATTTACAAGGATGTTGCCAGGGTTGGAGTATTTGAGCTATAGGGAGAGGCTGAACAGGCTGTGGTTGTTTTCCCTGGAGGCTGAGGGGTGACTTTATAGAGATTTACAAAATTATGAGGGGCATGGATCGGATAAATGGGCAAAGTCTTTTCCCTGGGGTGAGGGAGTCCAGAACTAGAGGGCATAGGTTTACGGTCAGAGGGGAAAGATATAAAAGAGACCTATGGGGCAACTTTTTCACACAGAGGGTGGTACGTGTATGGAATGAGCTGCCAGAGGATGTGGTGGAGGATGGTACAATTGCAACATTTAAAAGGTATATGAATAGGAAAGGTTTGGAGGGCTATGGGCTGGGTGCAGGCAGGTGGGACTAGATTGGGTTGGGATATCTGGTCGGCATGGACGGGTTGGACCAAAGGGTCTGTTTCCGTGCTGTACATCTCTATGACTATGACTCTATAACAGAAAAGAAGAACCAAAGATGTGGTGTCACAGGATAGAGGATGAAGTGGAATTCCAACATGAAAGCACAATCCAAAATATCGGGCAGAATTTATTTTTTACTAATTCAAGGATTTGTGTGAAATTCAAATAAACAGATAAGGCTTTTATGAGTGAGATATATTCCTTGTCCTCTCTGAGTTTGTACATGTTTTGCTTTCCCTTATTGTGAACTGAAAGTAAGCTAAATAAGACTGTTAAATAATCACTTGAATGGACACCACAATGCCTTCATTTGGGTAGTCATGATTTGGAGATGCCGGTGTTGGACTGGGGTGTACAAAGTTAAAAATCACACAACACCAGGTTATAGTCCAACAGGTTTAATTGGAAGCACACGCTTTCGGAGTGACGCTCCTTCATCAGGTGATAGTGGAGGGCCCGATCGTAACACAGAATTTATCTAGTGTGCTTCCAATTAAACCTGTTGGACTATAACCTGGTGTTGTGTGATTTTTAACTCCATTTGGGTAGTTATTCCAGGTAGAGATTGCAACAAGCTAAATGTGCTGATCTGTGTTGTATTTGGCTCCAATTGAGGTTCTGTCCATCTATCTGATCCACCATAACACTGTATTTTCTCATGATGCAACATCACTTGATTCTGAACTGTGTTCAGCTCATCTGCTGCTGAAACCCTTGTCCATATTTCCACACACGTCTGCACACAATGATATTCAATGTTTGGAACTTACGGCAACAAACAGCAGTGAATGCTAGATCAGTTGTTCATTTTAAGTCTGAGAGAGATAAATTTTTGTTTAGCAAAGTTATCAAGGGAAATGAGCCAAAGACAGGAATTGGAGTTAGGCCACAGATCAGCCATAATTTCATTGAATGGTGGAACAGGCCAAGGGGCTAAATGGCCTACTCTTGTTCTGTTGTTCTTATATCTTTTTTAACTCAAACTGACTTCTTTGAGTATTGTCCTGGTCATCTTCCTGTTATCCATCTTTCAATAACCTCTGATTGTCCGACCTCTGCTGCTGTAACTGAGCTCGTCATGATATTTACCCATAATCCTTTGTTTCCTGATCTATGCTGAAACTAACCCCCAGTTTCACAAGGCTCCATTTTAAAATCTTTCATCTTTCTTCACAAATCTCTTTGTCTCTTGTTAAGACAAACTGTGAGATTATGATGTTCTTCCTATTCTGAGTTTTGATTTAAGTGGTTCTATCATTAGAAAGACTACCTTCAGCGGCCTGAGCACACACTCAGGAATTCTCTCCCCAAACACGCCTCTGTTCTTTGTCACTGTCTTATTAGAAGCTCCTTAAAACCTAAATGGAGAAAAGCTCCAGTCACCCACTGTAAAATCTCCTGCTGTGGCCTAGTCTCAAAATAGTTTCTATTCATTGGGATGATTTGCTACGTTGCTAGTGAACAAGGATCCAGTTAAGTTCAGAATGTAGCTCACTTACACTCTCTCAAAGCTACAAATATTCATTGACAGGGAACTGTCCTCTGCATGTAAAAGGAACTTGTCCAGGCATTACAGCATTTTGAACAAAACAAAAACATAGCAAACAACAGTTCTTTCATGCTTTCTCTATGGTAAATCCTCAACCAATCAGAGCTGACATGCCAACCAATCAGCAACCCATTTTGAAGCATTAGAGATTGTTGTTCCCTTTGAAATGTGGAATCCTTGTGTCAGTCCTGATGAGTGCACGATGGTAAACTTCAACATTGTCTCTTTTCAGCTTAATCATAGAACGCTGACAGCACAGAAGGAGGCCATTCAGTCCACTGTGTCTGGGTCAGCTCCAGAATGAGCATTTTACTTATTGCTACTCCCCCACCATCTTTCTATAACCCTGCACCTTCTTCCTTTTCAGATAAGAATCCAATTCTTTCTTAATATCTCATTTAAATTTGCCTCCTCTACAGTCTCAGGCAGTGCATTCAATACCCAAACTGCTCATTGCTTGAAAAAAAGTTTCCTGTTGTCTTTATTGTTTCTTTTACCAATTATTTTCAATCTGTGTACTCTTGGTGCAAAGACTGCCACTGATGGAAACAGTTTCTCCCAATCCACTCCCTCTAGACTCTTCATGTTATAAAAATCATGATCAAATCTCTTTTCAACAATTTCATCTCTGAGGAAAACTGTCCCAGTTTCTATCCATGGGGCTATTCCTGTCAATGTCTCCAATGCCATCACATCCTTTCTAGTGTGTAGTACTCAGGACTAGTCCCAATACTCCTGCTGAACCAGTGGTCGATCCTGGTTGGGTGATGAGACTCAGCCTAAGACATGAGCTTCGCAAGCCCTGGGTCTAAATAAACAATCCTGCTCTTTTGGTCTGGTAGGAAAATATTTCATAAATTCATATTTTTAATTGACATTGGTCTTTCCTGGCCCTTGTCCCACCTCCTGGCAAGCGAGTCATGTTGAGGAATCCGAACTTTCAGTATTCCAGATTGACCTCATCAACCTGCTGCTGATATTTTCTGCCTCCTTCAGATTTAAATTGGAGCCTGTCAGATTGGGAAAGAAGGACACAGGATAAATCCCTGGCTTCACTGCAATAAAACTCTGTCATGCTTCGAATTATAGGCTGCCTCAGTATGTCACCTTCAGATTGTGTAGATTGTGGAGGAGGTTAGGGAGATAGATGGGGATGTAGGTACTGGGAAGGGTACAGAAATAAGGATGGGTACCTCTTCAAGATGGAGGTGGAGTAGGACACTTCAGCCAGAGCTCGTTCACTTTGTCCATTTCTTTGTGCTTTCTTTTCTCTTCTTTCTTCGCAGCAATGACCTGAACTTCCGGCCTCACCATGGTCTTGGATTCTTGGCCTCAGTGTTGACCCAACATGGTGGTCTTTTGTCAGCTTGACATGATGGTCTGTTGGTGGCATGCAGTGGTCTCTTGGCCCAGCATGGCATTTTATGGGCGGCTCAATGTGGCAGTCTCTTGATAGCCTGTGATAGTCTTTCAGCCTGGCATGGCACTCTCGCAGTGACCCATGGTGGTCTTTAGGCCTGGCATGTCTCAAAGTTGTCCTCCGGCCCTGAGGTGATTCAAGGCCTGGTCTGAACTTGGTGATTAGGTGCTGGTGTGGACTGGGTTTGAGGTCTGTTACTCTGAACATGTTATTGCTCTATTGCTCTAATTTATTCCCAAAATATGTAATGCTGAACTTCTTATTTTTTTATTTTACTCATTGTTCTTCCTAAGAACTTGTATTGAAGAATCTGTACCTAGGTACCTTGCACCTACGATGGGACTGTAAGTGGCGACTTGTAAACCATCAACTGTGCTCATCTGAGTACATGTGACAACAACGCTCATTCAATTCAATTCAATTCAATTCAATTCAGGTACATCAATCACTGATACTTCAGGTCAATATTAATACTTTCACCTATGGTCATTTGACTCAACTTGTCTCCTTTAGTATAATTCCAGAACGATCGATTCATTCAGAATGGTTATATTTTCTACTGGTTTGTCCTTCCATTGGAGTAAAAGGAGGAGAGGGAGACAGGAGGGGGGTGGAGAGGGAGACAGGAGGGGCGTGGAGAGGGAGACAGGAGGTGGTTGGAGAGGGAAACGTGAGCGGGGTGGAGACGGAGACGGGAGGGGGTGGAGAGGGAGGTGGAGAGGGGGTTGTGCTGGGAGGAGGTGAACAGTTGAAGAATGTACTGGAATCTGATATAAATTGTGCGTGATTTGCATGTCAACAAAAGCTTGGCAGTTTTGCATCCCCTGATACATTCTCCATGGCAACAAATCCATCAGACAGACCACACTTATGATCTGATCAACACACACTCGTCCTGCAAGATAACTTGCTATTCCTTGAGAGATGTGGTATTCTAGCGACTCTGTCCTGATGAGTCCATGACAAAACGTTTTGCCAGGATGTCACTTTCCTCAGTATGACTTAGATATAAACCTCCCAATTCCCAAAGGGAAAGCCAGTCTCGAGTTTTAGTAATTTCTAGCTGTTCTGCGTCCGAAGTCAGCATGATTTTGCACTTTACTTCTTACTCTGACTGTAATGGAAATGATTGGACAATTTTGAGTGTTTGCTGTTCATCACAACAGATTACAGTGTGGGAAAAGATCATTTGATTTCTCTCTTTGCAGATAATACCTGAAATTTGGTGCATTTCTGGCATTTTCAGATTTTATTTCAGGCTTGTGACTTTGCTGAACACTAACTTAAATTAAGTCGTGCCATACCCATGAACCAGGGCATTTTTCACTGTCGTTCTGTGATCCAGAATGTCAGAAGTCTTTTTTTAGGGTCAACTTTGAATTGATCGTTTTTAATTTTCCTGAGTCAGTGTATTGCTAGGCTGAAATGGATTTTTTGAGGATGGATGAAAGTTAATACAAGAGGTCCTGTGCACTTCAGTATGTTGCTAATTAATTGAATTAAAGTTGAGGTAAACAGCTGAACCTTGCCCAGCCTTTCTATCTGTCGGGTACTTTGGTGATGATGTCATTCTGAGTTTTACTTAAGATTCCGCGGCTCCAGTCTCACTAACCCCAGACCTGATGGTGTGAGCTCCAATGAGTAGGGCAAGGTCCCCAATATTCATACTATTCTGAATCTAATGTTACGTGCTGCATCCCTGTTTCATTGTAACTTATGTACTTCAATAACCCTCAAAATAAAACTGGAAAAATTGTCTAGGTGGCCCCATGCAGACAACACAAGCTGATAATCCCCAGAGAGCCTCAGGCTCAGGCAGCTTATCCCCTTGCTCAGTCAAAATAGACTTTTTTTTGCATTCGGTAGAAAGTGAGGACTGCAGATGCTGGAGATCAGAGTCGAAAGTGTGGTGCTGGAAAAACACAGTAGGTCAGGCAGCATCCGAGGAGCAGGAGAATCAATGTTTCAGGAATAAAACCTTCATCAGAAATTATGCCCAAAACATTGATTCTCCTGCTCCTTGGATGCTGCCTGACCTGCTGTGCTTTTCCAGCACCTCACCCTCTTTTTGCATTAGGCTTGTTTTTCATGTATTTTTCCAGTTTCCTTCAATTCTTCATTGTCATGTCTAAATTAACCCTTAACAATGACCTCCTTGATTTGAAGATACAGTATCATGTTTAAGCCCAATACGATTATCACTTTTTCTGATGTTGTTGGGACAAACCTTTGCTAGTTTTCTATTTTCTTAGAAAGGCACAAAATGTATTCCATCCACCCATGGGGTTAGTCGAGTCTCATTGGAAAGGCGCTGTATCAAACACATAGCCCTCTCTCAGCACAACATTGGAACACCAGCCGAAATGTTAGTGCTCAGAACTCTGCATTGGGATTGAATCCGCGGCCCTGGATTCATAGAGTCATCGTGCTGCACAGTACAAAAACAGACATTTTGGTTCAACTCATCCATGAACCAACAGGAATCAAAACTGCTGCCTCTGGGAGCAATGCATAAGTGGCGTGCTGATCATTCAGATGGGATGCTCATCCCCCAAACATTTGCCATGTGCTATCTATGCCAAATCATGCCCCATACATCCCCATGGCATCCTCACACTTCATTGCCTCTCGAAGACTCTCACCCCACACCCCACCACTGACCTCTCAACACCTCCAAAGTATTCCTCATGACTCTTTCCAATCTGTGTTCCTGTACTCACCCTATTTACTCTGCCAACTTATTGCCATCCCATGTTGTCCCATGTCCCCAGTCACCACTGTCTATGCCCTCTATACTAATCTGCCTAATATCCATCAGAGACAGAGTTCAGGTCCCATGTTCAGCTCAGTCTCCCACAGGAGTAGTGATAGCCTCTTATTGGTCTTTAATCCAGAGACCCAGGTCATGTTCTCGGGACCTGGGTTTGCATCGTGTCATGGCAGATGGGGCTTGAAGTCAATTTTTTAAAATAGTAACCATTGTCAGGGAATAGCCCATCTGCTTCACCAATGTCCTTTAGGAAAGAAATGTCTGGCCCACATGTGACTCCAGACTCACAACAATTGGTTGATTCATACCGTAAACAAAAAATGTTGGATATTACAGTGGGTCAGGTAGCATCCATGGAGAGAGAGCAGGCTAACTTTTTGACTCTAGAAAACTCTTCATCAGAGCTCAAGTGAAGTGTGGAATCGATAGCATTTATGCAATAAATGGTTGATTCTTGACTGCCCTCTGGACAATTAGGAATGGGCAAAAATGGTGGGACTAGCTAATGATGCCCACGTCCTGTGAATAACTAAAAAGAAATATACAGTTCATGGCCTTTATTGATTTAAATTATAAACCCTTTCATTCACTAAAAGGCCCATGTACTGCATTTACATTTATCCAAGTGTAAAAAACCATTAACAAAACAAATAGTTTATTTATAACCCTGAATCAATAATGTTATAACTACTGGTAGGTTGTCTATCAAACTGTGAGTCTACAAAGCCTGACTGTAAAAACAATAGGTAATGGGCTCAGGGTGTGGAGGACATGGTGGCATAGGTGCTAATGTCACAAGAGGCATAACCCAGGGGACCCAGAGTAATGTTTTAGGGGCAGGGTTTAATTCCCACTATGACAGATGGTGAAATTTGCATGTAGTAAAATCTGGAATTGAAAGTTAACCTAATGGTGACCATGTAATCATCTCAAATACTAACCATCTCCTCCAGTAATGTCCTTTAAGGAAAGAAATCTACCATTCTAGATGTGACTCCAGCCCCAGAGCAATGTGGTTGACTTCTAACTGCCCTCAGAAATGGCCGAACAAGTCTCAGTTCAAGGACATTGGGGATGGAGCTATACAGCAAGACCTACATCCCATATAAGAACGAAAAAGAGTCATAGAGCACTAATCCCTGAATGGGCATTAACAGGCTTATGTCAACTGACAATGAATGAAATTGTAAGCAGTCACAGCAATCTGTTCTTGTTTTCAAATTTCAATACCTGGGCAGCTTGATAGTTCCAATGAGTTAATCTGCTTTTTACAGACATTCATGTCATCCTTTTTGCATTCCTAAAGGGCACATTACCTCACTTAGCCTCACGAAAAGGTGTGCCCAGACATATCCAAAAGGGTACCCTACCTCTTAAACAACATCCCTCTCCAAAGAAGTCCAGTAGTTTTAGACAGATTCCTGCAAAGTGTAAAGCCCCTAAGTCTTTTTTTGGAAATTCCACTCAGCAGAAATTGGATCTGTTTGAAACCTGTTACACTTGAACATCTGAAACTGCTTCCAGAAATAACAAATGTACAAAGTGCAATCCTCCTCAATCTCCTTGTGCACTGTTTTTGGAGTGGGCACTTCTGATATCGTGATATCAACAGAATTTTAGATAAGCCAGAGACCTTCACCATCATCAGGAAAATCCTGGTCTTAATCTCCATCGTTCTTTATTCAAGGCATATTTACCAGGCCATCATCACAGTTCCAAGAGTTAGATTCTGAGGAGAGATCATATTGCTTAGACATGTACTCTGGAACGTCACAGGTCGAGGAGCGATGTGACTGACATTTTGGATTTTGAAAGGAATCACCAGGGTGGATGGAGAGACCCTTTCATGAATGATGTGGATGTCTAGGACCTGGGGCAGACCATGAAATCACAGCATAAACTTTCAGGAAAGAAGTCCAGTATATTCTACACATAAACAGTGATAGAAGTCAGAAAGTATTTCCCCAGATCATGGAAAATGCTTATTTGTTTGGGTAAAAATCAGTCATGATCACATTGAATGGGTCTGAGGTGCTGAATGGTCTCTTCACATCCCTATATACCTCCCATAACTATTCTGGAGATTGCTATAACCTTCACTGTACTATCAGACTGTTGAACAGCACTCAGTGGGCAGACAATAATCCTGTGCTGTTTACTTTGTTTTTCTGCTGCAGGCAAGGCTGGGAATGACATTGCTATTGCACCATGGTATCTAATTACTTCCCTGATTAATGTATTTATTGGATCAGCTTCAGGACAGGCAGAATTTGCAGCATGTTTTCTTATTGTTTGCAGTGTTAGTAACATGCGTCTTACACTTTGGATATACATCAATTGCTGCATATGTTTTAGTGTCTGAGACATTATGAACATTATGTGGCATAGTCATTGGGTGTCATTTGTGGTGGAAATCTCATAGGTAAAAGTCAAAACCATCAAAGTTTTTTTTGAAAAGTTCAATGAATTAATCAAACATCAGTTTTTCCAGAAAAGATTCACCGTGGCAGGATAAAAGCAAAATACTACAGGTACTGAAAATCTAAAGTAATCTCCTCTCAGTGGGTGGTGACTCGTGGAATTCCTTACCCCAGAGGGTTATCAAGTTTGTAAGTATATTCAGGGCTGAGCAAGACAGATTTTTAATCAGGAAAAGAATCAAAGGGTGTCGGGATAATGCAGGAAACTGGAGCTGAAGATAATCAGGTAAGCCATGATCACATTGACTTGCAGATCAGACTCAATGGGCTGACTGCCCACGTTCTGCTCCCCCATCTTCTGGTCTTTTGGTTTAATGATAAAAGTCACTGAAAACTCTCAGCAGATCAGGCAGAATTTATGGACAGAAACAGAGTTAATGTTTCAGCTTGATAATAAAATAATGCTGATGGAAGACCATTGGCCTGAAATGTTGGCAGTTCCTCTCCCGTGTGACTGGATGGTCACCAATCACGAAACCAGAACTGCATTTGGAGTAGCAGTTTAGCTCTGTTGGAATACATTAATGGTATGCAGAACGGTAATGATAACACGATTGGAGTGACCTAAACCTTGTAAGTGTGGTCTCCGTGAATGTCACTCTTACCTTATAGCACCAGCTAATGGGAAGTTAATTGGATGTTCACACTGATGATTTAAAATATTTATTTTTATATTTTCTTCCCATTTCTACCCACGCCTGTATACAATCTGCTCACTAACACTCATTATTTACCAGCTTGCTGGGTGGAGTGGTCTGAGCTGAGTGAAGGAGGAGCCCATTAATCACAGCAAGTCAGCCGAGGTGTTCACCCTCAAGGTTAGAAATTTTTTTATTTTTGTTTGTCCTTCACTGTTTCTCGTCTAACGACCAAGCTGAAAATTAACCGTGCATTTGTGCATTTCTGTCACAGTTCAAAGCACTAAAACTATTTAACGGTTCATTAGTGAAGTTCTATCTATGAATATTAACACAACTGTTCAGGGTTGTCTTTCCTCTTGCTATGGCTATATACTTTTTTAGAGAAATGATTGTTCTCTGCAAACAGCACAGGCTGTTTTTCCACATGGTAACTAAGGACAAAATAAATGGCCCAAACAGGTTGAAAAGTAATAGTATTTGATCTGGGCTCTCTCATAACTCCGAGCTATAAACATTTTCTCTTTAGATCAAATTAATATGTTTATTGTGAAATTTAACCACCCACTTGAACTCAACAGTTTTGTTTTCACTGCTCTTGCTTCTGGTTTTGGACTCATCCACGTCTGCTTCCAGAATCTGCTATTACTTCTCACCATCTGCTGTTCCTTTGAATCAAACATTTCTTATCGACCACTGATCTGATGACAGCCACAATTTCAGTGAAATACTTATGGTCGATTCCATGTTGATAGTATGAAAGAGATCATACTGAAACAATCCTCGTTATACATCTCTCCCAATTAAAATCAATGGAAGATGTAAATCAGTTTGCCATGTTGCTGTCACATAAAGTCAAGATCCAATCTCAAAGCTTGATCAAACAAGACGAACAGCCTGGACACAGGTAATAAAGAGAAACCTTTGTGATAGTCATAAAGAGAGCAAAGGCTGATGGCCAGAGAAAGATGGAGGAAACGAGAGAACACTTTATTAACCATAACCAACATCCTTTTTTTTATTTTTAATTAATTTCAGGGAAAACACCTAGCTTTCTCATGACTCTGAACTGCCAGCACAGCTTTACGTGTTGTAGACCTGATTAACCAGCCTGCACAGTCTCTCAAAGACTTCCTGCCACCTTTTCTGCAACACAGAAAAACAGACAACTTGTTTCTGTGTGTTTTTTCCTTCTGTCTCTGTCTGCAACCTCTTTGTTCCTGTACCTACGCACTGCTCACCTCTGTCCACAGTTGTTTTGTCTTTTACACAGCAGTAACTTATTGTCTGTCTTCTCTGTGTCAGCTCGAGTAGATTTAACATCGTAATTTCTTTCCAATTTGAACAATTTTCAGATCAAAGGTCACTAGGTCACAATAGGTGTATCTTCAGGGCCAATGCCTTATATTATTCAAGAAAATAATAGTTGACCCCATTACAACTGATAGAAATACTTAAAAATCTTTTTCATATATTGTTATAAACAATGACAAGTTACAAACTTTAAAACTAAGTAAGATATTTTCCTTATAGGACTCCTTTTTTGGATCAAAAGTCATTGCGCTGACTCAGTATCAAGTGCTCCCAAATCAGTACAGCCAATCAGCATCTATCACAAGAAGATTCTTTCACATATATCCATAAATCCCAGTGGCACTAGCATAAAATGTCCCTTTTCCAATTTCAGTCACTGTCAAACTTTTTGCAATTGTGAATGTGACGATAAGTGGAACTCAATTAAAGTCAGCTTTGTGATACAAGCTGATTTCCAGTAGAGACGAGGTTGGTATTATCAAGACATATTTCAAATAAAACTTGCACATTTGCTGGAGAGATGAACATTCTCCACTCAAACTCAGAGGTGACCATTGAAAAAGCCCAGAAGTTGATCAGTGATGCAGGAGTGTATGGGATCCTTGAGGCCGGGGATGTAAGTGACAATTATTCACAGTGAAGCTGATCTGACATTCTGTCATTGTCCTGGGCCACATTCATGAGGAGCTCCCTGGACAAACTGCTGTTGAATTGAGCTGTTTTATGGATTTCTTTTCGAGTGTGACGTGTGCACAGTGCAGAACAATTTGTGGGCATGAGGTTTGGATACTGACGTGATCCAATGGTTTCCTTATGGCTTTTTGGCATCCCTGGTGGCATCGTTTGATTAATTTAAATATTCAGGTCAGGATCCTCTGTTTGTTTTTCAGACTTTTTTGCAAAATGTATGGAAAAGGAGGTAACCCATACATGCAAATTCAACCAGCTCTTCCAATGATGAAAAATGTCTTTAATAATCCTGGTTAATATCATGTTAATTTGATTTGATTTTTATCAATATCATGTTCATTTTTAATCAATTTTAAGTCACCTGTCCTTCCTATTTCCAAAAGATAGGTTGGGAAGCAGCATGTTTCTGTAACATTGATGATAACTAGATTAAGCAGTTGGTAACCAGAAGAGGTACATCCCATGGAAGTTGCTACATTAACTTTAGATAGTTGGACAAGATCACATTTAGTATTTCTTTATTTTAATTTATTAATTTGTTATTGCAAACTCCCTTTCAGAGTGAGATGAGGAAAAATCTCCTCACTTGTGGAATTCTCTACCTTAGGAGCCTGTGAAAGTCACAGTGCTGAACACATTTGAAAAGGCTGAGGGTGTCCTGGGGTATAGGGAGTATGACATTGAAACAGAATCTCAGCCATGATCATATTGAATGGTGGAACAGGTTAAATGGGTAGAATGGCCAACTATTGCTTCTATTACACTTCCGCTATTGACACTGAAGCTAACATTTCAATTTAATCAACAGCCTTTCCTTTCCCTATAAAGGCCATCAGATTCAAAGTTGCAAGTATTAAGTTGATCATTTTTAAAGATTGAAATCCTGTTTCAGTATATCTCTAAAATGTTGTCAAACATGGCCTTGAGGTCAATATATACTTAATCAAAGAATTATCCTGAGCTTCCATCTGGAATCAGCTGGCTGCCTAATTTAACATCAACAGAAACCTCAGAGTAACAGCCTGTGGAGCTGAAAATATCCCACATGTCATTTCTGCTGGGTTCAATCTTCCAGTGCTAAAACAGTTGATCTGAAAATAAGTGCAGTGTCATTGAGTTAGACTTGGATTCTGTATGAAGGTGTGAAACAGGTGATTGGAGCTCTGAAACTTGCCTCTCCATCTTGGAATCCCTACAGTGTGGAATAAGGCCATTTGGCCCAACAAATCCACACTGACCCTCCAAAGAGTATCCCCCCCGGACCTATTCCCCTACATTTCCCGTACATACACCAAACCAGACATCCTTGAACACTACGGGCAATTTTGCCTCACTAATTCACCTGACCTGCACATCTTTGGATTATGGGAGGAAACTGGAGCACCCGGAGGAAACCCACGCTGACACGGGGAGAACGTGCAAAACTCCACACAGACAGTTGCCCGAGTCTAGAACTGAACCCAGGTCTCTGACACTGGGAGGCGAACCACTGAGCCACCGTGCCACCCATTCTTTTGTTCTTCTCCCTCCTTTAAAACTCTCTTTTAAATTTATTAAACAACTGCCATGAGCAAACCTGTGACCAAATTCTTTGGCACAATGTCACATTGTGTTGAAACACCACAGGTTCTTTACACTGTATCAAGACAAACTGTTAATGCAATATAATCCAACCAGAATTATCTTCATAAATTACCAGTGACCTCTTTCTTCTCTCAATAACAATATTTTAATAAAATAAACATTTTATTTTCTCAACATTATTTTCAACTGAAACTGACCAAAAAAAATCAGAATAAAGCCAGTTCTTGCATTATTGGCTGAGTTGACAATTGCTGTGATTAGATTTCATTTGATCTTGAGTGTAGCAACACTGTAAATTCTTTACTGACCTACCACAGCCACTTCTATCAAAAGACATTCAAGTAAATAACTGCATGGATTAAGGGCTTTTTCATAGAGCTCTGACATAAATTACCGAAGCTCAGTCCATCTCTTTATTCTGTTAGAGACATCATAACTTAGAGGCATATGACATATCCCTTGTAATCTGCTCCCTTTTGATAATAACAGTCCAGTGATTAATGAAGTCACAACTAATTGCTTCTGTTTATTTCCTAAATGAGATCTTGAAAAATTAGGTTCAGTTTAATTACCAAGCACTGTGTCTGCATTTAGAAATTATTGCAGTAATTACAGGCTGTTGTGTGTTTGTATTATTATTTTAGTGTTACCTTCCTTCAGGTTGCATATTTGTCAGGTTGTGACATTAGCTGGAGAAATCGATAATCAGTCAGCCTGTTGAGTGTGAAAGCATTTCATCGTTCAGTTCTTCATATTCATGCAAAATAATTATACCGTGACCCTTGCTACATGGGCACTTTGACAATAAATCCGACAGTGTTCTTCTAGTTCTCCCCACTGAGCTCTGTTGTGTAACAAGTAACACCCGAAGAGAAAGAAAACATGTAAATGTGACCTTTTGGGAATCTTGCCATTATTCTGCCTCACACTGCGCTTACAACTGTCATTAAAGTATTTCAGCAGTCCTTCTGAAAGCCATATTTGGAGTTACAGAGTCTACTTCATTAGTCATAAACAAATTAGCTTCTTTCCAGAACCGTTTATAGACAGCAATTATTGTACATTAGATCAAAAATGAGACTGAGATTTGCAAATTGTATTTGGAGGAAAATAGTTCTGCTGCTTGGTGGCCTATAGTGAATCATTTGCAATCTCTGCCTCTAGGGAACAAACAAATCAATAACTTTGCAGGTTTGATCCTGGCTTCATGTTGAATGTTAGAGAGAGAATCAGCATGAAATCACAGTGAGGGTAAAGGTAGGAAAACTGCATTGATCTTACTGTTTTTTGAGTTGGAGGTGAGTGAAATCCACCAGATACTGTTTGGTCACAGTACACATGTTTGGATGCCATCGAATAAATATCTCTAACAAGAGAGAATCTAACCATTGATCAGAGATATCTAATGGCATTATCACCATTGAATTGCCCACTATCAACGTCCTGGGGCTTACCATTAACCAGAAACTGAATTGGACCCACTACATAAACACAGTGGCTATAGTGTAGATCAAAGGCTGGGAATCCTGCTGTGAGTAACTCACCTCCTGACTCCTCAAAGCCTGTCCATGATCTACAAGGTGCAAGTCAGGGAGTGTGATAGAACTGTCCCCAGTTGCCTGGATGGGGGCAGCTCTAATAACACTCCCGAAGCTTGACACCATCCAGGAGAAGGCAGCCCCCTTGTTTGGTGCAACATCCGCAAACATCTTACCCTCCACGACTAACGTACAGTGGCAGCAGGATGTATCCAATAATGCACTTTAACAATTCACCAAGGCTTCATTGACAACACCTTGCAAACCTGCAATCTCTACCATCTGGAAGGACAAGAGCAGCAGACACAATGGGACACCACTACCTGCAAGTTGCACTGCAAACCACGTGCCCCGAAATCTATCACTGTTCCTTTAGTTTCACTGGGTCAACATCCTGGAACCCCCTCTCTAACAGATTTGTGGGTCCACCGATATCATATGAGGAGGAATTTCTTCTCTCAGAGGGTTGTGAGCGTTTGGAACTTGTTACCACAGAGAGCAATGGAGACAGAGTCCTTATGTATATTTAAGGCTGAGATAGATAGATTCTTCATCAGTCAGGGAATCGAGGGTTATGGGGACAATGCAGCGGAGTGGACATAAGGAATGTCAGATCAGCCATGATCTTTTTGAATGGTAGAGCAGACTCGAGGGACCAAACAGTCTGCTGCTGTTCCTATTTCTGATGGTCTCCTGGAATTGGAACCTGACAGTCCTGAGTGGTTCCTCACTTGCAGCTGAAGGGGCTGCAAGTTAAAGGCAGTGGGGCTGCCAGTTTGAACTGGGATCCCAATGTACTGTCAGTTTTAGCATTTCATGTGCCCAGGACCCAGTTACTCCATTGGTGAGAAACAGCGGAGTAGCCTCAAGATGCTGAATGACCTTTTTTAGCTCCCGATTTGACAGTCTGTTTGGCTGTATGTCTGTATTCTTCCAGTGAGCTCTGTTTTGGGTCTATTACATTGTAATGAGAAAGAATAACACATTTATCATTCAGCAACTCATTTGCCTGATGAGATGTCACTCTATTTCCACTGTCATCACTCAAAACTCTATTGATTTTCAAACTGCAGAAACTCAGGTCATTCGGGGGGGTCACTTCAGCCTTTTCAGGGAGAGCTAAAATGAATAATTGTACAGAATTGCAGGAGACAGAACAATTTAGTTTCGGCTCAGGCTTGGAGGGCCAAAGGGTCTGTTCCTGTGCTGTAATTTTCTTTGTTCAGAACACCAGGGCTGGAAGAAACACAGTGCCCTCCAGATCTCTAACTTACTAACTGTGTCAAATCTGCTATGTCCAGCCATTTCTAAACAAAACTGAATCCTCAACTCCTCTGTTCTAACTTCAGTCTCTCCGGGTTACTCAAACTTTTATTATCAATTTTAAGTTGTATCTACAATGTTCAAATTGCATTGGTAAGTAATTCCAGAAATGTATCCTAGTCCTCTATTATATTAGTATCCTAATAAAGTTGTATTCCTTCCATACCAGGAATATTCATGTATTGTAAATTTCATGCAAATTCACAAAGGATCTGTGCTGTTAAATTTCCCATGTAACTATAATGACAGAGGTTTCATTTCTTACTTGTACCTGTTGAAAGTGAAATCAAGGTGACAATCTCAGCCTCAATGTCACTAATTTGGTAAACAGGAGTTTGTTAAATATTTTGAAATGATGGTTGTGGTTTTCTACAGAATTTAATTGCAGACATTGTACTCTAGAAGCTTACTTGCTACCAAGACAGACAGGTATTTCAGCAGGTCAAATGCATCATCAGAACTACAGCGTATGAGAATTCTATTAACCATTTGGTAGTTGTTAAGAAATCCAGAAT
The DNA here is from genome assembly GCF_004010195.1 of Chiloscyllium plagiosum. Classification (NCBI taxonomy): domain Eukaryota; kingdom Metazoa; phylum Chordata; class Chondrichthyes; order Orectolobiformes; family Hemiscylliidae; genus Chiloscyllium; species Chiloscyllium plagiosum. Next base: position 45,786,848 of record NC_057738.1, read on the forward strand.
ATATGAAATACCCAGCTACCTTATGTTTCTTTCAAATTCACTCATAGGACATGGCATCACCTCTGGGCTAACATTTACTGCCTGTCCCTAGTTGCCCTTTGAGAAGGCGGGTTGAGCTACTTTCTTGAAGCGTTACAGTCCATGTGCTGTTAGTAAACCCAGAATGCATTTTGGGAGAAGATTTTGACTCAGCAGTGTTTGTGTAATATTAAGATTGTGCATTTACAGCCTGGAAAGCCTCAGACATTCCAGTGATGAGGACTCTATGGAGATGGCTTTTAGTCCTAAATTGATCTTGAGCTCTTGGCAAGCAGAGGGAGTGTTGGAAACATACTTATCAGTGTAAGTACTGCAGAGGCTGTGCATCATCCTGAAGAGTGGGGTCAGGGGTTGGGGCGGAGGGAGTGGGGGGCTGCGCGTTGCGAGGGTAGGAGGTTGGAGTGGCGGTGAGGGGTGGAAAGGTTGAGGCAGTCAATGTCACGGCAGCAGTTGGAGATGAAGAGATCGAGGCGGGGTAACAGACCAACCCAGGGTGTCCAAGTGGATGAGGTGTGTTGGAGATGTGAGAAGGGATCCTCAGAGGGTGGGTGGGAGTCTTACTGGAAAATGTAAGCACGGAGGCGGAGGCAGCAGAAGAAAAGTTTGATATCGCGAGGAAGATGGACTGTTCCACATACCCGACAAAGAGGCAGGCATAACTTGGGCCCATGCAGGTGCCCATGGCTACCCCTTTGGTGGAGAAAGATAGACTGTTCCATGTACCTAACAGAGAGGCGGGCATAGCTGGGGCCCATGCAGGACAATGATGGATTCTTCCACATACCTGACAAAGGAGAAGGATGGATTGCTCCATGTACCCATCACATTCCCGATGAAAAGCTCATGTTGGAAACATCGATTCTCCTGCTCCTCGGATGCTGTCTGACCGGCTGTGCTTTTCCAGCGTGACACTTTTTGACTCTGATCTCCAGCATCTGCAGTGCTCACTTTCTCCTTGTCTTTGGAGACATTGAGAAAATAAACTAAGTCACTGAGTATGTGTAGTTGTTAGGGAAGAAAGTTTTCTTTTTTTTGTTTTGTACAAATCTAATTCAGTTTGCAGCTTGTAGTTGGCATTAAACTGAAATCTATGTTTTAAATTCTGAAGTTGCCACCCTTAAGGTGCGTTTTAACAAGCACTCCAGTGAAAGAGCAGATAAATTATATTGGACCAATCTATTGGAGCAGTGTGAAGGGGTAACTCATGCTGTGGATAAAATGGTGAATGTATGGTGCTTAGATTCCCAGAGAGAGCAAAGATAAGATGCAAAGCTAAAATGTATTGCAGGAAATAAAAGCCTCTGGTTTTGGGGTGGGGTGAACATACTGACATGGATGGAAGATTGGATGGCATATAGGAAACAGAGAGAAGGCATAAAGGGGTATTTGTCAGATTGGCAAGATGCTGTGCCACAGGGGTCAGTGCTGGGACCTGAGCCAATTATGATTTATATAAGTGCCTTCATTGAAAGAATAGAAGTAATGGTTGCCAAATTTGCTGGTAACACAAAGATTGCCATAGATAGATTAAATAAGTGAGCCAAGATATTGTAAATAGAGTATAATGTGGGGAAATATGAAGTCGTCCATTTTGGCAGGAAGAATAATTTTTTAAAAATAGGATCTAAACTGTGAGAGATTGTAATCTGGGTACCTTGTGCATGAATTGGAAAAAGATTCCCAAATCCAGGTCGTCCTGTTATAATGCGCATTTCATCAACGCAAATTTGCTGTAATGCAATTGACGAATTGGGAATGCTGTTTCTCAAGGGCAAACTTTTAAAACGTGTGTTGGCTGTAACGTGATTACATCACCAACACTTTCAGCGTTGTTTCTAAAGCATGATTATTCTATAATATGGTATTGCACGAGAATGCAACCATCCCTTTATAGAAGAACTAGCTGTAATTATGAAAACTGATGAATGATGTAATTTAATGTGAGCTGAATTGAAAACAAAATCAGAGCGGTTATGCTTCAGAGTATTGGTGAGGCCACATCCGGAGTACTGTGTTCAGTATTGGTCACCTTATTTACATAAGGATATGAAAGTGATGCTGGCAGTTCACAGACTAACCCCTGGAATGGGCAAAGTGTATTATATGGAAAGGTTGGACAGGCTGGGTTTGTATTCACTGAAGTTTAGAAGAGGGAGGGGTGTTTTAATTGAAACATATAATATCCTGATTGGTCTTGACAGGGTAGATGTGGAGAGGATGTTGCCACATGGGACAATTTGTAACAAGGGGTCACTGTTTAATCAGCTGGCAGTATCCTCTTAATGCCAAGAAGAAGTGATTTGATTCTCTCAGTGGGTGGGCGCTGTGAGGCAGCAATGCTAACCACTATGCCACCGTGCCGCCCACTATGCCACCGTGCCAGATGTTGCCACATGGGACAATTTGTAACAAGGGGTCACTGTTTAATCAGCTGGCAGTGTCCTCTTAATGCCAAGAAGAAGTGATTTGATTCTCTCAGTGGGTGGTGATTTTATTTGAGGTCACAGCAGAATCCTTAAATATTTTCAAAGCAAATGTAGAAGATTCTTGCAAAACAAGAGAGTGTAAGGTGATCGGGGATTCGCAGGAATATGGATTTGAGATGATAATCAAAGCAACCATGACCTTATTGAGTGGTACAGAAGGCTGGAGGAGCTGAATGGCCTACTTCTGATTACTATCCATTCATGTAACATCTGGCCTAGTCAGAAGGGCATGCTATTTTCTCCAAAAGCCTGAGTTATAGTGTTGTGAATCTCAAAAAAGTCAGAAGTCACACAACACTAGGTTATAATCCAACAGATTTATTTGAAATCACAACCCTTCAGAGCACAGTTCCTTCATCAGGTGAACTTTGTTCACCCCCATCCAACACTGGCACCTGCACAATCCCAATACAGGACAATGAGAATGAACTCACATCACATTAACAATGATGTGGAGGAGCTGTTGTTGGACTGGGGTGGACAAAGTTAAGTCATATTCTCGAGATAACTTAAGGTTTTATAAACAAAGGTGACATCTCAGCTCAGACAATGCATTAAAGGTGTGAGGTTAGTGTTTGGCTGTATCCCAATCTTGTGTCAGACTGGTTCTATTTCCAAAGTTGAATTTATAAAATATTACATGGATTGATCGCCTGCATTGGCTGCCTGCAGATTGTGTGTTCTTTGAACAAAATAGGATGTGCAAGGTTTGTGAAGGTTTGTAGCTCAGGTTGAGGTTTAGGGTGTAGGTTTGCTCGTTGAGCTGTAGGTTTGATATCCAGACGTTTCATTCCCTGGCGAGGTAACATCATCAGTGGCGACCTCCAAGTGAAGCGAAGCTGTTGTCTCCTGCTAAGCAAAGACATGCCAGAGAGGCCTGGCACTCCAACCACAACGCCATAAACAAACACATTGATCTAGATGCCATCTATCAACGCCTCAGAAAACGAACAGGAAATGACATCACCACAAACCCCAGGAACCCCATCCAGGAGAAAGATATAAATAGAAAGCAGGAGACAACAGCTTCGCTTCACTTGGAGGTCGCCACTGATGATGTTACCTAGCCAGGTAATGAAACGTCTGGATATCAAACCTACACCCTAAAATAGAATGTATCTGCAAATACAAATCTGCCCCATGGATTAATATGGGTGTGTGCAAGCATGAGAGAGTGAGTGTGATGGGGTATGTGTGAGAGGTTGTGTGCATGGGTGTGAGTGTGGCGGGGGGGTGTATGTGTGTGTGTATATGAGAGAAAGCGTGTGTATGACAGAGAGTCCATGTGAGTGTGTGAGTATATAAAAATGTATGTATGAGTGCATGTGTGTGAGAGAGTGTATAATGTAGAGGAGTCACCTATAGTGTGACATTAACCCAAGGTTCCGGTTGAGGCCATCCCCATGGGTACCGAACTGGCTATCAGCCTCTGCTCGGCCAGTGTGCATTGTTGCCTGTCCCAAAGTGCGCCTTAGAGAATGGTCACTCAAAGATCTGAGGCTGAATGTCCCTGACCACTGAAGTGCTTCCGACTGGGAGGGAACATCCCTGTCTGGCGATTGTTGTATGGTGTTCATTCATCCATTGTCATAGCGTCTGCTTGGTTTCGCCAATGTACAATGCCTCAGGGAATCTTTGCCTGCAGCATATGAGATAAACAACGTTGGCCGAATCACATGAGTACCTGCCGTGTATATGGTGGGTGGTGTCCCCACGTGTAATGGTGGTATCCGTGTTGACACTCTGACATGTATTGCAGTCAATTCATATAACATTTTATAAATTCCTATTTTGGAAATAGAACCAGTCTGACTCAAGTTTGGGATGCAGACAGACTCTAACCTTTCACCTTTAATGCAATGTCTGAGCTGTGATGTCACTTTTTTTTATAAAACCTGAAGTTATCTCAAGAATGTGACTCAAAAGAAGTTCTGAGATTTATATATTAATGAACTGAAACCTGTAACACATTCTAAAAGATGAAAGACTTAACAGCAATCTAGGTTTGTTCAATATATAATTTCAGTTGCATGACACTGTAATCATTTGCTATAAATTCTGTGTCTTCTGGTCCTGCTCCACAGCTACCTGATGAAGGAGTCACGCTCTGAAAGCTAGTGCTTTCAAGTAAACCTGTTGGACTATAACCTGGTGTTGTGCGATTTTTACCTTTGTCCACATTAACAATAACATCTGTCAAACTGTTGAGGTGATTGATACTACTGAACCCAGGACAGTGTTTAGAATAAGCCTGAATTCATAACAGGCATCTTTTGGAATGGGATCAGTGTGAACAAATGTCCCAAATGCTTGTAATAACCTTTCCATCATAAACTGTGTAAGTAAGCAAAACCTACTGTTTATTCTCTCAATCAATCTTGACAAGCAAACAGGCAGGAAAATCAGTAATTAGTTTGCTGTGGTTATTAACAGTTCCTCAGAGTCAGCATTTGGAACAGGCACTTGTGGGACTGAAGCAGTGAAGGAACCATGGTTAGTTCAATCTTGCAGTGAAAGACATGAATAGCTATCTCCTTTTGGCATTTTTTATCAAATTGTTGGTTTATTATTATCCTCTTAACTATTAATTTAGCAGATGTTTCATTTTTATTCTCAGAGAAAAAGGCTTGTCATACATGATTGCTGATTGGATGGATGTTATTTTCAAGGCACATTATCATTATTGCCCTGCTGTTTCTGATTGTTCAGCAAAGTTCAGTCAATGAGATTTGACCTGAAGTTGTTGTTGCTGAATGAAGACTGAAAGAATCGGCCAAGCAATATTTTCAGCTTTTCGATGTTCTGATGAAGCATATAATCATTATACCCACAAAGAGTTATATTCATTTGTATCTAAGCAGGAATGAGTAGCTTTATAAAGAGATTATGTTGTGGGTTTGAAAACTCTCTGTGTGCTGAGCTTTGCTGATGTCCCAAGTGAAGGTGGTGCTAGCCTGCAGTGAGTCTGTGTCTGGCTATATAGGTTCTGTGAAAGTGTTTATGGTTCACTCCTTCCTTTCGATTGTCAATCCCACTGTTAGACTGAGGCACACCCCAATCCCTGCCAACTGATCCCCTTTCCCTGAGAAACCTTGTTACCAAGGGACTTGTAAATTATTTAGAAGAGAACTTCTTTCATTTTAACTGCTCAAAGTGCTTCATTGCTCTGACCTCACTGTTGGGACCCATTTCAGAAGTTGCTGTGCAAATCTCCCTGAGTCACTGATGTCAAGTCCCACATGAGCTCGAGCATTTGGAGCTTGTAAAATAGGGGCTCACACTCCCAATTCAACCCTTTCAGATCAGTGATCCTGTAGTGAGTAAGCTGCTCCTCCTGACAGTGGTGTGATTGCTCACAATCCCAGAGCATTTTGGTGGCTGAGGTATGTTTGCCCCTTTCAGTCAGGGCCGCTGCTGATGTTCAGCTGGGCACTGGCCAAACTAGCTCATGAGGCCAAACAATCATAGAGATGGAATCAGACCCTTCAGTCCAACTCATCCATCTTGACCAGATACCCTCACCTAATCTAGTCCCATTTGCCAGCACTTGGCCCACATCCCTCTAAACCCTTTCTATTCATATACCCATTCAGATGCCTTTTAAATGCTGTAATTGTAGCAGCCTCCACCACTTCCTCTGGCAGCTCATTCCACACATGCACCACCCTCTGCATGAAAAGGTTGCCCCTTAGGTCCCTTTTAAATCTTTCCTCACTCACCTTAAACCTATGCCCTCTAGTCCTGGACTCCCCCAACCCAGGGAAAAGCCCTTGTCTATTTAGCCTATCAATACCCCTCATGATTTTATAAACCTCTATAAGGTCACCCTTCAGCCTTCGACACTCCAGGGAAAACAGCCTCAGTCTATTCAACCTCTCCCTATAGCTCAAACCCTCCAGCCCTGGAGGGTAAGCAAAACCAATGTAGTGCACAAAATCCCATGCAAGGACTGCACAAAACACTATATAGGACAAACAGGAAGACAGCTAACGATCCACATCCATGAACACCAACTAGCCACGAAACGACACGACCAGCTATCCTTAGTAGCCACACACTCAAATGACTAGCAACATCTGCAACACAAATTCCCAGCTCGGCGAACAGAACCACAACAATAATGTAAACATTACTGCATCTCCTTCCTGGAGACCAAATCATATCAGTCCATGATCCCCCGAAGTCACTCGTGCTGGTTATAGTGACCATTAGCTATTTGTAGGTGAGTTGCAGGATTATTTCTTGCTGGTACTATACTTCTGTGTTTTGGGTGATATTCTGCTCTTTTGGAAAGACTTGTGATAATATTCTGTTCATGCTTTCTGACTGGTATTTTTGTTTTGGTAATATTATGACTTTGGTCTAACCAGTTGCTCCCAGAAAAGCAGGGTGGCATTTTCAAACTTCACACAACTGGGTTGCAGAATGTAGAGAAGCTATTCATAGAATCACAGAATCCCTACAATGCAGAAAGAGGCCATTTAGCCCATTGAGGATAGAAAGAGAGAAGAGAATGGAGAGGCTCTCAGCAATATCCATTCCATTGTTGCCAGTGTAGTGTCCTTTATGGTTGTTAGAAAATATAGCAGTGTTTCTTTCATCCTCAGTTCATTGTCTATCACTGCCTGTCTCAGGAAGAGGGAAGAATGTCTGAGGTTTGTGCAATGCCATTGGGTGATAGGGGTGCTATAGTTGAATAGCTGTCAGTATGTGCTGTCTGTGAAGTAAGTGTGAGGCTTACAGTAATGCTAGATATGAGGGTGAGATGAATTGTTCACTGGTGAATCCTGATTCATCAAGACTGTCGGCTGATAATTGGGATTGGTGTGGTGCTCAGTGTTGAAGGTTAGTAGGAGGAAGATAACACCCTGTATCTAACACTTTATCACTCGCCTTGACTACTTATGTGAGGTCATTGAGTTTCTCCTGTCCTGTATCCAGGACCTTGGAGCTGAAGTGTCAATTATGTGTGTCTGACCTTGACCTCCCAAAGGTACAGGACAGTTCTCCTCGATTCCAATCTTTCAACAAAACCAAGTGCAGCATTGACAAACCTTAACATAATCCCATCAGTAGTCCAGAGTTTGATCATTTGTTATTCAGAACGATCTAAGCAACCAAATACACCTCTGTTTTCAGAAGCACAGGTTTCCTGTACATAGCATTAGACCCATCTCTGATTTGAACAGTCAGTAAATGTACCAGAGTACAGGATTTAGTTTCACTAATTCTGCAAGATGACTTCATCTGAAATAAACAGCATGTACAAAGTTAGTGTCCTGTCTCTGGGATGACCCATTTGTCTATGATCTAGTAGAAACATAATATCATCAAATAGGAGGAAGAGTAGCCCATTTGGCCCATTGAGTCCATTTTACCATTCACATGATCATGACTGATTCCTGATCAGTGTTGTATTCCTGTGCTCTCCCCACATCCCCTGAATGTCTTTTTTTGTCCTTACTAAATCTAATCTTTCTTGACCATCACAACATTTTGTAGTCGAGAATTCCATAAGTTCATTACCCACTGAGTGAGGACATTTATCTTCTTCCCAGTCTACCACCCATTCGGAGTTTATGCTCTTACACCTGGATATGTCCAGCTTCAACAATATTCAAGAGTCCTGACACCACCATCCAGGACAGAAAGCGTGAAATCCTGCAAAAGGAATTTGGTAGGAAGTTGAAAATCAGGGCCTCTAAGGGTGTAATGTTGTAATTCCTGTGTCGTGTACCAGTGATTTTAGGAATAGGAAGTTGGGATAGCTTAAAGAGCTGGTGCAGCCGGGAGGGCTTCAGGTATGTAGACCATTTGGATGCCTTCCAGGGCAGGTAGGACCTGTACAAGAAAGATGGGTTGCACCTAAACTGGAGGGGCACCAGTATCCTGGCAGGGAGGCTTACTACTACCACTCAGGAGGGTGGGACGGAATGGGAAAATGAATGTAGGTCAACAACATTCCGAGACTATGGTCAGTATGATTAAGAGGAGGAGCAAACAGGGAGAGATTACTGAACATGACAGGACTGGTGGTCAAAGGTGCGTTTATTTTGATGCGGAGAATGATAGGTAAGGCAGATGAATTTACAGGTTGGATTAATACAGATACCTATGATATTGATGCTATTCCAGAGAATTGGTTGAGAGAGGAACAAGACTGGCAGCTTAATGTTCTGAGATTTAGATATTTCAGGCAAGGTAGAAAGATGAAAATGGGGAATTATGGATAGTGAGGAAGGCTATCAAAGGATATAACAGGATATCCACAACTCCTCCAATTTTCATGTTGTCTCAGACAATATTCATAAATGATTTGCTTGAAAATATAGAAATTATAAACAACAATTCCCAACAGTGATCCTAAGAGAATACTCCTGGTCATCAGTAAGGAAAACCCCCATCTACAAAAACCTTTTCTGTGACCGAGCTCATTTATGAGCAAGCATGTTAAGGGATTTGGGGTATGAATGGAAAAAATTCCAATCTGACGGAATGGAAGATCAGAAGCAAGTATTGGTGAGCAAGTTTGGTGTGATGGGCTCAAATTACTTGGTGTAAGGAGGAAATGGGCATCACAATGCCACAGAGCACTCTCGGTCAGGAGTGTATAAACATGCTAACACACAGCTGCAAGTTGAAAAGAATTGTGCGAAAGGGAGCTGTTGACTGGAAAGTTAATCTTGGAGAGTGAACTACTAGGCCTTTCAACCAAAGGCTGTATTTTGTGACAGGGTAACATCAGTTCACCTGGTTCTATGAGCTGATTTTTGTTTTTAATTATTAGAGATCTAACTGTAAAAACACAACTGTAGATGCTGGAAATCTGAAACAAACAAACTGGAAATCTAAAGATATTTCAACTTGCACTACAAAATATGATCCTATTTTTTAATCACTTGGTACAAGTCTGTAAGGTGTCTAATTATATCTTGACAGTTTGGGAATTGGGATCTGAGTGCGGTGTGTCATTTTGATGATGATGATGATGATCAAATAATAAATTGCTTATCAGTCCATTAACTCTGTGGGTTAAGATATTTAAAACAGGGCTACGTACTACGAGTTAAGAAGCAAATTCAGTATCAAAGCACCTGATTTAAGTTGGTCTTGTAGACCCTAATGCAAATTAACTTCCAGGTAGACTTGCAGCATTGCGTACACAATACATGGAGTCATTGAAGATGAGCTCTCTTGAAGGCAAGGCATGCATCAAACAAGGTGCAGAAGTCCCTCCATGCAATTGTCTTGTTTTCATTCATTGACAGAGAAACAACACTCGGGGTTAACAATCTCAGTTTGAGTCCCTTGTTTTTGCCATTTTCTGGATGCTTTTTTTTTCCTGTAATTGTGACAACCAACGAGTAGGTCAGAGACTGGCAGCTACTGGTTTCACACTGAAATTCTGATTTTACAAAGGATTAAGAACACATGGATTTCACAGCAGCATGCTATTGCTGTATCAGTGTGCTGTCTGGTCAGTGGTTGGTTTTCAATTTGTCTTTGTCTAACAGCTGCATATTTCCTGCTGAAACACTCTTCTCCCTATGGTATCCTGGTCCGCTCCACTGCAGATTATGATAATCAGCTTTCACTTATCCTGAGCAACAGCTGTGCTGGCTACAGTGGTGCTACTTTTTAAGGGATTATCACACCTGAGGAAAGGTACTTTGTTGTGATATAAAAAATGGATAGGTTCTCAGAAATTCTTACAAGCAAGATTAGTGACTCCTATATTCTTGGCTTCATCTCAATGATTCCCTGGTGCTAAAATTGAAAACTATCTGCAAGTATGACAGAGCCCACACTGATTCTCAGAGAAAGGAATACCCAAAAAACATCATAAAGACACTTTTCTTTTTGACTTGTATAAATGAAATATTTCTCTTTAATCCAAATAATGTATGGAAATGTTATTGTTCGTGTGGACATTAGAAATTTCTTATTCTAAATTTCCCCCAGAAGAAAACGTGCAGAAGGAATTGTAAATGGGTTTGGTATCTTAACTATATTCTTTGCAAGTTGTCTGTTTGATATATTACTGAAAGAATGAAAATGCCTACCTGTTGTTGATGTCCGGTTTGGCTTCCCACATTGCATCAGTGACCTCAGTGCAAGTGTTTCATTGGTGTTGAAGCACTTTGGACAATCTGAAGTATGATAGGGGCTATATAAATGCAAACCTGAATTGTTTCATTTTAAATAACTGTATTCAAAGGGCTGTTCACCTGTGCTAAAAGTTTGTAAGAACAGTTAAAAATAAAAAGCCACCATAATGCCTCTTCTATTAGAGAGACACGACTGGTGGTTTAATCTGAGGGTCACCACATGTTAGGCACGGGGAGATATTTGAAGGACAGTCCTTCGTGATAACCTTAGCTGATAGCAGGACTTGAGCCCGTGCTGCTGTTGTCACGATGCATCATAAAGTAACTGTCTAGCTATCGGAGTTAAACCAACCCCATGTGAGGAATGTCACTTGTCAGTTCCATAATTGTGACTCCGTATAGCAGCCACTTGTATATCTCCAACATCTTTTAACACAATATTTCAAGCAAATTCACATTATAAAACGGAAACAAATGTGTGAAGGTCTTGCAGTCTAAACAGTGTAAGCTGTTCCCCTCGCAGGTTATTTAATGCGGTGGTCTGCATGTTCCAGTGCATCCAGCTTTCTTACTGCATTCAATCACACTCCTGCAAAGGTATTGCCAGTACACTCAGATGAGAGATGAGAGTTAGCTTCTTATCCTTGTCATTTTTTTAAAATTAATTTTTGATTTGAAACAAACTTACTTTCTTTGTCAGCCTTTGTTTTCAGAATGATCATTGTTCTTTCAGACAGAAATATTACCTTCATCTGTAACTATCAGCTCCAATATTTTAACAGTCTCCCCTTACGTCCCTATTCAGCCTTCCACACCCTCATTGTCTACTTTTCAATAGAAAATTGCAATGATTGCATTTCTTGCATTCATCTGTTACAATGCTTGCTCTATTTTGCAGGAAAAATCACAAATTACGTTTTGTTTCCCTATTTTAAAAAAAAATAATTATTTGATCATTCAACTGTTGCTGAATAAATCCAAATCCACTTTGACTGTGTGGGGTTACAAAGTTGTTTTGGTTTGGTAATTCTGTTTCTCTTCTCTTTATTGGACTGAAGATGACTCTGTTTAGATGTTACCCATTTCCACGCAGCTGCCTTTGTCCTTTCTCTCTGTAATGAATGGCTCGCAATAAATTATGGAACCATGCAGGTTTAAAACATGTAATTTCTCCTCTGTGCTTTCATTAGCAGTCTGTTTGATTATGGTCGATAAAACAGCATTCTCTCATTTCTCGTCCAGAGAAATTCCCCTCCCCAAACGTCTGTTATAGCTTTTTTTTCCACACCAATGAAGGAAAACAGTAAGACAGTCCCTTTTTAGTAGGAAATTTATTTTCAAAATACAGTGCAGTTCATGAATATTCAGCAAGGCATTGCAGTTAATCTGATAATGGACTCTTGTTAGCTGCCAATCATTTGAGCAGCCATCTCCTTAGTTTTATATGCCGAATGACATCTGGCAGCAGCATTTTACAGGATTAATGTAAACTTGATGTCAGTTTGTTGCAGCTGCTAAAATCCTGTTGGATTTGATTGCTTTGTACCAAGTTGGTGCCCAATTGATTACAAATACCATTCGTCAATATTAGACAAACATTGGCTGTACTTGAGACTAATAGTTTACCTTGTAGGCAGGGAGTTGATGTAAAATCTTGTTTCATTACACTCTAAACAGGTCCATCATGGGCAGAAGGGTGTGCATGAATTTGTCAAAATTACTTTACTCGGAATGGAGTTGCATGCCTGATTTCTGAAAGGAATGTTGAGTTTGAGCTCTCTTCTTTGGTAAGTGTAATATTAGTGTTGCCCCTTCTCCTTGAAAGGAGAGTCATCATTGGACATTTCACTTGATCTCCTGTTAGATAACTGATCTGCCAAGCTTTTCACCACTGGCAAATGGTGATGTCACTTCCTTTGCCCCAAACTCTTCTCATGCCATTTTCTAGTCTTCCAATCTTCCAGCTTTTTATCAAGGGATGGGTAAAATTCCTCGTTTTTCTCCTAAATGGTGTTTGTTTGTTTGTTTGTTTCTTATCTTAGTGTTTTCCTATTCTGGAGCTTTGTGCATTCCTGATTGTAGTCATTTGGCCATCACTAATCCTGCCTTGAATTGTCCAAGTGCTAAACTCTGGAACTCCCTCCTGATTTTTACAACTCTTTACCCCTTTTTTTGAAATGGTCCTTATTTCTGAATTGCTGAAAACCCACCCTCTGTCTGCAAACATGATCAGAAGTTTCCAGTTATTTGCCATTTTAACTCAGCACTGTGCTCTCACAATGACACCTCTGCCCTCAGTCTGCAGCACTTGTCAGTGAGGCTCAATGCAAGGACAAGAGAGAGTTCTTCCTCTCTCCATCGGCTATTCAACATCATTCAGGACTTAACACTGAGCTGACAACTTCACATCATGAGCTGTGTCCTCTCCATTTTAGTTCTGTTTTATTTTTGCCATTCACCTGTTTGAACCTTTCATGTTTCTGCTTTCAGACAGCTCTGTCACCATTCTACTGCTTGCACTCTCTGGACCAATGTGTTTATCTTTTACGATTGCAACCATAACTACTGTTTGACTTTATTCCATGCCATCTCTGTCATTTCACCTCAACCCTACCAGATATACCCTTTTGTTTAACCTCCCCCTCCCAACTCTCAATGGGATCTCTATCTACCTTCAGTCCTGAAGAAAAGTCACAGTCAACTTGAAACATTGTCTGAATATACCTCAGTGAAATGAGTCAGATTGTCATTGGATCCTAATTTTCTGTTAGGACTGAGCTCTCTTAGCCAAGGATTCTAATGCTGGCTCCTTTGGCCATGCAAAGTATTCCTGAACTTGGGAAATCCCCATAGTGTAGCATAATCAGTGAGTAAAACAATGTCCCTTTTCTACAGTAGTTACTATGCTGTGCTCTGAGATTCCCTGCCTGTTCATGTGTCTGTGAAGATGTCTCTTAAATGTTGCTATTGTATCTGCCACCTTCACCAGAACATTTCAGGTACTGTACATGCTCTGTGTAGAAAATAAAAACTTGCATCTCACATCTCCTTTAAGCTGATCCCATTTTACCTTCAGCCTATGTCCCCTAGTTGTTGACATTGTTATCCATTATGTCCATGCCTCTCATTCTTTTGTAAACTTCTATCAGATCACCCCCTCATCCTTTGCCATTTAATTGAAAACAATCCAAATTCCCCTCAAAGCTAAAACCTTCCAAACCAGGCAACATCCTGGTTAACTGTTTCTGTATCATCTCCAAAGCCTCCACATCCTTCTTTTTATTTATTCATTTTGTGGGATGTGGGCATTGCTGGCTGATCAGCATTTATTACCAGTCTCTAGTTGCCCCTTGAGAAGGTGGGGGTGAGCTGCCTCCTTGAGCTACTGCAGTCCATGTGCTGTAGATTGACCCACAATGCCCTTAGGGAAGGAATTTCAGGATTTTGATCCAGCAACACTGAAGAAACAGTGATATATTTCCAACTCAGGATGGTGAGTGGCTTGGAGGGAAACTTACAGGTGGTGTTCCCATATATCTGCTGCCCACATCTTTTTAGATTGAACGCTTGTGGGTTTGGAAGTGGTTGCTGTCTGAGGATCTTTGGTGAATTCCTGCAGTGCATCTTGTAGATGGTACAAACTGCTGCTACGGAGCACCAGTGGTGGAGAGACTGGATGTTTGTGGTGATGGTGCCAATCAATTGGACTGCTTTGTGCTATATGGTGTCAAGCTTCAAATGTTGTTGGGGCTGCCCCCATCCAGGCAAGAGAGTATTCCATCCCCCTCCTGACCTGTGCCTTGTGGATGGTGGACAGGCTTTGGGGAGTCAGATGGGGAGTTACTTGCTGCAACATTCCCAACCTCTGAACTGCTGTTGTAGCCACTGCAATGTGATCTGTCCAATTGAGTTTCTGATCAATGATAACTCCCAGGATGTTGATAGTGATGGTAATGTGGCATTCTAGACTACACAATATTCCAAATGTGGCCTAACTACATTTCTATACAGCTACGTCATAATTTTTTTTATGCTCAGCCCCGACAGATGAATGCAAGCATTCCATTCCCCACGTTGACCACCATATCCATTCGTGTTGCCACTTTCAGTGAACATGCACCTGTGTGCCCAAATCCCTCTGTTAATTCTTATCAAGACTTTTTCACTTATTGCATTAGACCTTCCAAAATGCATCACCCGCATTTGTCTGGATTAGACTCCATTTGCCATTTCTCCGCCCAAGTCTCCAACCTATCTATCCTGCTGCATCCTCTGGTAATCATCCTCACTATATGCATCTTCGCCAACCTTTGTGTCATCAGTAAACATGCTAATCAAGCTGCCTACATTCTTCCCCAAATAACTTGTAATATATTACAAACAACAATGGTCCCTATGGAACACCACTAGTCACAGATCTCCAGTCAGAACAGCACTATTTACAATGCAGTCGACTGATTGAGAACTGCAAGCCTGCTTTCTAGATACACAATACAAGATGTGTAACTGTGTATCCAGGGCAGCTGTTCTCTCGTCAAACCAACAGACAGTAGGCTGAGGTGCCAGAATCTCTGTATTTCCACAAGAAACTGACCTTCACATCTTTGGTTTGTAGCTTGTCCATGATCATGTAGCATGATCCGTCTACATGTAAAATAATCCTGAAGGGTATCGATTCATTTCTGTACATTTCACTTTATATAACACTTTTTATAGTGTTATAGAGAGATTCATTTGGATTAGATTATCCTGCCTAAAGTTCTTGCTACAAATTTAAAGAAAAAAACTGCAGAAAATTCTGATGCAATTTTACTGAAACGCATACATTTGCCCAAAACACAATCCAACTTAAATGTATCATTGAAAGTGTTCTGTAACAAGAGTGTTTTTAATAAAAATCCAACTTATTTGATTTTTTATACATCTGTACATTCACTTGTGAATACTAATTGGTAGTGCAGGTTACAACAATCCAATATGGTCAAAATTGCAAGTTGAAATAATATTAATGTTGACAATTGAGTGCTGCAGTGGTAGTGTCCCTATTCTTGGACTGGGAGGCTTGGGTTCAAGCCCCATCTACTCCAGAGATGTGTAATAACATCTCTGAACAGGTTGATGGGAAAAATATAGGTCAACTGTAAAGATGTTTATTTTCTTGTCAAATAATACCACCAGGAGATGTTCCTGCGTAATGTTAAAAAATTCAAAATTTATAAAAAAAACTAATAAAAGCAAATTCATGACTGGAGAGGTGGATAAAATGGGTTGAGCAACATTTTAAATAATAAAAATGGATCATCAGATCCAACGTCCCTACTTTTGGGCTCTCCAAATTTTCCCTCCCTGGATGTATATGGGAGGAAATTATTTACTATGAGGAAGTAATTAAATAACTAGATACATGCTCCAAATAGATTTACATCACGTCATAATAGAACCCGTATTTATACGGGATTCCTCCTCCCAGGGGCCCCTGAACCAGCCAGAACCATTCTCATATTTCCTCATATTTGTGAGGAAAAATATTTTTGTGAATTGGGTATCTGAAGGTCCCCCAGGACCTTCAAACTGGCACAGGATAGTCATGGAATATATCCCCCTTGACTTTCTCACGAATATGGTGCACCAAAAAACTAAATTACTTTATAAAAGATGGCAGCCCTTTTTGAACGACATCGACACAGACATTCCAGCCATACTGTCCAGGGCTTTTGTTTAGCTGTCGTAATGGTTCTGGCTGGTTCAGGGGCCCCTGGGAGGAGGAATCCCGTATAAATACGGGTTCTATTATGACGTGATGTAAATCTATTTTGAGCATGTATCTAGTTATTTAATTACTTTGTTTACTGTTAGTAATGTATGATATCCTATTTTATGTTTTGGTTGTTTGTATAATAGATTAGTAATTAGTTGGGTTTTTTATTTAATTTTATATTTGTATTAGAATGTGGAATACACTAGTTTGTATTATTTTTGTAATTTTGTAAAAAAAATCTTTAAAAGTTTCTTTTTTCAATAAAAAAAATGGAACATCAAAAAGATTGATTCAGTTGTCTTTGCAATTCATGTCTGTGCAATATGTTCCAAAAAATTCTCTTTTCATGTGCGATAAATAATTTATTGAATGTATTTCCTTTGTAGTCATGGTTTAAACTGGGTCAAATTTGTTTGCCACTGATTTGTTTCAAAATACCGAGAATGTATTTTAAAGAAAACTGATTCATTCCAGAGGTGTTAGTAGTCATCAAATATTTCTTGACTGGTTTCTCTTCAGGTATTGTCCTGTTCAATGTGGTCAACTTTAATTTGACTGGAGACTGTAAGATGATGGAAGGTACGTTTAAGCCTTGCAGGAAGTGGCAGCTATTTTCAGGTGGACAAAACATGGTGGCTTGCCTTTGTTCTGAGGATCAAAGAATGAGGTTTGGGAAAGTGGTGAGGACGTGATCCTTTACAGACAGCTTGATAACGAGAAACTTCAAATACAGCTTTATATCTGGGGGCAATTCCCATCGTGATAAATAGCTTATGTTGGTGCAAATGTGAATTTCTCAAAAGAAAAGACTTATAAGTCATTTTGCATTTCTTTGCTAAATGCAATGAAAATAATTAGTATTTCATGTATTAACTTTGTGTTTCTAACAGCTTGCAAAACAAGTTATAAAATTAAAAGTTAATAACAGCATTATGGTCTGAATTAATGGTCGAATGGGCATTGCAATCACAGCAAGCTCACATCTCAATAAACACCAGCATTTTTTAATGATTGGAATGTTCTATATTCTGGAGCCCAGTAGGTTGGCTCAGGTGATGTATTCAAGAGGGCATTGAATAGTTATTTAGACAGAAATGGTATGCTGGGACATTGGCACGAGGCAATGATGCTTATTTCATAAACTGGTACAGGCATAATAGGCCAAATGGCCTAATTTTCTGACATGACAATTCTGTGATTCAGTTTAAGATATGATCTCGAGGTATAGGAGCATGAGTTGGCCCTGTGGTCCCTCAAGCCTGTTCTGTCATTCACTATGGAGTTAACATCACTTGCCTCCTGTGTTCCCTATAATCCTTCACTCATTTGCTGATCAAAAGTCTCTGTGACTCAGCCTTGAATATGTTCAGTGCCCAAGTCTACCCTGATCTCTGACAAAGAGAATCAATGATGAGAAATCTGTCCTCATCTTTCTTAAATGGAGATCCCATGTTTTGAAACAGTGTCCTTGAATTTGTTTCCCCTAGTGGGGAGTCTAATTCTCACAGCATTTACCCTGCCTGGCCCCCTCAGAACATTATGCTTCAATAAGATTCCAATTTACAAACTTAAACCCGAGTGACAATGGTTCCAATCTGCTCCATCTTTACCATAAGACAACCCATTCATCCTGGGACTCAGTCCAATGAACCTTCCCTGAAATGTTTCCAATGTAAATATGTTTCTGCAAAGGTGTAGTCAGAGCACCAGGACTATGCACAGTACTCCAGGAGCTGTCTCGCCAATGTCCTGTTCAGGTGGAACACAACTTCCTTACCTTCAGGCTCCTTGTAACAAAGGCCAATGATCTATATGCTTCACTAGTTACCTGCTGCAGTTGTGCGCTAACATTTTTGTTTCATGTACAAGGACAGCCAGATCCCAGTGTACTCCCGCATTACGCAACCTCCCTCCAAAGTAAGTCTCCTTTTCTATTGCTCCTGTCAATGCGTCCAGCCTCCTATTTTCTCACATTATATTCCATCTACCTTTTTGTTTTAAAACACTTGCTTAACTTGTCTATATCCTTTTTAATGAGACTTTGTATTTAAATTTCTGTCTGCTTTCCTATCTGTCTTGGTATCATTAGTAAATTTGATTACAGAAGACTTTTGTTTTACTCATTACAGCTTACCAACCTGAAAACATTCATTCCAACTCTGTCAGTTAGTACACAGACCAATACAACTCATGTGATATAATGAAAGCCGTTAACAAAAGCCAATGACCACACTGCTAGAGGAAAAGGAAGGAAGATACTGCACACTGTTTATGTGACCATGTTACAAAAGCCCACAGAGGCAGCAGAGAGTGCCAAACGAGCCCTGAGCACCACCTTCATCCAATCTGAGAATCTGCACTGTGTGGGAGGCTGTTGGGAATTTGTTATGACCAATGTCTGCTGGTCTCCCAAGCTGATGGGCAACAGTTCGGGAGATGAGATAATGGTGCAGGTGAAAGGGTGGAACTGAAGGAGAAAGACAGAACCCAGTAAAGAAGGAGAGAGCAAAACTGAGAGTTAGAAATAAAAGTAGCAAAGAGGTTGAGGGAACAAGTGAAGGAGCTTAGAAGTTTTGGGGAAAAAATGACCTCAAATCCAACGTTTAATGGGGTGGTTATATTTCCTTTTACTTGTATCTCAGAGGGTTGGATTGATAAAACGTAAGCTGGTTGTGAGATCGTACTTAAAGGAATAGTTAATGGATGTTACGTATTAGAATGAGTGATTTTAAATAATTAAAGTAACATCCTTGTCTCAGGTTACATTATATTTCCCAGCATGCTGAGCTCAAAGGATGCTGGCCCAATTTTATTTTTCTCCATGACTGAGCCTTTGTGGCAAAAATAATGTAACTGCCTGAAAACTGCTCCCAAACCTGTTGCATCCATCCTGTGAAAATTGAAAAGGAAGGTCAGGATTTGTGTGTGTGCACAGTTCATGGAGGTACCTGGCCAAGTACATTTCACTTGTGAAAACTGTAGATTTTGGGAGCGCTGGAATATGAGGTCTGAAGTGTCCATACCAGACCTGCCCTTACCAAGGCCTAACCATTGTGGATTTATTCAGACAGCTAGAGAATCCCGTTTTGGAAATGTATGTTACTGTTTAAACCTAGTCTTGCGGCCTCTTTGAGGGAGATCCATCTTTTGGAATTGTTAAATATAAACAGTAAATGTGTAAACATTGCATAAGCCCATGACTGTGAAGCTGATTAGCATGCTTAACCATACTCTCTTGTTAAGAGGACTGGTCAAAAGGTGTTGTCAAGATGCATGGCATTTAAAGGTTCTGCCCTTAAATCTTTTGGAGGGAAAAAAGTATCTGGAGTGTATTTTTAAAAAATTGTTATTTCATTGTCTGTTGATATAAGCCTGAGGGATTTGATTAGAGGATTATTGCTGCATGTTGGTTTTTACTGACAACTGCATGTGATATACATTCTGTTTGAAATGGAGTAATGAATTCCAAAGGTTCTTAAAAGGATTGTGCAGTTTGGTGAAATGTTTGTAGTTACTGGGATGTAACTAGTTAAAGAAGGCACATCTGTTAATTAGATTTTATGAATGAACATTTTATTTCAACATATTTAGACACTAGCAACTTTTTTTTTCAAAAATATCTTGTCTCTGCAAGGGTCCTGAGATTAGCATTTGACAGATATTAGTTGAGTTGGCTTGGTGGAGAAAGTGGTGGATAGAGACCGGATAGAGCAGCGTTGGTTGAGATGGGGGGGGGGGGGGGGGGGGGGGGGCTTTGATGGATTATGGGGTGGTCAGATGCTTAGGTTGGCATGGGAGCAAATCCCCACAGGAAGTAAGAAGGAGAGCAAAGGATGACATGGAGGGTCTGAGGGACAGAGTTGTGTACTCAGCATGTCCTAGTATGAGAAAAATGAGAGTTTGGATGGGACATGCATTGGTACCTCCTGGGACAGAGTGTGCGGGCAGGTTATGGATGAGAACTGAAAGGATTGTTCACGTTTTGCTTTTTTATTAAACTTCAACACCGGGCCTATACATCAGATTGAGCATTCCATGTAGCCAGAAAGTTGCTGTCCCTCCAGGGTGCTCCACCCACCCATCCCCCTTGTTGTATCTGGCTGGAGTGAGTGAGTGCAGCGGTGAAATGTCCCAGCTGTGTTCAGTCCAGAAGCACTAGTCCAGGCCTCCATCTTTGACGACTTTCTGAGGCAAATTGACAACTCATAGCTTAATATTATCTTTCAATTACTGACTCACATTTTGATTAATATTTTATAATTAACCTGTTCAGAGATATTGTTAAAATATTTGGAGCAAGTGGGACTTTAACACAGGCCTCCTGACTCAGAGGTCAGGACATTACCACTGAACCACAAGAGTCCCTCTAATTCAACTTGCATTTTCTTAAACTAATCAATTACTAACCACCACCAATTTAAAAAAAAACACTTGGATAGCTAATTCAATATTTACATTGCAAAGCCCATCATGTCCGATGCAAGCTGTCAAAAGTGAGGGAGGGGTAGGAATTGAATCAAAATGCCATTGAAGGGGCACTCCATCTCCGTGGTGGCCACCTCTCACTAAAGAACTCCGATATTGGTGAACATCGCGTGCTTACTCTTCGATGACACCCAGACATGAAAGAATCGTGGAGGAGAAAGTGAGGACTGTAGATGCTGGAGATCAGAGCTGAAAATGTGTTGCTGGAAAAGCGCAGCAGGTCAGGCAGCATCCAAGGAGCAGGCGAATCGACGTTTCGGGTATGAGCCCTTCTTCAGGAATTGGCCTGACCCTGGGCAGACACACAAGGAGGTGCCTCTGATCTGCCAACTCCCCTCTGCGCCAGGTGCCCAAAGATCAGAAACATGACACTAAACTGGAACCAAAAATTCAATTAAAGATCTTCCAAATGACTGAGAACAGGTTGGATGACTCACTTTGAGAGATATGTGTAATTGTTTCAGCTGTTCATTCTCTTGCTGTTATTGCTTTGATCTTTAAATGGTTCAAACATCCTTTTCTCCAATAATACCAAACCCATCCTAATCTCTGTCTGCCTGTAATTGGCACTTCTCTGCTCCTGTCCACGCTGTGATTCATTTGCATGTTCCAGAGAGCAGAATGTACCCATCTCCTGGCAATGGGATGAATGAAGGCTTGCTCCACTGCTGCTGTTTTTTTATTCAAGTCTTTCACAAGATGTGGGGATTGCTGCTGGGTCCATGTGAGCTGTCCATTCCTAATTGGCCTGGCAAGTAAGTGTGAGCCCAGTACTGTGGTATTGGTATACTCACTGTGGCATCATTCAGCCTCTTGACCATTCTCAATGACAAAGATACAAGTCTATGTTTAACAAAAAACAAAACAAAATCAGAAATTACTAGAGAAACTCAGCAGGTCTGGAAATATATTGCCGTTCCTTCAGTGTCATTGGGTCAAAATCCTGGAATTCCCTCCCTAACAGCATTGTGGGTCAACTGACAGCATATGAACTGGAGCAGTTCAGGAAGCCAGCTTAGCATCACCTTAAGAGCATCTAGGGGCAGGCAATAAATGCTGCCCCAGCCAGCAATGCCCACATCCTGAGTGAATTAAAGAAATTAATCAGTACCTGTCTTATTTGATTTCCTTATTAAAGTCTGACATTAGCATTCATTCTATGACTGTCAATGATGTATTTCCAAGTCAGGATGGTGAGTGAGTTAGAAGGAAACTTGCAGGGGGGTGATGTTCCCATGTATCTGCTGCTTTTGTCCTTCTAGATGGAAGAGGTCATGGCTTTGGTATGTTGTAAATATCCATACAATACAGAAGTGAAAGAAATAATCTTGAGTAAGAAGGTATATAATATTTTCCAATTGGAAATCGGAGGAGTTTGCGAAGACGAGAGTAAAGTCATTAATGTCCTACCAGACAAAGGGCTGCCCCTCATTAAAGACACAAGTGGTGTTTGTTTCACCTGAGGGGAGAGGAGTTAGGGGAGAAGTTGAAAAGGTGGATCTTTCGTGGTAATCTCAGCTGGTGCAGGAACTGAGCCCACAATATTGGCATTACCAGTGTTTAGAGCCTATGCAGCCAAACCACTTGCCAGGAGAATAATAACTTCAGTATTAACTTCTTCTATTCTGAGGAAAGGTCACTGGACTTGAAATGTGTACTCTGCTTTCTGTCACAGATGCTACCAGACCCTGCTGAATTTCTCCAGCAATTTCTGATTTTGTTTGATTTCCAGCTCCCTCAGTTCTTGATTCCAATGAACTCTTTGTTTGAAATAAGAGCTGAAATAGAAAATGCTGGAAACATTCAGAAGGTTAGGCAACTTCTGTTGAACATTATTTCTCAAATCAAGGACTACTGTTCAAAAAGCAACAAATATTGGAGATCACAGCAGGTCAGATAGCATCCATAGAGAAGGAGCAAGCTAACGTTTTGAGTCTACATGACTCTTCAGAGCTGAAGGGAAGTGTGGAAGGAACAGCATTTATGCAATAGTTTGGGGAAGGGGGAGAGTAATGGGTGTAGGGTGCTGGTAACTTGATGTTAGTTCAGATCAAGTGATATGAAATGTGAGAATGGTAGAACAATGGTGTATGTACCTGCCAGGCTTGAAAGAACAGACACTGGGATGGAGCAAGGGGAGAGAGGATGTGATAAACTGAGAGAAAGGGAAGAAATTATTCACAATCTGAAGGTGTTGAGCTCAATATGAAGTGCAGAGGCTGTGAAGTGCCAAGTCTGAAGATGAGATATTGTCCCTCCAGTTTGCACTGGGATTCACTGGAACACTGCAGCACGCCGAGGACAGGCATGTGAGCAGGGCGCTGTTAAAATGACCAGCTATGGGAAGGTCAGGGTTATGCTTGAGCACAGACCAAAAGGATTCTGCAAAGCAGTCACCCTGTCTGCGCTTGGTTTTTCCAATGTAGAGTAGGCCACATTGGGTGCAGCAAACTGGACCTGAAACATGAACTTTTTCATTTGTCTTCACAGATGTTGCCTCACCTGTGCTTTTCCAACAACTTCTGTTCTTGTTTCTGATTTACAGCATTCACAATTCTTTTGGGTTTTTATTTACTGGTGTAACCCTGTTTGAATTTGTTAGCTCGTCTCAGGTTTTTTGGAACATAACCTGGGAAAAGGCATGGGAAGGCGGCACGGTGGCGCAGTGGTAAGCACTGCTGCCTTACAGCAGCAGTGCTGCCTTACAGACCCGGGTTCAATTCCCGCCTCACTGTGTGGAGTTTGCACGTTCTCCCCGTGTCTGCGCGGGTTTCCTCTGGGTGCTCCGGTTTCCTCCCACAGTACAAAGATGTGCAGGTCAGGTGAATTGGCCATACTAAATTGCCCATAGTGTTAGGTAAGAGGTAAATGTAGGGGTATGGGTGGGTTGCGCTTCGGCGGGTCGGTGTGGACTTGTTGGGCCGACGGGCCTGTTTCCACACTGTAATCTAATCTAATCTAAGTCAAATAGTTTCTGCTCCTTTCTGGTTATTTTCATTGTGTTTAGTAAAATAGTCTCGAGTGTGCAGTTGTCGTTGATGACTCCTCTGTTTAGGAGTGAAAAGAATAGAAACATTGTGTAGATGATTAGTGCTATTTTCACAAAAAGGTTTCTTGAACTCTTGGCAGTGAGATGCTATTGGCAGGTTTTACAGAATCAGTCTTATTTTCTCTATTTGTATAAGTTTGATTGGATGTTGTGATTCATTTTGGCCTTTAGCATTCCCACTTCTCCTGGTGATGATCCTGACATTTCCTATCCACTTTCAGAGTGACACTGCAAGCATATTAAAAATAACGCAGATGCACTGAGCAAGGGAAGCAAATTAGTGCACTGTTCAACCGAAACACATCACATACAGCCATCTCCTTCTCCAATTCTTCCAGCAGATTTCATTTTGTAAGCTGGTAAGCGAGACCAATTGAATCAAGTGACGAATAGAGAGCATTAGTCCCTGAACCACTGACAGATACATGATCAGGCCACAACTGAGCCCCCCTCGCACAGTGATTCTTATTGAGCGATTTCCAGATGTATCCATGCATAAAACAAGAAAACTAAGTCCACTTTAGGTGGTTAAAAAATGGAGAATATTAATTGAATATCAGTAACTGAAGTGTTCCGCCTAACTGTCTCTTAGCAGATGTTACTCACAGCATCACCTTGTCAATATATTCTTATCCACAAATGATTGCAAATGATGGCATGAGAAATTTGACAAACACTTAGGCAGTTCCAGTTCTGGAATGATAGTACTGGCTCTTCTATGTATTTTGTGACTGTCCAGACAGGTTGTTTCTGTCTTTCTGCAGTCTTCCAGACTCTTGGTATTTTTGTTTTGTAGTACTTTTTGCCCTTTTCTGCTCTGATTCTTGTTCTCAACATAAAGTCATAAACAGTAAGAGAACATATAAAAAGCAGCAGCATCTGGTAAAACTGAACTTTTGAATACAAGATGAATGATTTGAAAGAACAAGAGAAATATTTGTACTCAGGGCATATCAAAGTATTTTATGGCCAACACAGCACCTTTTGACAACTACAGTTTGTGCACAGTCTACACAATTAGTACCCAGCAAGATCCCACACACTAATGTGGATCAATGAAACAAGCAACAAGTGTTTTCTTTTGTGATGAGGGTTAAAGGATAATTGTTGTCCAGGAAATAACCCCCATGTTTTTGGAATAATTCCATTATTACCCTTCAGCTGGAATCACTTGTAATGATAAATGCTCGACCATTTAGGAGTGAGTTGAAGAGAAATCTCTTCACCCAGAGTGTGGGGAACCGGAGAAATTCACTGCAATAGGAAATGGTTGAGGTCAGAAGGAGGTAGTTATATCTTTTGTGACTAAGGGATTGAGGGATATGGGGTGAGGGTGAGATTAGGTATTGAACTCTATGCAGTCGTGATCATCTTGAGTGATGGAGCAAGTTTGAGGGATCAAAGCCTCCCCCTGCCCCTTTCTTCCATGTTTCTATGGGAGAGCAGACCTCTGTCTAACCACCAAAAGAGACCATCCCCAACAGTGCAACAACAGAATTTATAAAAAAAAAACAAATAGCACATTCTCTCCAAGTGCAAGCTTAGAAATATAGGAGGAGGCCATTCGGCCCTTTGAGCCTGCTCTGCCATTCATCTCAATCATGGCTAATTGTCCAACTCAAGCCTAATCCTGCTTTCTCCCCATAACCTTTGATCCCATTCGCCCCAAGTGCTATATCAAGCCACCTCTTGAATACATTCACTGTTTTGACATCAACTACTTCCTGTGGTAATGAATCCCACAGGTTCACCACACCCTCGGTGAAGAAATGTCCCCTCATCTCTTTCCTAAATGGTCTACCCCGAATCCTCAGACTGTGACCCCTGGTTCTAGACACACCCACCATCAGGACCATCCATTCTATTTGTTAGAATTTTATAAGTCTCTGAGATATTCCCACCCCCACCATTCGTCTGAACTCCAGTGAAAACAATCCTAACCTCATCGATCTCTCCTCATACATCAGTCCCAACATCCCCGGGATCAGCCTGGGAAACTTTCGCTACACTCCCTCCAGAGCAAGAGCATCCTTCCTCAGAAAAAGAGACCAAAACTGCACCCAATATTCCAGGTGTGGTCTCACCAAGGCCCTGTATAACTGCAACAACACATCCCTGCTCTGTACTCGAAGCCTCTCACACTGAAGGCCAACATACCATTTCTTTCTTTCCCACCTGCTGCCCCTGCATGCTTCCCATCAGCGACTGGTGCACAAGGACACCCAGGTCCCACTGCACACTCCCCTCTCCCAATGTACAGCCATTCAGGTAGGAATCTGCTGCCTTGCTTTTGCTTCCAAAGTGAATAATCTCACATTTAACCAAATTATAAAGCATCTGCCATGGATTTGCCCACTCACCCAACCTGATCATGCTGGAGGATCTCTGCATTCTCCTCACAGTTCACCTCCCCGCCCCCAACAACTTGGTATCATCTGCAAATTTTGAGATGTTCCATTTTGTTCCCTCATCCAATGGATTATTATATATTGTGAAGAGCTGGGGTCACAGCTCCAATCCCTGTGGCACCCCACCTCTTACTGCCTTCCAATTTGGAAAGGACCCATTAATTGCTTCCTCTTTGCCAGCCAGTTTTCTATCCATCTCAAATGCACTTGCCCCAATCCCATGCGCTTTAATCCTGCACAATAATCCCTTGTGCAGGACATTGTCAAACACTTTCTGAGAGAAAGCCTACATTGTGTTCTGGAGAGGGACATGTCTTGCAGGCTAAATCCAGAATATCAGGGCACTCTGGTTAAAAATTGTGACACTGAAACAGCAGAATAGCTGATTGTGAGTTTTATACATTCCAAACTGAAGGACGAGTAGACCGTTCAGCCCGTCAAGCCTGTTCTGCCAATCAATAGGATCATAGCTGATCCTCCCTTTCTACCAAATTCCTGCTTTTCTCCCCCTACCCCTTGATGCCTTTAAAATCGAAAGTTATTTACCTCCCTTCTTGAATATATTCAGTTACTTGTCCTCCACAGCATCTTATGGTAGAGAATTTTGAAGGTTCACTACCTTTTGTGAGTGGAGAAATCTTTCCTAGTTTCTGTCCTAAATGGCCTACCCTCTAGGAATTCAATGACAATGCAAAGCATCAGGGAGATTAATTCTGAGAGTCCGCCTACAAGAAGGTAATAAGTTGATGTTTAGAGGCTTTGATATTGTGGGGTTACTGCTTTCAGTTTTTTTCCACGTGTGGCTTTTCCTCCTAGCTGAGTAGGTCCAATAGTATTTAATAGTTATAACCTGAATATTATAACATGATATTAACAGGAAAAGACAGGATGGTTAAAGATCAACGTTTTCCACTGGTTGGGGATTCTAGAACTAGGGGCATAGTCTGAGAATTAGGACGTTCAGGAGAGATGTTAAGAAATACTTCTCCACAAAAGGTGGGAGATATTAGGAACGCTCTTCCATAAATAGCAGCAGATATTGGATCGGTCATTAGTTTTCAATCTGAGGATTTTTGTTAAGCAAAGGTATTACAGGATATGGTCCAAAGGCAGGAGTCTAGAGTTAGGCCACAGGTCAGTCATGACTTTATTCAATGGTGGAACAGACTCAAGGGGCTGAATGGAGTACTCCTGTTATTAATTTTCAATATTCTTGTCTCCCAGGAAATGTTGGGAATATCTACATGTTGCATTCCTAATTTTTCAAGATTTGGAGAAGCCGGTGTTGGACTGGGGTGGACAAAGTTAAAAATCACACATTACCAGGTTATGGTCCAACAGCTTTATTTGGAAGCACTAGCTTTCAGAGCACTGCTCCAAAAGTTTCTAAGAACCTGAACAGTTTCTGTTTCTTCACAATGCCTCTATATTTTTGTCTTAAACTGCACACCTAATGTCTACCATGAAGCTGATCAAAAATTTCCAAACGTAGATTTAGATTCAATTCAATTCAATTCAATTAGATTCCCTACAGTGTGGAAACAGGCCCTTTGGCCCAACAAGTCAACACCGACCCTCCGAACAGTAACCCACCTAGACCCATTTCCCTCCGACTAATGCACCTAACACTACGGGCAATCTAACCTGCTCATCTTTGGATTGTGGGAGGAAACCAGAGCACCCGGAGGAAACCCACACAGACACGAGGAGAATGTGCAAACTCCCCACAGACAGTCACTCGAGGCTGGAATTGAACCTGAGTCCAGTGAGGCAGCAATGCTAATCACTGAGCCTTCGTGCCACCCATTGTCATTGTATGAATGTTCCAATGTATAATCCATTGTGATCATAATTTACAAAACAAAAGTTGATGTAAGAATGGGAATGGATTACTGGTAAAGGATAAATAGTCCTGGAGTTTGGACAATGCATGATTAACATAGTACTTAAGTTGCATCTTAATTTACTTGGTAGTTATTTTGGCTCTTTGCTTTATTCCCTCATTTCTGAGATTCTCTGAATTTAAATAACTTTTAATCTATCTTGAAAACAAATACAGAAAACAGCCTGTACCTTGACAAGAACTGTTTGATTTGTTGCAGTTGAGTTGATGCTGGAGGAAAGCTGAATTAATAATATAGTTGGTGACAGAACAGCTTTTCTGAGGCTTAACATATTAGCTTCAAATATTAGCATAACCTTCCAACTATCCAGATGTTTAATCATATCCTGAAATTGCAGGTTAATCTATAACCAGTGAGTTCTGTATTCATTCATGTGATGAGGTTGTCACTGGCTAGGCCAGCATCTATTGTCCATGTCAGTGGTGGTTAAGAGTTAACCACATTGCTGTTGATCTCGAGTCACATGTAGATCAAGTAAGGGTGGCAGCTTCCTTCCCTAAAGGGCATTTGTGAACCAGATGTTTTTTTTTCTGGCAATCAACATTTGTTTTATGGTCATCATTACACTCTAATTCCAAATTTTTATTGTATTCAATTCTACCGCCTGCCATGGTGAGATTTGAACCCAGGACCCCAGCACATTACCTGAGTCTCTGGATTAACAGTCGAGAGTGTGGTGCTGGAAAAGCACAGCAGGTCATGCAGCATCCGAGAAGCAGGAGAATCGCTGTTTCAGGCAGGGGTCCTTCATCAGGATGAACAGTCCAGCAATAGTACCACTAGGTAATTACCTCCCCAGCATCTTGCTGAGAACCATTGCAACACTTTAATTGTGCAGACTAATAAAGCACAGTGGCCATTTGACCCATCATGCCTGTCCTGACTCAGTCTGAACTATCCAATGGGCTCCACTTCCCTTTCATCTTCCATAGATCCTGCATGGTTTTCTTTCTCAAATAATTATCCAATTTGCTTGAGTTGCTGTTGAATCTGCTTCTAGCACCATTTCAGGCACAGCGCGATTGCTTTCAAAATCTCACTATCCTCCCCAGACATTTCCCAATGTTTTGTGACATCTGGTTATTGATCACACTGTCATTTTGGAAACCTATTCTGTTTTCAATTAAAGATCTTCAAGATGTTTAACATTCTCTTCTTTAACTCCCTCTGTCTCCTCAAGACAGGAGCTGGGGTCTCCTTCCTTTATCAAACCCTTTCATCCTTGGCACATTCTGATTGATCTCCTCTGAACTTTGTCCAAGGTTTTGATATCCCATCTGAAAGTCTGCTCCGAATTGGGTGCAGTGTCAACGGTGTTACCCAAATTTGGTCAAGGTTTAGTACAACTTCCTTTCTTTGCACCCTATGTGTTTCCTAAATCTTATGATTTGGTGACAAAGGATTTGTCATTATCCAAAGTTTAATATTTAATTCAACAAGGCATTGATGCATCAAATTTAAGCAAGAAAATTCAAACATTTCAAACTGTAGTCAGTGTGTGTGTGTGTGACCTCTGCAACCTAATATGGCTATGCTGTATTCAAGTGTTAGAGCCACAGAGCAGGAGCTGATCCACCGTTCCAGGCCTACATTAGAAACGAAATAACAGAAGTAGACCATGATGCAGCCTATTGACCTCGTGGCTGATCCTGAGCTTCAACTTGACTTTCCTGACTATCCTTTATCTCCCAGGAGGCCCTGAGACCAAAAATGCATCATTTCCTGCTTTTAAAGTCTTCCATTGTGGAAACTCCATGACCTTCTGGATAGAACATTCCACGTTTAACAATTGTTTTCAAATGAAGAAATTTTTCTTGCCTTTCTCCTAAAATGACTTTCCAGCAACTATTCTTGTTTTTTTGTTCTGGAATCCATAGCCATTTGAGGTGTGGAGGAGGCCCGGGCGAAGAGACAGAGATAGAAACTCTAACTGCATCCCTTTCAGAATCTCATAACTTTCAATAAAATTGCCTATCATTCTTCCCGAGTCCAGATAATATCGGGCCCAGCCTATACTTGCATTTATATGCTGAAGATATAATATATCATTTACTCAGCTTTTCATCACGTAAGCCAACATCCCACATTCCAATGACTAACCTTGTGAATACTCACTGTATTTGATTCAAAACAAATGAATCTTGAACATAGGAAATGCAGGACAAATGCAGTGGATCTTGAAGTTATACAAGACTTGAAATGTTAACGCTGTGTAGCTTTCTGCCCTGATGCTGCCTGACCTGCTGTGTTTCCTCAGCCTATGCAATATTTTGCTTTTATCCTTTTTTTTTCTATATGGAATCGATAAAGTATGGTGCTGGAAAAGGCATAGGTCAGATTCCCTCTCTTACTCCTCAGATGCTATGTTTCAGGCTTAATCCCAGATGTGGTCTCACCCCTTACACCTAGAGCAAGGCTTCTTTCAATTGTTGTACTCTAATTCTCTAGCAATGAAAACCCACATGCCATTTGTTTTCCCAATGGTTCTGCTCCTACATGCTATCTTTGCGTCCCTTTTATAAATGTATACCCAAGTTTCTGTACATCAATATTTACAAATTCTGTTTTCATGACCCAAGTTAGTAACCAATCATTTTTCCATATTATGGCCCACCTGTGACCTTATCAACCCACCTTTGCCCAATCTGTACAGAGATCAGTCACTCGTAAATTTCATTAATTTCGAGTTTAATGCTTTGCCCAATTGTATAGCTCATATCAGGCCTCTATGAACTAATCCTAGCAAAATTTTTCTGACCTTCACACTTCCCTAATCTATACCTGTACAGACGTCTACTTATTTTCTGAGTTAAGGTCGTTTCTCTCAGTTCTGAGGAAGGATCACCGAACCCAAAACATTCACTGATTTCTCTTCACAGCTGCTGCCAGTCCCGCTGAGCTTTTCCAGCAACCTCTATTGTTTCTGATTTACAGCATCTGCAGTTCTTTTGGAGAGAAAGGAGAAGCCAATGTGATTGTACTCCTTTATAATCAGGGCTACTTCTCCCATTCCATCCTGACTGTCTTTTCAAAACATGTATCTGGGGTATGTATTTCTGAAACTGTCGTCTCATTGTCCATCTTTTTATCAGGGTGACTAGATTTAGAAATGTACCTCTGATTTCATTGGTTCAGCTATCTTATTGCAGACACTCCATACTTTCTCATAACATGACTTACATGTTGTGTTTTTACTCCTATCCCCCCATGGATCTTGCATTCTGCAGAGTGACTGTCCTTTCCTATCCCATTCAGCTCGCCTTTCCCAATACTGACATCTGTCTTCATTTGTCACTTTGGATTTTTCAATTCCCTTCACTTGAATCCTCCTATCCCCTGTTCAATTCTAAATCAGGTTTCCCTACTCCAACTTCATTTGCTGGGTGACTTTTTTAAAAAAAATGTTTGTGTGTTCTGTGTCTTGATGACAAGTGGGTTTAAAATCCCCAACTGTGTTAGAAACTAGAGGGTAAATAAACTTCTATTTGTGCCAAGTATCTGACTGCCTTTAAAAAAAATGAAAACTTCAAAGTGAAAGGTGCAAGTATTAAATACATGTTAACCTGTAAAATATACAGGAACAAACTGACTATGATCAGTCTTGTTAAAGACCCCTGCTATAAAAATGCTAGAAAACTGATACATGACCTGAAAATTACAATCTGTGATTGGTGTATGTCAAATATAATCAGACCAATGCATTTCTTAAGTCCATTTACTCGAAGCACAGTGTTCATGTGTGTAACAATCACCAGGTTCAGGAGAATTCTGTGCTCCTCATTTCAGCTTTGTTCTAATTTGCAGCATCACCAAATCATTTCTCAATCATGAGAACCTGAAGTGTTCCCATGTGACCCTTGACCATGTCATTCTGCCTTCAGCACCAAATTATATATAGGTGGAAGTGGGTACTACAGATGCTGGAGATTAGAGTCAAGATTAGAATGGTGCTGGAAACGTACACCAGGTCAGACAAATCAACGTTTCAGGTGACTTTCCTGCTCTTCGGATGCTGTCTGACCTGTTGTGCTTTTCCAGCGCCACTCTAATCTAGACCAAATTGTACATGTCATCAGTGATACAGCAAAAGTGGTCTTAACTGGGAATTCTGTGGAAAGGGCTGAGACAGTTGTGAGAAATCATCCAAATGATGTCCAGCAGCTCGGGCTCAAAGGAGAGATCAGGTGGATCTCTGGCCTGAATTGGGAGGGAATGCCAACTGGCCAGGGACTAGGAGCAGGGCTAGGAGCAGGAGCATGACCCTAGGAAGCAGGAGATCGCTGCTCTGAGCCCATTGGGATGGTCTCTGACAGTGGTCTGCTTGCGAATTTCTTGCATTTGAAGGAAGGAAAAGAGGAAACCTGTTATATGGCCCAGGGAACATCCAGAAACAGTCGGGGCCATCAAGACAGTCCAACCAGTGAAGGTCCACAGATATGTTTGGGCTTGCCATGGTTCCTGTTCATGCTGAATTTGTCCTTGAAGGATACTCATAGCTTGGTCACTGGCTCATCTTGTAGTCCAGCATCCTGATGTACTTATTGCTGTCTCATCTCTATTGTGTTGGCTTTGAGTGAGTGTACTCTCTCTGACAAATTAACATGTGAATTAGCTCTACTGTTCAGGAAGCTCAATGCTGATCTGATTGTAACCTGAACTCCACTCTCCTGCGCACCTCATATATCCCTCTGCTTATTGACAGCAGGTTCAAATGAGAGACTAAGATTGGTGAAGTTATCATGAATATTTTATTTGCCTGCTGAGAATCCAACTGATGCATTTTGCCAAAGGACATTCAGCATGTCCAAAAGGGTTCTCTGCAACCTTTATAGATGCATCACAGAAAATCTTCTATGAAGATGCCTCATAGCATGGCAACTGCTCTGCCCAGGACCATAAGAACCTGATTTGTGAGTACAACCCAGTTCATCACAAGCTGACCTCCCATCCATTGTCTCCGACTATACTTCTCACTGCCTCGGAAAGACCCCTCTCACCCCAGTTATAATCTCTTCCAACCTCTGCCATCAGGCAGAAGATACAAAATTTTAAACACACATACCAACAGATTCAAAAACAAAGTCTTCCCTGTTTCATAATAATAGAAGCTGGAGTAGGCCATTTGACCCGTCAAATCTGCTCTGCTGTTCATTAAGGTTATGGCTGAACTATCCATCATCTTAGCTCCTCCTACCTGCATTATCCCATAACCCTTCATTCCCCTACCACGCAAAAACCCATCCAACTGGGTCTTGAATATATTTAATAAAGATGTCTCTACTGCTCCCTCAGGCAGAGAATTCCATAGATTCACTACTTTCTGGGAAAAACAGTTCCTCCTCATCTCTGTCCTGAATCTACTCTCCCTAATCTTGAGGCCATGTCCCCTAATCCTTATCTCACCCACCCGTGGAAACAATTTGTCCGCCTCTATCTTCTCTATCTCTTTCATAATCTGATATGTTTCTACAAGATCCCCTTTCATTCTTCTAAATTCTAGTCCCAGGCAGCTCAACCTCTCCTCACAGGGTAATTCCCTCATCTCCGGAATCAATCTGGTGACCCTCCTCTGCACCGCCTCCAAACCCAGTATATCCTGCCTCAAGTAAGGAGACCAGAACTACACACAATACTCCAGGTGCGGCCTCACCAACACCTTGTACAATTGCAGCAGAACCTCCCCGATCTTAAATTCAATCCCCCAGCAATGAAAGCCGATATTCCATTTGCCTTCCTGATTACCTGTTGTACCTGCAAATCAACTTTGTGATTCATCTATGAACACTCCCAAGTCGCTCTGCACAACAGCTTGCTGCAATCTTTCACATTTAAATAATATTCTGACCTACTAATTTTACTTCCAAAGTAAATAACCTCACAATTTACCAACTGCCAGAGGTTGAATTCCATCTGCCAGAGCCTTGCCCACTCACTAACCTGTCTAAATCTCTCCTCACACCCTCCACATCATCTGCACAGTTTGCCTTTCCACTCAATTTAGTGTCATCAGCAAACTTGAATACATTACACTCGCTCTCCTCTTCCAAATCATTTATACATATCATGAACAGTTGCAGGCCCAACGGTGAGGGGTGTAGTGCCCCGCCTACCACTGACCTCCAACCAGAGAAACACCCATTTATCCCAACTCTCTGCTTTCTATTGGTTAATCAGTCCTCTATCCATGCTAGTTTATTACCCGTAACTCCATTCGACTTCTGAATGGATCTCTAATTTCAATCTAATGTTGATCTTGCTTTTTGCGCACCTCTGCTGACATAACTTTGCATTGTTTCATTGCCCTATAATCTTTGTATGGTATGATCTGCCTGTACTGCAGGCAAAACAAAACTTTCACTGAGCCTAGGTACATGTGACAATATTAAATCAAACCAAATAAAAGATTTTGTCAAATGATCCTGATTAAAACAAGCTATATCTTTCTTAAACACCACAAAATGAAAACCCTTGTCTTCCAGTGCTTAACTCGTATAAACTTAAAGGTGTATATGATAGCATTGGATAGAAATTCATGAGGATTGCCTATGGGTAGGAATCTTCCATTAAGTGGATCGATTGATAAAATTGGGACTGTTTTCCTCAGCAGAAAATGTTGAAAGGAGGAGATCCTGTTTCTGCACATCGGTTTATTGCATTGAAGGGGCACAGTGAGCACAGGAAAACCATATGGTGATGTTTCTTTCCACTTGTTACAATGTGGAAAATCAAGACTCTGGGCATACTATTAGGATCCTTTCTGAGAATGGATAAATTATTAGTTGAGCATGAATTAATCCATGATAGTCTGCAGGTTTAAGTCAAGATCATACCTTAGGAGCATATTGAATTTTTTGACAAAGTAACAAGTTGAATTGAGGGCAATGAAATATTGTCATGGGGATTTGGTTAAGGTTCCATGTGGCAGTCTGGTGAGCCAAAGCCAGTGCAACACAGGGGAAGGTGAGGAGTTGAATCTGACTTTCTCTGTGAGAGGAAACAGGGCAATTGATGGATGGTTTTGCAAATTGAAATTGATTTCCAGTGGTGTTCCACAGGGTTCTGTTGTATCCTGTGCTATTGGCTATATTGTGTCATGATTGAGAATTAAATCTGGGACACGTGATTGGGAAATTTGAAAACAGGGCAATAATTAGCCAGATCGTTGACAGCAAAGAGAATGGCTGCACTGGCGGGATGATATCGATGATATGGTTCAGTGGATGGGAAATAGACATATGGAATGTAATCTAGAGGACAAAGAATAAAGAAGAGTATGGCACAACAATAGGCCCTTCGGCCCGCGATGTCTATGCTGACACATGCCTTTCCTTTTGTCTCTGCAGTCTGTATTCCCTGCCTATTCCTGTATCTGTTGAGATGCCTCGTCAAACATTGCTATTGTATCCATGTACACCTCATGACAGCACATTGCAGGCACTTATTACTGGTTTTTTTTTTAAATGCCTCTTAGATCTCCTTTAAGCTTGCCTCCTATGTCCTCGTGGAATTACATTTCTACCCTGGGGATAACGTTCTGGCTATCCATTCTATCCATGACTTGGATATTTGCAAAATTATATCAGCTCACTCCTCATTGTTCAATATTCAATAGAAAACTATTGCATTTGTCCAATCTCTCCTCATAGCTAATGCGATCCAAAACAGGCAACATTCTGGTAAACGTTTTCAGTTGTTGTGGTTCTGTTCGCCGAGCTGGAAGTTTTTGTTGGAAACGTTTCGTCCCCTGGCTAGGCGACATCATCAGTGCTTGGGAGCCTTCTGCGAAGCGCTTCTTTGATGTTTCCTCCGGTGTTTATAGTGGTCTGTCCCTGCCGCTTCCGGTTGTCAGTTTCAGCTGTCCGCTGTAGTGGTTGGTATATTGGGTCCAGGTCGATGTGTTTGTTGATGGAGTTTGTTGCATGGTATTTTGTACACTACATTCGTTTTGCTCATGTTGGGTATCGGGTCCTTCGTTCTGGTTTTCAGTCTCCTTTCCAAAGCCTCCACACCCTTCTAATAGTG
The DNA here is from genome assembly GCF_004010195.1 of Chiloscyllium plagiosum. Lineage (NCBI taxonomy): Eukaryota > Metazoa > Chordata > Chondrichthyes > Orectolobiformes > Hemiscylliidae > Chiloscyllium > Chiloscyllium plagiosum. The sequence goes on from NC_057738.1 coordinate 45,823,107, forward strand.
TGCCATCCACAACTTTACACAACATTCCAAATGTGGCTGAACTAAAGTCCTATACAGCAACAACATGAGGTGTTAATTTTTATACTCTATGCCTAACTGATGAAAGCAAGCATATCATATGCCTTTTGGCCACCTTTGGCCACTTTTTGTTCCACTTTCCGGGAACTGGGGACCTGTATGTCTAGATCCCTTGTATATTGATGCTACAAAGGGTTCTGATCAGATGGTGCTGGAAAAGCACAGCAGGTCTGGCAGCATCCAAGGAGCAGGAAAATCAATGTTTCGGGCAAAAGCCCTTCATCAGGAATAGAGGCAGGAAGCCTTCAGGGTGGAGAGATAAATGGGGGGGGGGAGGTGGGGCTGGGGAGAAGGTACAAAGGGTTCTGCCATTTACTGTTATACTTCCCTTCTGTGTTCGATCTTTCAAAATGCATCACCTTTCATGTGTCCGAATTAAACTCAAGTCTCCAGCCTATTTATATCCTGCTTTATCCTCTGGAATCCCTCCTCACTATCCACAGCTCCGCCAATCCTAGTCATTCACAAACATACTAATTGGACCACCTACATTCTTGTCCGAATCAGATCCCCAAGGAACACCACTGGTCAGAAAATCACCCTTCTACTGCTGCTTTCTGTCTACTATGACAGAGCCAGTTCTGTATCCATCTTACCAGCTTACTGTGGATCCCATGTGCCTTTGTTTTCTACTAGCCTGCCATGAGGGACCTTGTCAAAGGACTTGCAAAGGTCCGTATAGACAACATCCACCTCCTGTTCTCATCAATCATCTTTGTCACTTTCTCAAGACTCAATCAGGTTTGTAAGGCACTCCCTTCCCCGCATAAAGTCATACTGGCTGTTGCTAATATGTCCATTATTTTTCCAAATATAAGTAAATCCTGTCTCTAAGAATTTTCTCCAGTAATTTTCCTATGTAAGGCTCACCAGTCTTTATTTACGCAGATTATCCCTATTGTCTTTCTTAAACAAAAGAAAACTTTTGACTATTCTCCAGCACTCTGGGACCTTGCCTGTGACTAAAGAAGATTCAAAGATTTCATACAAGGTTCCAGTAACCTTCTAATCTACCTCCCTTAGCATTCTGGGATAGGTCCTATAGGTCCTGAGAGCTTGTCTGCCTTAATGCTTTTCAAAACAGCCAACCCATCCTACTTTTATTTTGACGTGCCTCAGAATATCAACATACCCCTCCCAAGACTCACCATCCACCATGTCCTTTTCCTCCTTTTGTGAATATCAATATACTCATTCTGGACCTTAGCCACTTCCTCTGGGAGAGGATGTACAATATTCTCAAAGGGGAAGAGGGACTAAAAGGAGGTAATTGTACACATTGGAACAAATGACATAGAAAGAGAAAAGGATGAGATTCTGAAGAGTTTTGGACATTGGGCAGGAATTTTAAAAGTACATTCTTTAGCACAGTAGTATCTGGATTATTCTTGATGCCATGAGTTAGTGAGGGTAGAAATAGAATGATAGAGCAGATTAATGTGTGGCTGAAGAACTGGTGCAGAGGAGAAGGATTCACATTTTTAGATCATTGGAATCTCTTCTGGTGTAGAAGTTGCTTGTATAACAAGGACAGATTGCACCTGAATTGGAAGGGGACTAATATACTGGTGGGAGATTTGCTACAGCAGCTCGGGAGGATTTAAACTAGGGAGGGGGTATGGGAAGGACCTAGGGAGATGGTAATAAAAGAGATCAATCTGAGACTGATACAGTTGGGAAAAGGACTAAGTCAAAGACAGGGCAGGCAGGAACAAAGTAGACAAGAGGTAGGACTGATAAATTTGACTTCATTTACTTCAATACAAAAGGTCTAACAGGTAAGGCAGATGAACTCGGCATGCTTGGGAACATGGGACTGGGATATCATAGCAATTACAGAGATGTGGCTCAGGGATGGATAGGACTGGCAGCTTAATGTTCCAGGGTATAGATTTGGTAGCAAGGAAAGAAAGGGGGGCAAGAGAGGGGGGGGGAGTGATGTTTTTGATTAGGGATAAAATTATGGCTGTACTCAGGAAGGATAGTCCCGGAAATACATCCAGGGAAGTTATTTAGGTGGAACTGAGAAATAGCAAAGGAATGATCACCTTATTACACTACGGATCCATCTCAGCAACTGCCTTCAGAAATCCGTGTCCCAACCCCTTTTCCCACCCAGCTGCTTCCCAACAGCCCGCCCCCAATTTTTTGCCATTTTGTGATGTCGGATCTATGATTTTCAAGCACTTTGTAATGGTGTAGACATTCCCTGCTGTTGTGAAATTCCTTTTATTGCGTGTTGCAGTGGATCGAACCAGTATTAAATATCAGAGACCTGAACTGAGCAAGATAATTCTTGCTCAGTGACAAACATTGATGATTTGAACATAAACTGTTCACCAATAAAGGAATGCGTCATGCGGACAGTGAAATCATGTTGACTCTTCTTTGTTTTTTGTCTCTTTTCATATATTACAACAATCACTTCAAACCACTGTCTTCATATGAAGTAAATTTGCAAAGATTTGAAATCTGTGACAATGTGTGGTCCATATCTGTTGTTGTTGCTGTTCGGCTTTCTGGTTCCATTGCAGTTTAAATGTGGTAACATTATCAGCAGACCGAGCAGAACGAAACATCCTTCCATCAGTCGGATCTTGACTTGATTCATATTCCTGTTCGTGAATGTGACTGAATATGCTTCTCCTTTAGTTTGCGTTGGTTGTTTTCATTTCTATTGCTTAATATTAATTTCTTTATTGATCTTTGGCTCATTTTCTGAATCCTCCAACTTGTTTATTTTTGTCTACATTACTTGCACAGACTCCAACAATTCACTAAAATTCCATCCTTCCCTGAAAGAACAGCTTTGATGTGAAAGCTTAGATACTCTGAACTTGGAGTTCACATTTGGAAACTTGTCATACCAAATGCTCACTGCACAATCCTTCCACACACACTCCTATAATCTGTATGAACAGGGAAAAGGTTGTCTTTTAGGTATTTTTCCTAGCCAACCTGCCTGGATGTTATTATATTGCGTCTAGTGAAAGTGGCTTTGGAACCTGGCCCTCCTGGTTCAGAGGTAGGGATACTACCTTGCACCAATAAAACCTTCAGCTTGTCTTTTAGACAAAGTCCTTAAATGTAAACCAGTGAATACTGTTTTGTCATTCCTGAACGCATCAGTTATATTACCGAAATTACCTTATCTGTACAAGACACTTGTGGGCATAAACCAATCAACCAGAGAATTTGAATTCCTGAGTAATATACACTTGTTAATATCATTGGATTGAGCTAGTGAGTTAAATAACCCATAGACAACTGGGAACATAAATATACTTTGAGAAATTATAATCAAGCAAAACTAGTCAAATTGGCACAGATCTGGATGATTATACCTTCATGAGAATCATTAAAGATGCAAAATTATATTTGAATCAGTTATCTTCCATTATAATTGCAAACTCCAGATTAATTTTGCAAATTATGTACTTTTTTTGTGGCTGTTTTTCTCCAAACACTGCATAAATTATTTTTTTTTAGAATTCCATTTTTTTTAATATTCATTTGAATACAAATAGGAGTATGGTTGAGCCCAAGCAACAATTTATTGTGTAAATCATTTTATTAAAGTTGATCCTTTTTATAGGATTTATTTCTCTAAGGTGATCAACAAGGATTAGACAGAATTTACCAGAATTAGAATTGCAGTTGGTTTCTTTGCCCTTCAGCCCTGTAGCAAGGTACATTTTGAGTTTTGTTTCCCTCTTGCCACAGTTGGCAACGTTCTCACAAAGTGAAGAATCCCCTGCTTTCCCAAAGTTGGTATTCCGCATCCTGGGACTTGCTTCAAGCTCAGAGGATCGTCATAAGAGGTAGGTTTCAGTGCACGTCAGGGAATGGAGAGGCAATTTTTTTTTATTTTTTGGAGAGCCCACGTTGTGTTAAGCAATGTCTAGAAGGATTGATGGGATTTGAGTGGGCACTTTGAAAAGGTAAGAAAAGATGATATATACATAAGCTTGGCTCTGTTGCTGTGCCGAAGTTTACAGCGCAAATTTAAAATGTGGGCTTGTTGCCAAGTCTGTAATTTCCCACCTTGTCACTAAAAGGGAATTGGATCATCATCTGAAGCTGAACACTTAATGGGCCTACAGAGAAAAGGCAAGGTAATGTGGCTAGCCAAGTTATAGTTATATATGGGTGGCACAATGGTTCAGTGGTTAGCACTGCTGCCTTACAGCGCCAGGGACCTGGGTTTGATTCCTGCCTCCGGTCTGTCTGTGTGGAGTTTGCATGTTCTCCCTGTGTCTGTGCAGATTTCCTGAGTGCTCTGGTTTCCTCCCACAATCCAAAGATGTGAGGGTTAGGCAAATTGGTTGTGCTAAATTGCCCATAATGTTAGGTGAATAATTCAGAGGGAAACAGGTCTGGTTGAGTTATTCTTCAAAGGATCGGTGTGGACTTGTTGGGCCGAATGGCCTGTTTCTCGACTGTAGATAATCTAATCTAAAAGAACTGGCACAGGCTAAAATGGACTTCATTTTAGTGCTGTATTCATTTTATAGTTCTGTGATTCCATACTGCAAATTTCCTTGCTGTTCCACATATCTCTCTCTATATATCACCAGAAACTAATGAGTTTAAAAATGTTTGTATGAACATTTTCTTTTACAGATCATAGAATGTGTATTTTGTACAACAGACAGATTGATCCAGTTTGACTCGTTATGTTGAAAGGTGAAGCTTGAACATGAGAAATAGATGCTATGTAACACAATAATTTGGGTCATTATTATGACATGATCAGAATTAAATTGAAACCAATATCTATTGTGCACTCAGCATAATATATTGTAATTCTCTCAGCTCTGTCTTGCTAAAGGATAAAATATATTGAATGCTCTAATCATGCAGCTACAAACAGCTTTTGGAGCCGTTGTCTATTTTCTGACACCACCATCGATTAAAAATTGTTGTCTGCAGTTGTGTTGCTCCAGTGCCACTGTGAGGAATAGCTAGGATGCCTTGGCAACAGAACTGAAGAGATACTGAAAATACTTGAAGTGCAATGATAATTCTTTTTTAGCTGGAAGCAGGGTCGATGTATAAAATCAAGGAAAAACCTGAGGTTTTAGTTTAATTAGTGTGATAGCAAATATAATTGGGGAACAACCAAGCTCTTCACTTGAGGATAATATTATCATCGTCCTACCAAAGCATAGAGCTGTGATCTCATTACAGAGAGATGTTTGGTAATTGTTTAAGCTGAGGGGCACCTTGCCTCAGCCAGCAGTTGAGGTTGTGAAGGAGATTTCTTCATGGTAACAATTGAACCCACACTGTTACTATCACTTTCTATTGCAAACCAGCCATCCAGCAAACTGCAGTCTTCACTCGCCATGTGAGTGACTATCTATCAGAATGGGGATTGACGTTAGAAATCACAGCCCTTCCTTTGTAAAAATTGATTTTTTCTATGAATCAAACTTGATTTTTTTGATCTGTACTTTTGGCTTTGCAGAAGTTAGAGATAGTTTGTGGTTCTAACTAATTTTAGAATCTACTGTAATAAATACCCGTGTCTTGTTACCTAAACATTAAATATTTTATTCAACAAACTGCCATGCAAAACAAACATACTCTATACACTAGTTTCTGGTCCCTTTCTACTGTTTGTTTTGATTTGAGCAAACAATCAAGTTCCTGTGAACGTTCAGTTTCTAACTCATAGTGAAATCTTACCCAACCTTCCTGGCACTGATACTGATTCACCACCTTCAAGTCAGAATAGGTTGGGTTTAAGGCATTTCTAGATTGTAGAATAACGTTAATGCACTTAAACACAGCTGTGTGAACAGAATATCAATATGTATGTGAGACATGGAACCTGCCATAATACTTGTTAAGACATAAATACATGTTTTCATAGCCATTCATTCAATAACATGGATTGAAGCAATAACGCACTAGGGTCTGGAATAAAACAAAATTCACAGCAATATATTCCTTTTATGGATGGTCTCTAACATTGTTAACTCCAGTGTATTCTCATACAATTGAAGACCAAGGGAACTTGTGGCAAAGTGGCAATGTCCCTGTCTCTGGACCAGAAGTTCAAGCACCACCTGCTCCATCTGAACTGGTTGATGCAAAAAATCTGTTATTGCAGACTGTTGCAGTGATCGCAGGTTCCTGACCTGTACACTTTATAACAGTGTGCCCCAAACTATTTTCCAATGCGTCTCTGTTTTATCACAGTATTCCGACCCTCCTCCTATAACCGGGATATGTCTGTCAGAGGTGTGCTTCATTGCTGTCAGTGTATAAATGTCCCAGGCCCATTTGCCACCTGCTGATGAGGTTGAAGGACACTCTGAGCTTGCTGCCTGCTCCTTGATTGGTGGCATTAATCTAGTGGAGACAGAGCTGTCCTCCCAGAGCCTCCAAACTGACCCACCTTCCATGCACAGGAGACAGGCTCTTTCAGAGGACAGGGAGCTCATGATTCCAAAAAGTATCTCTGCAGCCCCTCAGCTGAGAACTTCATCTGGAGAGTTGATGTTTCTGGAGGTCCAAATTCTGGACCAGAAATTAAAATGCAGATATGGTAGATTAGAGTCCACCAGTGTCTCCCGTTCCATTGGAGTTTATGTAGTTATAGAAGAGGTCGCTGTTGATATATTCACACACTGCAGTTTAAAGTCTGTATAAATAATGATTTCAAGATGTGTAGTGCTACATGTTGGCATTATTGTTTTCGAATTTGATAAAAATGACTAATTGTTGATCAGACAAACAGTTTATCATGCTGAAGAAAGGAACAAGTAAGAAAACAATTTTAAAAAAGGAGGAAAATGTTACTAAATTTTGAAATTTAGGTGATGAGAATGCAGTTTTTTTTGCTCTGTTACCTGAAGAGAATATAGAGTGGAAACTATGATGATAAGATTGCTACACAGCAACTCCAGTGAACTGATTCTCCTAATGTTTTAACAAACTGTTGGAAGATCAGTTAGCTTCTGTAATTGGCACAAAATCCTCTGCCTGACTTTCATCTTGCTGCTCTCCAGGTGATGGCTAACACGGTGAGGTATGAGGAAAGTTAAACAAGTGGGCTTTTCTGGTAAGAGTTAGGATTGAAACATGTCGTGAGAAGGACTGCTATGGCTGATTTCATAAAAGATGACGGAGCTCATTGGGACAAACCACTTTTTAATCCTCTTAATAACATTTGTTATATTTTATGTACTCTCTGTAGCTATGTCTGGACAATTTTAATGTAACTATCATCTATTTAAATAAATACTCACACAGTTCTATATTTGAACATCAATGAGGTTTTTTTGCATTCAGATGTGGAGGCTGTTGACTGAATATTTGATTTTAGGTTGATTAAAATCATTTGAGGAGAACAGTTGTGTAGTTTCACGATTTCTCAATGCATATTCATGTGAAAACTAAGTGAGATTGATACTGTTGTAATATTTACTGCAATTGCCTTTTGTGACTATTCATTAATAATAATCTCTTGATTATTTTTGGCAACAATTATACAAGGGATACAAAATACCTTCAATCCAATGGGCTAATTAATCTTTATGTATTTCTCTCTCACCTGCGTTTCTTTCAGCTCCGCTCCAACGCTGGTGCTGCCTCACTGTCTGATTTCTGTTAAAGGCAGTGCTATAGTTTACTCTGATGGTAACAAGGGCTTTCCGTTTGCAAACACTTGTTCATATCTTTAATCTTTTATTTTTTAGTATTGAGTGTTTAAAAAGATGTGCCCTTTCATCAAATCCAAAGCTGGGTTTGGGTAATGGGATGAGGAAGAGAGGAGATGGCACTATGGATTGAATTCCAAGATCACTTTAATCAAGTTATTCAACCATGAAACAGTCACTTTGATCCAATTCTGCTTTATTTTGCCTGAAGCTAAATCTAGGGGTTCGTAATTCTCCCCCCCCCCCCCCGGAAGTTGGAAATCAAGACCTTTTTTAATAGCAGTTTCTGTGGCAGATTGGCGCGCTCAACTATGTCAGACCTTTTCCATGTTCACTTCGTCTTGTTGACGTTACGGGACTGAGCTGCTCTGATGAAGTCTGGACCTTCCCAACTTGGCTGAATTTTTTTTCATCAGTGAATCGAGTGTTGTTGGGAAAGTTGAAACTTTATTGCTGGAACAGCACAGCAGGTCAGGCAGCATCCAGGGAACAGGAGATTCGACGTTTCGGGCACAGGCCCTTCTTCAGGAATGAGCAGAGAGTGTTCAGCAGGAGAAGATAAAAGGTAGGGAGGAGGGACTTGGAGGAGGGGAGTTGGAAATGTGATAGGTGGAAAGAGGTCAAGGTGAGGGTGATAGGTCGGAGTAGGATGGAGGCGGAGAGGTCAACAAGAAGACTGCAGGTCAGGAAGGCGACGTGGTCGACGGTGCCCTCCACCGCATCTCCTCCACTTCCAACTCCCCTCCTCCAAGTCCCTCCTCCCTACCTTTTATCTTCTCCTGCTGAACACTCTCTGCCCATTCCTGAAGAAGGGCCTGTGCCCGAAACGTCGAATCTCCTGTTCCCTGGATGCTGCCTGACCTGCTGTGCTGTTCCAGCAATAAAGTTTCAACTTTGATACATGAATAGGCAAGGAATAGAGGGATACGGACAGCGCAGAGGCAAAAGGTTTTTAGTTTACAAAGGTGTCATGCATCAGCACAGGCTATGTGGGCCAAAGGGCCTGTTTCTGTGGTGTGCTTTGAATTATCAGGTATAAGATGGAATGTAGGTTTGAGGTTAAAATCAGACCAGCCATGATTTGATTGAACAGGGGATCAGACTGGAATGGCAGAGTGACTCCACGGTTCCTTGTTTGTCTGTTTATAAAGAATGACAGCCCATTTATATTGATCAGTAAGAGAATACTGACAGGATTTAACTGGTTAATAATCACACAAAATATAATGGGTGAGGTTAGAAAAAAAAATTGACACAAGGGATTGTTTAGAATTCCTACAGTGTGGAAGAAGGCCATTCAACCCATCAAGTCAACACTGACCCTCTGAAGAGCATCCCACACCATCCCTATAACCCTGCATTTTCCACGGCCAATCCACCGAGCCTGCACATCTTTAGACTGTGAGGGGAAACCCATGTAGACACAGGGAGAACACGGAAACTCCACGCAGTCACCCGAGAGTGGGATTGAACTCGGGTGTTACGACATGGTTAATTTAAAACCAGCAACACAAAAAACATTTATCCTGTGCAGTAATCTGTAAACATCGAGTGGCCAAGAACTATTTAAAGTAAAAATTAACAACTTTATTTCATAAAGTATAACAGAATAATTAACTAACCATTATTTACAACTCCTTCCTCTAACCTACCTTCGACCTTCCCTTCTATAATACTAGTCCGATAAAAGTCCCAATTAAAATTTACAAAAACAACACTTCTTATCTCAAAACCAGGCAGCTGTAGATTCTTGTCTTCGGATCTTTCTGTGTCTTCCTTTCTCCTCGTTAGGAATTTCTGTGTTGCAGGTTACTGACTGAAAAGGGACTTTTAAGAGAGATATTGTTTCAAGCAGTCTGTTACATGCTAGGACCATAAGACCATATGACCATAAGACATAGGAGTGGAAGTAAGGCCATTCAGCCCATCGAGTCCATTCCACCATTCAATCATGGTTGATGGGCATTTCAACTCCACTTACCCGCGTTCTCCCCGTAGCCCTTAATTCCTTGTGACATCAAGAAGGTGGGGGGTGGGGTCATGGTCAAGGGGACGGTAGGAGGAGGTATCTACGAGCTGGCGTTTGGCCTCAGCGGTGTAAAGGTCAGTGCGCCAAACTACTACTGCGCCTCCCTTGTCAGCTGGTTTGATGTCAGCTGGTTTGAAGGCAGGAAAGTGGATTTGAGGATGTTCAGAATCAACGAGGAGAAAGTGGGGACTGCAGGTGCTGGAGATCAGAGCTTAAAACTGTGTTGCTGGAAAAGCACAGCAGGTCAGGCAGCATCCAAGGAGTAGGAGAATCGACGTTTCGGGCATAAGACCTTCTTCAGGAATCCTGCTGCGCTTTTTCAGCAACACATTTCTAAGCGATGTCCAGGATCAGCCATGATCTCATTAATGGTGGAGCAGACACGATGGGCTGAATGATCTGCTTCTGCTCCTACATCCTGTGCTCTTCTGGAATTCCTTCCTTCTTTCCCAGGCAGTGTTCAATACCCAAGTGATAAATTTTACCTTGGCTTCACATCACCTTGTGAGTTTGGGTTATATGCTTGGAAGATAAAAATGCAAAAGTTTCATTGGAACCCAATTCCTCTGGGAACAGAAAGATATGAGGCTAACTGTATAACTTTTCCAAGGTTTCAGTGCAGTCTTCACAAGCCAAATACTTTGTATTGTACAGTTAGTCTGAGAGTCATAGATGTAAATTATTTATATTGTCTTCACCACTTGGGTATTAAGCACTGCTGGGAAGGCTATCTGGTTTGCATAGACAGGTTGGACTGAAGGATCTGTTTCTGTGCTATACATCTCCTGACTCTAGATATGCAGGACGAAAGCAGACACTATGATCCAACTCACCATGCCAACCAGATATCCTAAATAAATCTAGTCCCATTTGCCAGCATTTGGCCCATATCCCTCCAAACTCTTCCTATTGATATCCCCATCCAGATACCTTTTTAAATGTTGTAATTGTACCAGCCTCCACCACTTCCTCTGGCAACTCATTCCATTAATGCATCACCCTCTGCGTGAAAAAGTTAACACTTAGGTCCCTTTTTATATCTTTCCCCTCGCACCTTAAATCTAATCCCTCCAGTTTTGGACTCTCCTATCCTGGGGAGAAGACCTTGTCCAATCAATCTGCACATGCTCCTTATGATTTTATAAATATCTCCAGTCAACCCTCTGCCTCCAATGTTACAAAGAAAATAGTTCCCGCCCATTTAACCACTCCCTCTAGCTCTAACCCCAGTAATATCCTTAGAAATCTTTCCTGAACCCTTTTCAAGCTTCACAGCATCTTTCCTATAGAGTCATTGAGCCATAGAGATGTACAACATGGAAACAGACCCTTTGGTCCAACACGTCCATGCCAACCAGATATCCCAACCCAATCTAGTCCCACCTGCCAGGACCTGGCCCATAACCCTCCAAACCCTTCCTATTCATATATCCATCCAGATGCCTCTTAAATGTTGCAATTGTACCAGCCTTCACCACATCCTCTGGCAGCTCATTCCATACATGTACCACCCTCTGCGTGAAAAAGTTGCCCCTTAGGTCTCTTTTATATCTTTCCCCTCTCACGCTAAACCTATGCCCTCTAGTTCTGGACTCCCCGACCCCAGGGAGACCAGAATTGAATGCAGTTTTCCAAATGTGACATAAACAATTTCCTGTACAGCCACAACCCATCCCAACTCCTGTACTCAATACACTGACCAATGAAGTCAAGCGTACCAAACAATGACTTCACTTCCTTGTCTACCAGCAATTCCACTTTCAAGGAGCTCTGAACCTGCACTCCAAGGTCTCTTTGTTCTGTAGCACTCCTGAGGACCTTACCATTAAGTGTATAAGTCCTGTCCTGATTTGCTTTTCCAAAATACATCTGCTACTCCTAAGCCCATTGGTCCATCTGATTAAGATCCCACTGTCCTCTGAGGAAACTTTCTCTGCTGTCCACTGTACCTCCAATTTTGGTGACATCTGTAAACTTACTAACCATACCTGCTATGCTCACATCCAAATTATTTATGTAAATGATGAAAAGCAGTGGACTCAGCACCGATCCTTGTGGCATACCATTGGTCATAGGCCTCCAATCTGAAAAGCAACCCTCTACCGCTACCCTCTGACTTCTATCTTTGAGCCAGCTCTGTATCCAAATGGCTAGTTTTCCCTGTATTCCATGTGATCTAACCTTACTAACCAGTCTCCCAGGAGAAGTCATCTTGAATGCCTTCCTGAAATCCATATAGATCATGTCAACCGCTCTGTCCTCATCAATCCTCTTCTTCAAATTCTAAAGGTATATGCCTATTCCAGTAACAGAGATTGTGTTTGTGCCTTTTGTTTTTGCTTTGTTGTTGTAAGACCAATTGTAGAGGCTGGAATTTTGTGAATATGTTTGTGACAGCAATCAGGAACTGAACTAATTTGTGTTGTGGTCTCTATGCCACAGGCATTCCTTTGGCAACTTATGGCCTCTAGCAAGCTGGAGAAGCAATCTCTTCTGTAATTGGATTGTAAAATTGAGTAGTATCTTGGTGCAGGAACATGGAATTATAAGCTCCCTTGTCTTATTATTGCTCATGTCAACATATTTATTGCACAGGATGTTTTTGTTTGGAGAAACAGATATTTTTCAATACCTAAAGGCAAAAACTAGATAACCAGGAAGCTGGAGCTCAGACGGTTTGTTTTGACATTGCAGTGGGCTCTCTAATTGGGCCTTCAGCCTTAGGACCCACATCTGTTGCCAGGCCGACAATTAGGAAGAGCCTTCTCCAAAGTTGTGCCAGTAGACATCACAATTAGACTCTGAACTCCCTGATTCCCATGGAAAATCCACATCATTAACTCCTTTCTTTCTCTCTCACACAACCTCTCTCTCTAGAGAGCCTGACTTCTTCCAGAATACAGAGGAACCTCGATTATCCAAAGGACACAGGCGGCGAGTATTTTGTTCGGTTAATCGAATTCTGGTTAACCGAATGCCAGATAACAACATAGTTTAACCAAGCATCGGGACCCTGCAATCTTGCTGGATAATCTGATACCTGAGGTTCCTTTGTATTCTGTTTGACTTGCAGTTTACAGCATGGTCAGTTTTTTGCAGTAATAATTTTGACCTTATAATAAATATTTGTTTGAAAAATACTTCATTACACTTCAGTCTCAGAAGCTGTTTATGTGATAGTGATTGCTGTTAATCAGACGGGGTTTATTTAGCTGTTTGATATCCCATTAAGTCTAAATCCTTTCCCTATCAGTTTCAGGAATGTCAATGATCTGTACCTCAGACAGTGCTATGCACCTCGGGTTGGTGTGGCTTGTACTGCATGCTATCTGTGAATTGATCTTCATTATCTATGACCTTGCTGCCTGTCTGTATATCTCTTCAGGGCTTTCTTTATGAAACAATTATGACAGCCATTGGCAAGTCTCCAGTGTCCATGACTAAAACTGCCCTTGCCAGTTCATGCAGTGATTTTGTTTGGATCATTGGGGGAATGATCCCCTTACAGAATTTAGATTTTGAGTTCTGGCATATTGTAACAAGAGCCAGGGCAAGCTACCAGAATATGATCAAAGGAAAACAAATATGTGTTCACTCACCACGATTCCACCTGGCACTCATCGCAATGACCTTGCTGCAGTTAAACACGTGTCTGTGGAAAAGAGTATTCCTCTGGGTTTTCTAATGGAAGGTTCTGTCAGGGCAGGATAACTACATGCAGCTGCTTTATGAGCACCATATCCTAACCGCATCAATTACTATTCAATCGATTTGAGTTATTGCATTTGACTTGCTCCTGGTTTGTGCTTATGCTCTCTGTCAAGACCAACCGCTTTTCTTAAAGGATAAATCTAAACTCCTAGTTATTTAGTATCAGAAGAATGTTGTGAAACCTGAAAGCATTCAGAAAAGATTTATAAGGATGTAGCCAGGGTTGGAGGGTTTGAGCTACAGGGAGAGGCTGAATAGGCTGGGGCTGTTTTCCTTGGAGTATCGGAGGCTGAGGGGTGGCCTTATAAAGGTTTATAAAATTATGAGGGGCATGAATAGGGCAAATAGACAAAGTCTTTTCCCTGGGGTCGGGGAGTCCAGGACTAGAGGGCATAGGTTTAAGGTGAAGGGGGAAAAGGGCAACTTTCTCACGCAGAGGGTGGTAACGTGTATAGAATGAGCTGCCAGAGGAAGTGGTGAAGGCTGGTACAATTAAAAGATTTGAAAGGCACCTGGATGGGTATATGAATAGGAAGGGTATAGAGGGATGTGGGCCAAGTGTTGCTAAATGGGACTAGATTAATTTAGGATATCTGGTCAGCACGGATGAGTTGGACTGAAGGATCTTGTTTCCATGCTGTATAGCTCTGACTCTACTGATTAGATTGAAATCCCAAACTTTGCAATAGTTTAAAAATAAGAGCTTGTACCATATAAAAGTCCAACAAAGTAATTACTAAATGTTATCTTGCATGCTAAGACCCACACAGACCTACATTAAATATTCATTAATGAGACTCAGCAAGATGGCAATGATTCAGTAGAACTGCCCTGGATGGCTCTGACTAACAGCCAAGGCATATTGGTGTTTATTTGCCATCCCTGGCCAACTCCTATGAGAAAGTTATTCATTTGAAGCATTGGGAACACATATTTGTTAATATTTGGGATTCTGAAGGATGTCAAAGGGAAAAGGATTGAGCAAAGCAGCAGAGAGGACACTCCCCTACAGCACCTACCACACCAGAGACTGCAGCAGCAGCCTCTCCTGACCCCCCGGGGACCTGACAGACTCTTGGGAATTGGCGGCGGCGATGGTGAAACTTGCTGCCAAGGTTGAGGCTGTGATCGAGGAGATCCGTGCCCAGATCCAACCCATCTGGTCCATGCTGCAGCAGCATGTACGAGAGCTCCAGGGCCTCGGGGAGTGGCTGGAGGAGGTGGAGGTTCGAACCATGGCCTCGGAAGTGGCAATCAAGTCCTCACCCGGATCGATCCAGGCCATGGAGCAGCATGTACAGGCCTTGCGAGATCAGGTCAATAACCTTGAATTTTGAGGTTGGAGGATGAATCTATAGATTGTCAGGCTCCAGGAGGGTGAAGAAGGTGGGCAACCAGTCAGCTTCTTTGAACACTGGTTGCCATGGTTCCTGGGCCTTCAGATCGAGTCCAGCTGGCTGCAGATTGAAAGGGCCTATCGGGTGGCGGTGCGCAGGTCCAGGCTGGTACAGCTGCCAGCCCACGCACTCCCCACACACCCCCCCCACTAGTCCTTGTGCACTTCCACACATCCAGGGACAGGCAAAGAGTGATAGAAGCCTCCAGTTCACTGGGGAAAGATCCGCAGGCATTGCTACACAAGGGGTCAAAAATCATGTTCTTTCAAGATTTCTCAGCAGCTGTAATTCGAAAGAGGAAGTCCTTCAATGAAGTTAAGAGGCTGAGGAACCAAGTGGTGCTTTGTTTCAGCTGCGAGGATTCGGTTTATACGTTTGACTCGGTGGATAAAGCCAAGAACTTTGTGGACATTTTAAAATAGTCTGACTCACCTGAAGAATACGGTTAATGTTTGTTCTCTCTTCCTTCTTTCCCTGTCTTTTTCCTTTTCCCTTTATTTTCTCTCCCTAATCACTTTCTTTTTGTTTGAAAAGAGTCTTGGAATTTGTTGTTCCTATTATATTTTTTATAACTGGATTTTATCATGGGAAATTGTATGGGCCTCCTTTTGTTGTTTTCCTCTTTATTTTTGTTCTCTTTCTCTTTTAGTCATATTTGGGGTTAACATGGAGACAGGTATGGGTGGAGTGTTATCCTGACTTTGTCTTCTCTTGTTGATTTAAGGATTATCTGCTTGTTTACTAACTTATTTTTGCCTAAGGCTGGGGCATGGGGCACAGTCCAGGCCTGAAGGAGCTGTGCAGGACGGGATGGGTAGGATGAGTGCCTCCTATAGACGGGGGAGAGTCTCCCATTCAAGGTTTTACAGTTGGATTTCTTTGTAGTTTTTTGGTAGCAATAGTTGTATGTAGTTATGTTAGTGTTGTTTTTGTATACACAATTTTGCGACTTTGAGTCTCCAGTTTACTTATGCTCGGCACAATACACGCAGGGTTCTCCTGGGGATTCAAGGGTCTCTGAAAGGAGGTATGGCTAAGTTAAATGGTGCACCTGAAACATCAAGGGAAGTCATTCACCTGTTAAAAGGTAAAAAGTGCTTTCCAGCCTTAAGAGGGAAAGTGTTGATATCGGCCTCTTGCAGGAAACCATCTTGACAATGGGGAACTCTTAAAGTTACAGCACAATGGGGGCGGGGGGGAGGGGAAGGTTATGAGTGGGTATTCTTTTTATTCTTTACTACTAAAAGTAGGGGAGTGGCTGTACTTATCCAGAAAAATCTTCTATTCACATTATTAGAGAAGGTGAAAAATGAGCAAGGGTGGTTTGTGATACTTAAGGCCCTGATACATGGAGAAGAATATGGCATTTTAAATGTTTACTGTCTTCGGCGCATCCCCTCAAATGTTTGATGAGTGTCTTCTCTAAGCTGAGTGCCCTTGGAACACAGCACATTATTGTAAGGATCGGGGTGTGGGGGAACAGAATTTAAATTGTCTTTTGGATCCAACAGTGGATTCTCTCTTTGCACGCCAAGTAGGTGGCTGACCTATGTGAGGCATTGGGGCTGGTGGACAGTTGGAGATGTCTTCACCCTACCAGCAGGGACTTCACTTTTTTTCAAACCCGCATAAATGTCACACGAGGATTATTTTTTTCTGGCTCCCTCGACTCTTCTGGATTCGATTATGGGTTGTAAAATTGGGAACATAATTATTTCTGATCACACAGCGGTATATTTGGAGTTAAGGCCAAGAGTGAGTGGTTAGGTTCACGGCATTGGCAGCTGGATCCTTTTCTCCTCAAGGATTCCAAATTTGTGCAATACTTTTTGAGGGAGTTTTAGGAGTTTTTGACTATCAACTCATGGTTAGTAGTCCGTCTATGCTCTGGGAGACTGCTGAAGCCTTTTTCAAGGGGATTGGCTATTTCCTATTGGGCTAGTCGGAAACGACAGAAGGAGGAACAGCAGCGTCTATTTGAGACGCAGCTGAAAGCCGCCGAGGCAGCACATTTTGCATGGCCTTCGGTGACTAAACTACAGCAGATCATAACTCTCCAGGCTGCCTTGAATTCAGTACTTACAAACCGCAACAAAAGAACTTGCTTTTGCTAAACAAAGGCTGTTCGAGTATTGGGATAGGCCAGGGAAGTATTTTGCATACCTGACTAGGAAAAAGTGAGCTCCCCAACCCATTACTGCAGTTAAAGACACTGCAGGGGGCCTTACAAATGATGCCAAAAGGATTAATGAGGCTTCTCAGAGTTTTTACTCTGAATTGTATTGGTCTGAAGGTTGCGAGGTTGGATGGGTCAAGATGGAAACCTTTTTTTTAAGAGCCTGGACCTCCCAGGGGTAACCGTGGTACAGACCTCTCTCCTCAATGCCCACCCGAAAGTTCAGGTAATACAGGAGGCAGCTAGGCAACTTCAAAGTAGCAAAGTACCTGGCCCTGATGGTCTCCTGGGTGAGTTTTATAAGGGGTTTATTGGGATTCTGTCAGGGCCAATGCTGGAAACATGCAAGCACTCGTATGTGCATGAATGCCTACCACCATCTTTGACAGAAATTAATATCTCCTTCATCTTAAGTGGAAGGTTCCTGAGGATCGTGCCTCATACAGGCCCATCTCTTTATTAAATTCAGATTTTAAGATTTTGTCTAATATTTTGGTGCTGAAATTGGAGAAGGCGTTGCCCTATATTGTCAAAGAGTACCAGAATGGTTTTATAAGGGCCTGTAAGTCCTCTAATAATATTAGAAGGTTGCTGAATATGGTCCAAGTATGTCAGCAACAATTGAGTCAGAGGTTTGTGATTTCCTTAGATGCAGAGAAAGCATTTGACCGGGTGGAATGGTCATTTTTTTTATATATCTTAGAGCTGTTGGGTTGGGTGGTGTCTTTGCTAGGTGGTGGTGGTTTTATATCGTCACCTTCTGGCAGCAGTCATCACCAACTGGGTGAAATCTCGAAGCTTGAGGTGGCACGGTGGCTCAGTGGTTAGCATTGTAGCCTCACAGCACCAGGGACCCAGGTTTGATCCCAGTCTCGGGCAACTCTGTTTGGAGTTTCCACATTCTCCCCGTATCTGCATGGGTTTGCTTCGGTTTACCCCCCACAGTCAAACGATGTGCAGGTCAGGTGAACTGGCCATGCTAGATTGCCCATAGTGTTAGGTGCATTAGTCAGAAGGAAATAGGTCTTAGTGGGTTACTCTTCAGATGGTCGGTGTGGACATGTTGGGCCGAAGGGCCTGTTTTGCACACTTTAGGGAATCTGATCTAACTTTAGGATTGGTAGGGGTAGTCGTCAAGGCTGGCCCCTCTCACTGTTGTTGTTTACGTTAGAGATTAGAGCTACTGGCAGAGGCCATTCGTCAGAACATCCACATAACTGATCCGGAGGAGAGATCGAAGGTACACAAGATTCCACTGTATGCAGATGATGTCCTGCTGTTTGTACCGAACCCGATGACCTCCGTACACCATTTGATACCAATTCATTTGGGGCTATTTCAGGATATAAGATCGACTTTGCAAAATCAGAGGTTGTGTCTTTGTGGGAACTTAAGGAAGTGCCAGAGGTTGAAGGTGGCCATAGGTTCCCCTTTAAGTGGTCACAGGTGGGTTTCCAATACCTAGGCATTTTTATTACCCCCATGTTTAATCGGTTATCTCGGACTAACTTTGTTCACCTGCTCGACAATATTAGGCGGGATCTCCAGAGATGGCCACCTCCTCCAATTTCGTGGTTGGGCCGAATAGCCCTTAAGATGAATGTCCTCCCTCGTTTGCTTTATCCCATGTGAATGCTCCCTATAATATTTCACAGTTCAATGTTGCGGAAACTTATGGGTTGGTTTAGTTCTTTCATTTGGCGTTATAGATGGCTCCTCATCAAATTTACTAAATTGCAGTTGTCTCAAGGAGGGGGAGGAGTTGATTTCCCAGACATCGGGGAGGTATCAGTTGAGCTTCCTGCTGTCTTTTGTCTTTGATTGGGTAGGTGACGATCCAAACACAATATGGCTGGATATTGAGGCCTCCCAGGCAAAGTGCCCTCTTATTAACCTGTTGTTCATGGATAAGATGAGGACAGTTATGGACCACTGCCGGAACCCCATTGTCATTAGTACGGTCAAGGCATGGAGGGCGATGCACAGAGTGAGGGTTCCTAATCAAAGACTTTGCCACTCACCCACGTAGTTGGTACGCTGGAGTTCTGGCCACGGATAATGGACTCAGGGTTCAAACTATGGGCAGCGAGAGGAGTTTCTAGTTTGGGAGACTTGTTTGAGGGGGAGGTTATGATGTCTTTCAAGCAACTGAGTTGCAAATACAGGTTTCCCAGCAGAGATCTTCTCCGGTTTTTTTCAGGTTAGGGATTTCATCCAGAAGAAGACTCTGCTTCTCTATAAGCCCAATACAGAGAGGTTGTTGCTATGTTCCACAAGCACCCTCTCGGTTAGTGCCCTCTATCACCAGCTGGTGGCAGGGCCTGGCAGGACATTAATCTGTTATGTGAGATTTGGGAGCAAGAGCTAAGAGTGGAGATCTCTTCTGAAACATGGGAGGACATGTGGAAGAACATGTGAAAAAGATCTCTATCTGTAATTGGACATGCACTAAGTAATTAAGTTCATCTGGCACCGCACCGTCTGGTGAAGTTTAAAAAAGGGGCATCTCCAATGTGCCCCAAATGTAAAATAAGTGTAGGTACTCTTACCCATTGCTTCTGGACATGCCACGGGCTCCGTGGTTATTGGAGCGCTGTGGCGGGAGAGATAGGGAGGGTATTGTGGACTGAAGTCAAAGTAGACCCGATATCTCTCCTCTTAGGTCCACCGAATTTATCAGCTTTAGACGGGCATGAGATTAAACTATTCAATATTCTTATTTACTATGCACGGAAGAATATTCTGATGAATTGGGTGTCTGAGAACCCTCTGGGCTTGCTGGGATGGCGGAAATTAATTATGGAGCACATTCCCTTGGATTTTTTTCACAAATATAGTGCACCACACAACAGACTATATTTTTATAAGACATAGCAGCCCTTTTTCAGTTATTTGGTCACAGACCTGTCTGTTATCTTAACTAGGGTGTTCGTTTAACCAGGATGGTTAGGTTTGCTGAGTCCTGGGTCCTAGAAGGGAGACTCCTGAGTGAATAAGAGTATCTGTCTAACACATCTGTTTTTTTTGTTTGGGAGCTTTGAACCAAGCTTGGTTGTTTTGTTTATTTTGTGTTCTTGTGTGTTTGTTTTTAGTCTTTTATTTAGTGTTTTTCAGT
Organism: Chiloscyllium plagiosum; assembly: GCF_004010195.1. Taxonomy (NCBI): domain Eukaryota; kingdom Metazoa; phylum Chordata; class Chondrichthyes; order Orectolobiformes; family Hemiscylliidae; genus Chiloscyllium; species Chiloscyllium plagiosum. The sequence continues at coordinate 45,843,283 of NC_057738.1, forward strand.
GTTTGGTTTTGTTTTGTTTTTTTTAGGGTAGGTTAGTAGTAGTTGTATTGTAATTTGCAATTTTAAAAAAAAATTATACTGGTATTTATATTTTCCATAGCTTTATATTTTTCTAAAGACAAAAAATATAAAGTTATGGAAAATATAACAAATGCCAGTATAATATTTTAAAAATGCTGCTTAAATGCTAATAAAAAATATTTACAAAAAAAATTCATTAACAGGTAAATTGCAATTAATTATAAAATAGGAAGCATATATTAAACAGATTCAATGAAGAAGGATTTTACTAGCTCAGCAGTTCGTGCAGTATTTATGTTGTCAAGCTCAGTCAAAAAGTCCTTAAATTCTAAGGGGAAAGAGAGAGCAAAAAAGAGTGGATATAGTTTAGAGTGATGTGCAAACAAAGTAAGGTGGATATGGGAGGGACAAAGGACTTTTTCACATAATGAGTAGTTAGAGTGAGGAATGCACTGTCTGGAAATATGGTGGAGGAAGGCTCAATTGAGGCATTCAGCAGGGCATTGGATAGCTGTTTGAATAGAAATGGTGTATAGGATATGTGGGAGGGAGCATGATATTGGCATTTGGCAATGATGCTCTTTGGAAGAAGTAGTGTTAGTACGATGGGCCAAACAGCTGCCTTCCACACCATAACAATTCTGATATTCCTCTGTCCTCACACAGAATTTCATAATTTTTAGCACTGACCATAATCTCTGTCTGACAACAGCTCACCAGTAAGTGGAGTTCCATAGAAATGACAAATAGTGCACATTTTCAGAACTTCATTTCTGATTTATGCAAATAAAGATGTCCACATCTGATGTTACTTCTGCTTATACAATTGCTGCCTTGGTTTCTATATTTGCATAATTTCAACCTTTGAATCTAACCTCTGTCTTTTTCAACCTGCCTGTACTGTACTAATGGACTCATTGTTAGAACTCTGTTGGCTTTGTCACTTTGGAGAATTTCCACCACTGTCTCTCCAGAAGTTTTGACTTTCAATCTCTGTTTCATCCTCCATTTCCTCAAACTAGAAGGGTTTGTTTCCATTCTCAGTTTCACTTTCAATTTAGGTTTGCTTTAAAAAAAACAAGCATTGATGCTATGGGTTTTATCATATTTCCCAAATAAAATTAACTAGGCTCAGTCCTGATATCTAAGTTTCGATGGTCTGTGCTTTAAATGGTTATTGTAATACAGACTTACAATTTATTCAACTCTTAATAATATTTGGAGATTTTTTTTAAAAAAGTAAATTTTGCATTATTTAAAATTATTTGTGTGGTAAATGCAAGATAATTGGAAACTGTAACTAAATAAGGGTACAATGTAACTCTGTCTCTAACATTTGACATAATTAGATACTGGGAGAGCAATGCCGATCAGGGTCTGGAATGCTCATGTCTGGGTGGCATGCAGTTTGGAGGATTGAAGCAGACTCGATGGGCTGGATGGCCTCTCTGCATATAGGGATTCAATGAATAACGGAATAAAACAAGAAAAAAAAATGGTGCAATTAAGGGGCCATCACAAGGACAGTTGGCTATCTTGTTTCACCCATTCAATGTACTTAATGCTGTCACTGCTTGGTTCTTTCTCCAATAGCGTATCTGAAAAATAATTACATATGTTAATCACATTGTCTAATATTTATCCAAGGATCACTTTCATTGCTGTGGAGGTGTCAGTGTTGGACTGGGGTGGACAAAGTTTAAACATTTTGCAATAACAGGTTATAATCAAACAGGTTTGTTTGATAGTATAAGCCCCAAAAGCTTGTACTTTTAAATAAATCTTCTGGACTATAACCTGATGTTTTGAGATTTTTAACACTTTGAGTGAGTCTGACCTCCCCTATTCACAGGAGTGTTATGCAGTAGAAAAAGGTCATTTGGCCCACTGTTCCTGCACCAGGTTTTCAAATGACAGTCATTACCTCATTCCAACTTCCCCTCCTGCCCTTTCTCTGTATATTTAGAGTCCGAGAGATGTACAGCACAGAAACAGATCCTTTGGTCCAACCCATCCATGCCGACCAGATATCCCATCCCAATCTAGTCCCACTTGCCAGCACCTGGCCCATATCCCTCCAAACCCTTCCTATTCATATACCCATCCAAATACATTTTTAAATGTTGCAATTGTACCAGCCTCCACACTTCTTCTGGCAGCTCATTCCGTACAAATACCACCCAGTTCGTGAAAATGTTGTCCCTTAGGTCTCCTCTATATCTTTCTCCTCTCACCCTAAACCTATGCCCTCTAGTTCTGGACTCCCCCACCCCAGGCAAAAGACTTTGTATATTTATCCTATCCGTGCCCCTCATGATTTTATAAACCTCTATAAGGTCACCCTCAGCCTCTGACCCTCCAGGGAAAACAGCCCCAGCTTATTCAACCTTTCCCTATAACTCAAATCCTCCAACCCTGGCAACATCCTTGTAAATCTTTTCTGAATCTTTTCAAGTTTCACAACATCCTTCTGAGAGGAAGGAGACCAGAATTGCACGCAATATTCCAACAGCGGTCTAACCAATGTCCTGTACCGCCACAACATCCAGTTGGGAAATCCCTTTGGAGCAGCTATGTGAAAGAGGGGAAATTGGAAATCAGTGGGAGAAAGGTGCCACACGCCCAGAGTTGGGAAATTGGTGGTCTTGATGTTGGACATTTACCTTGATATTGTCCTGGTTTTTATTTGTTTTTAAATCAGCCTGTTCATACATACTGTCACACAGCTCTGGAGCAGGTGAGACTTGAACCCAGACCTCCTGGCTCACAGGCAGGGACATTAACACTGCCACATGAGTTTGAATCCTGGTCTTTATTCTGTATGCAGCGGTTGTTTCAGATTACTCTAATTCCACTTCAGCACGGTCTCAGGATGCCAAAAGTATTTCAGTTCAGATATTTTAGTTTTTTTATTAATTTTAAGGGAGGATGGATGAAGGTTATTTGTTTAACGTGTTTGATCTCCATGTGAATTGTCCTCTCAACATAACACTAATTACTCTTTGAAAGGATTTCTGTCATGTGTCGCCTTACTGAATGGTAACATAATTGAAGACCTTCACTGGAAACTTAAATAATCTTTGCTGATTTGATGTACAGTTACCTGTAGTACTGATTTATCATTTCTATTCAGCATCTTGCAGTCTCACTTTGTTATTTTGGAGTGCCTGAATATATTGCATATCCTGTTCATTGTGAATAAGTTTGCTCTTCACTTTTTTAAAGCTGTTAAGTCTGAAACATTGCTATCCATCTTTATGGTTCAGTTCCAGCTAATTAATGTCTGAATGCCAAAACTAGCATCGTTCTCCAGCCTACATAGCCATTTGATTTTCTAAAATCCCAAGACCTTCATATGTACCGATAACCTTGAATGTGTAAAGTCTGGATTAGGTGCAGGCTTTTTTACACGTTGTGCTGATTAAAATGGAGGATGTTTGTGCAGAGGAGTGGGACAGCTTCTATTTTGAGTCTGCAGTGTGAGCATCAATCACCTGGAGGGCAGCTGTAGTACAGTTCAATGGAGATTACAGCTTTGCTTCAGCCTGCTTCCCTAGTATCCCCCTCAGTATTCTGTAGAGAAGAACAGTCCATTATGCTACCAATCATTCTGTGGACCCTCCTGACCTCATCTCTCCAGCCACCCGACCTCCACTCCCTCACCCTCCCCAAAACAAAACCATTGGAAACTTTAACCACTTTACAACTGATACTGGAAAAGCAAAATAGATCATTATGTGCTAATGTGAAGCATCTCAAATTCTGGCATTTTGTCAAGTAACTTGAAGATTGAAGCATGATGATTTCAATTGCACTAGAATCCCGACAGTGTAGAAACAGGCCATTCGGCCCAACAAGTCCACACTGACCCTCTGAAGAGTAACCCACCCAAACCCCTTCATTTTCCCCTAATCTCCATTCCTGAAAACTATCGGCAATTTAGCTTGGCCAATTCACCTAACCTGCACATCTTTGGATTGTGGGAGGAAACTGGAGCACCCAGAGGACACCCACGCAGAAACAAGGAGAATGGCAACTGTCTGTGTGAAGTTTGCACAGAGGGTGGAATCAAACCCAGGTCCCTGGCAGTGTGAGCGGCAGCGCTAACCACTGAGCCACCGTGCCACAGTAAGTGCTGCTTTCAATACGTGACGTTGGCATGAAAAGAGCAACTAATCCTGCCTTGTTAAGTCAAATGGAATTGTTGAACCACCAGCTTCAGAAGTGTCTTCTCTTAAATGTACTTAATCTGTTGGTTAGCCTGTCCTGTTTACTTCACACTGAGCGTGTCGGCATCACCACCACATCCCAGTCAGGACCTCCTTGCTGAATAGGTGAGGTTTAATTTGTGAAGGTCTGAAATTGGTGTGATGAATTTATTTCGAAAAGGAGTCTTTTTTTAAGAAGACTGTGCAGCTAAAAGATGATTATAGACATACATTCAGTTTTAGTTATAGACCATTAGGTTTATTTAGAAGTACAAGTTTTTGGAGTGCTGTCTTATCTGATGAAGGAGCAGTGCTCCGAAAGCTTGTACTTCCAAATCAACCTATTGGACTATATCCTGGTGTTGTGTGATTTTTAACTTTGTCCACCCCAGTCCAACACCACCTCCTCCACATAATGACTGTTGTACAGAGTCAGGGAAACCTCAAATGAAAAGGAAGAGATGCCTCGAGGCTAATTACCCACCCCACTTTATCTCCCTCAAAGGAAACCATCTCCTGGAGACAATTTTGGGTATCTTGTTCTAAAAAGGAAAAAAGTTTAAGAACTGACTGCAGTTGCTGGTCTGAGAGTTAATGGCTTGACTTTGTGTGCTGTGAAGTTTTGCAGCTTTTGAACAACCAATGAACACCTCTGCACTGCAGGTGAGAAAGGGACATGGACAAGCTTACTATGAGCTGGAGATTGGTCACCATCGAAAGGAACCAGGACAGAAAGTTTCAATAAACCTACAAAGTCAAAATTCTCAGTCGCATGCTCAAACTCCAAGATCAATGCTGCCAGCACCATCCAATGTAATGGCTGCTACCTTCTACTGTTTATGGGTTAGTCTCTGCATCACTGGCATTTAGAGTCATAGAGATATGCTGCATGGAAACAGACCCTTCGGTCCAACCTGTCCATGCCGACCAAATATCCCAACCCAATCATTTTAAGTTGTTTTATTTTCTTGGAAAACATTTTCAATCCTAATTTTCATGTGCTGTGTGTTATTTGTGTTCGCTCACTTAATAAATAATAAATTCACACTCTTTTTTATTTAAACGTTAGAAAGCCTCATTAAATAGGTTCCTTTTTAAAACAAATTCACTCTTTCTGGCAGCAAGGTAACAAGAAGGGAAGGGAACCTCATTGTAACTAACCAATGAGCTGGGGGAATAAAGGAGGTGACACAGTTCATCCGCTCTTACCCAGAGCCAGAATACTTTGATTCCAAATGGGATACATTGATGAATTAGTGAACCTTGATCAGCTGGATAGCTGGGACAGATATATCATTTCTGTCATGACATTTCCGAGATTCCCCAACATGACACTGAAGGATTTGGAGTCAGAGGATGTGCATATACATGGCTGTAGTTTTTGTAGATTGCATCAAAGTTGGAAAGCTAAGCCAGGGCAGGTCTTTGGTTTTATCATGCTCTACTGTAGATGGTGCTCTGCACCTGACTTGATTCATTGAATGGGTGCAGTGCCCATATTTTAAGAACAAACGTATTGTGGTCGGCAACACAATCTGAAATCGTGTGAGGCTGTGTAGAGTAAATGCAGGTATCATCCTGCCTGAGGCAAGATACATATTCATTGCACTCCTGCAGGTCAGACCTCAGGAAGGGGTTTACGTTATTTTCATTTTTTTTTTAACTTTGTGACTGCTGTAATTTATGCATTCACAATGTCAACCCCACATTCAGACAGACAATTACAGCTGATTTCCAAAGATATGCATCACCTTCTCACTCATGATCAGCCTCTGGAACAGCTTGCTTAGTTTTGAAATAAAGATGTCTTAAGAAAATGAAAGCCATTATGAAGAACTCTGAGGAACTTCATTGCCTATCATTTTCTTCTATTCATTGTTCCAAATTTCTTTTTATTGTGGAAATAAATCATGAAAGAATAGTTTTGAGGAATTGTCAAGATTTTCAGGTGAAATAAATCCAGTTGAAGGATGACCTGATCCTTTGATTTTACAGGAAATAAGTTCGAGTTTTTCTTTATTCATTCATGGAATAAGGATGTCACTAGCTCGGCCAGCATTTATTGTTCATGCCATTGGGCAGTTAATAGTCAACCACATTTCTTCCATCCCATCAGTCAACAACTCCTCAAAACTGAACATGTAAACAAAATGTACGCATTAAGAACAAAAGCAAAGATGAGTTTGCTCAATTCAAATTTATTCTGCTCCATTTTCTCCATATGGACCTGAACTTTGTTTCAAAATTGGTTGAGCCAACTCCTAACGTGCACTCTCACTGTCTTGTGCTGTCTCTACATTATAAGGGCTGTTGCTGAGATGGAAATAACTGATTCTTGAAGGTAATTAGCTAAAATCGAAGAAAACTACAACTGAATTGTCACCAGCACCACACCCTCTTCTCCCCTCACCAAAAAAAGGAGCAATTTGTCAGCATTTTATCATGACATGGGAGGCTGATCTCCCTCCTGGAGTCTACCCCAAATTCTGCCCCCTCGATAATTACTGTCAATACATAAACAGCAAGAGAAGCTACTGCAACGTATCACCAATGAAGTTACTAAAGAAGATATTTTTTATGTTGCTGCTGCAGGTTATGTTGATAATCTCATTGGTGTTGAGAACACTTTCAGCCTTGCCTACCAAGAAAGTCATAAACAAAGGTGGTCAACAGGAAAGTGGAATTGAAGGCACAATCTGATCAGCAAGGATCTTATTGAATGGTGGTGCTGGTGTTAGGAAAATAAGGCCACTGTCAGTGTGCTGACTCAATGGGATTACTTCACTTCAGAAGACATTAACTTCCCTTCGGGAATCCCAGCACTTAATGAGGTTTATACTGAGGATTTGGACAAAATCACATTGGAATTCCAGAATCAGGTTTTGCAAAACTATCTCTTCACTTTATACTTTCATCTCTTCAGCAAATGAAAAACCCTGAAGGTCTTTGTTTCAAAAGGCTGCCAGTCTCCTCTCTTCACTAACCAGGTTTTTTGGGGAAACCTGTCAACTGGTTAAATGCTGACGGGCCATTTCCAGCTGAGAAAGGATGCTGGCTGTTCCAGCCAAGGACAACACTTTGTCAATGTGTTTTCATCCTTTCAGGTTTGTGTTTGGAGTGACCTGTGTCTCATTAGTCAGGCAGCTGTGAAATGCATCCAATGACATCGCAGATTCAATAGTAGAGACATTGAATTTGTGTCTCCCCAGCTGAAGCAGGCAACAAGATTTTCCAAGATCCCAAAGGAATGATTTTCAGAATGTATGTGGAACTCAGTCAACTGAAAAAAAAGTAACTAGATGATATAAAGTGGACTCTTGATTGGCTAGGCCATTTTTTCACTATAATACCCTATATTCATATGGGTTTTCCATTTTGTATCATTATTCTTTTCACATAATATTGTCTTTTGTTCACTTTGTTTTATCTGTTAAACTCTATAAAATTAGGTACCTATTTCCTCATTAAGCAATTAAAAAGTTTCCAACATGTTGAATGAAAATCTTTCAGATGCTAATATAATTGCTTTCACCCTCTTTGAGGATCTGTACCTTTAAATCATCTATTGTTGCTATTTTTTAAAAATTATCTGAACCATCCCAGTGACTCTGTGTGAGATGTTCATTCGTGATGTAATTGTTTAAACCCTACTTGGAGATGAGTCAGATATGAGGGGTTTTCAAATCCTTTAATTGGTGCAAGTTTCGACACTGCAGATCCTGTTTGCTAAAGGCGTGATCAGAATTTGCCAGGTCCTGTTATCACACTTACATGGACAGGGAACATTCTTTTCTTACTAACTCATGGGATGGCAAGCTGCTGATTCACTAATGATCCAAGCACACGTGTGCATAGACACACACACACACACACCGGTGCACACACAGTTTAAAGGTGTTGTTGTGCAGTGATAATGTCCCTACCATTAAGTTAGGAAGTCCAGATTTGAGTATCCAGATTTGAGTACCACCTATCCTGGAAATGTCATAATGTGTCAGAACGGTGATTAGAAATTTATTCACACTTACCCCATTATAACCTGACCTTGAATCACACTTTCACCATCGCAATGAGATGTCAGTTAAAATGAGAATGTGATAACCTGGCACAAATATAATCTGAACATCAATGGTTAAGGTTCAGCAACCTCATATCAGGGATGGCACTCCAATTGAAAGTGTTCTAATGAGGGTGAAAGTGCTTACATTATTATCTGAAACATCCTCATTAAAAATGTTGGAAACTTTCTAATTACTTAATGAGGAAATACGTATCTAATTTTATAATTGTACCTCTGGCAAAGAAACCAGCTCCACATTTACACCATGCATAATGTTGGAGCACAATGATTATTGTTACACAGTCAAACAAAGCATTGCCTTGTTTTCAAATTTCTCCATGACCTCCGCTCCTCCCTGTCTTGTTGCTGGGGTGATGTGCATTCCTGTAGGAGGGCTGGATTAGGTACTTGTCTTTCAGATTCAGGTGCTGTGTAAATGACTTCTAGCTCATGCTGAGATGCTATGATTAGTTGCTTTGAGAGAAAGCTGTTTCCAGATCTGTGCCCAATAACACTGCACATTCTTCTCAATGAGCTGGCAAAGAGGTTCACACTCAATTTATTGCACCACTTTCATGTCTCCTCTTGGGGAAAGCCTGGGCAAAATCCTTTTCATTGGCAGTTGTTTCTTCTTCCCAGTACATTCTTATTTATCACACATTTTCTTCTGTTTGACTGCCTCTTCCGCTTTCTCTTATCAGTTGTCTGCTCCTCCGAGCAATTTCTTGTTTGCATTATCTCAATTTTTCTTGTGACTGACTGACTGACTGACTGGATCAGTAAGGGGATCGTTTCTTATCTTTTAGACTGGTACCTATGATGCCACTGTAACTGTCTCTGGTCTATATTAAGTTGGTCATAGAGTTATAGAGTTATAAAGATGAACAGCACTGAAAAACATGCTCCAACCCATCCATGCTGACCAGATATCCTAACCTAATCTAGTTCCATTTGCCAGCACCCGGCCCATATTCCTCTTCCTATTCATATACACATCCAGATGCCTTTTAAATACTGTAATAGTACCTCCACCACTTCCTCTGGCAACGCATTCTATACACACACCATCCTCTGTGTGCAAAAAAGTGCCCCATAGGTCCCTTTCATACCTTTCCTCTCTCTAAGTCTATGCCGTCTAGTTCTGGGCTCACCTTCCCAGGGAAAAGACTTTGTCTATTTATCCTATTCATGCCCCTCATGATTTTATAAACCTTCATAAGGACAGCCCTCAGCCTCCAACGCTCCAGGAAAAACAGCCCCAGCCTGTTCAACCTCTCCCTATAACCCCAATCCTCAAACCCTGGCAACATCCTTGTAAATTTTATCTGAACCCTTTCCAGTTTCACAACATCTTTCCGATAGGAAGAAGACCAGAATTGCACGCTGTATTCCAAAAGTGGCCTAACCAATGTCATGTACAGCCGCAACATGACCTCCTAACTCCTGTACTCAATACTCTGACCAATAATGGAAAGCATACCAAACACTGCCTTCACTATCCTATCTATCTGCACTCCCATTTCATTTTGTTCAGCAACACCCCCCCAGGACCTTACCATTAAGTGTATAAGTCCTGCTAAGATTTGTTTTCCTGAAATGCAGCACCTCGCATTTATCTAAATTCCATTTGCCATTTCTCAGCCCACTAGCCCATCTGATCTAGATCCCGTTGTATTCTGAGGTAACCTTCTTCGCTGTCCACTACACCTCCAATTTTGGTGTCATCTGCAAACTTACTAACTGTACCTCTTATGATCACATCCAAATCATTTATATAAATGCCAAAAAGCAGTGGACTCAACATTGATCTTTGATCCACTCCACTGGTCACAGGCCTCCAGTCTGAAAATCACCCTCCACCACCACCCTCTGTCTTCTACCTTTGAGCCAATTCTGTATCTAAATGGCTAGTTCTCCCAGTATTCCATGAGAACTACCCTGGCTAATCAGTCTCCCATGGGGAACCTTGTTGTATGCTTTACTGAAGTCCCTATAGATCACATCTTCCGCTCTGCCCTCATAAATCTTCTTTGTTATTTCTTCAAAAAACTCAATCAAGTTTGTGAGACATGATTTCCCACGCACAAAGCCATGTTGAGTATCCCCAATCAGTCCTTGCCTTTCCAAATACATGTACATCCTGTCCCTCAGGATTCCCTCCAACAACTTGCCCACTACCGAGGTCAGGCTCACCGGTCTATAGTTTCCTGGCTTGTCCTTACCATCTTTCTTAAACAGTGGCACCATGTTAGCCAACCTCCACTCTTCTGGCACCTCACCTGTGACCATTGATGATACAAATATCTCAGCAAGAGGCCCAGCAGTCACTTCCCTAGCTTCCCATGGAGTTTTAGGTTACACCTGATCAGGTCTGGGGATTTATCCACTTTTATGTGTTTCAAGACCTCCAGCACTTCCTCCTCTGTAATATGGATATTTTTCAAGATGATATCATCTATAACCCTACAGTCTATATCTTACATGCCCTTTTCCACATTAAACACTAATGCAAAATACTTGTTTAGTATCTTCCCCCATCTCCTGCGGCTCCACACAAAGGCCGCCTTACTGATCTTTGAGGCGCCCTATTCTCTCCCTAGTTACCCATTTGTTCTTAATGTATTTGTAAAACCCTTTGGATTCTCCTTAATTCTATTTGCCAAAGCTATCTCATGTCCCCTTTTTGCCCTCCTGATTTCCCTCTGAAGCTTATTTCTACTGCCTTTTATATTCTTCTAAGGATTCACTTGACATATGCTTCCTTCTTTTTCTTAACTAAACCCTCAATTTCTTCAGTCATCCAGCATTCACTATACCTACCAGCCTTTCCTTTCATCCTAACAGGAGTATACTGTCTCTGCACTCTGGTTATCTCATTTCTGAAGGCTTCCCATTTTCCAGTGGTCCCTTTACCTGTGAATATCTGCCCCCAATCAGCTTTTGAAAGTTCTTGCCTAATACCGTCAAAATTAGCCTTCCTCCAATTTAGATCCTTAACTGTTAGATCTGGTTTATCCTTTTCCATCATTATTTTAAATCTAATAGAATTATGGTCACTGGCCCCAAAGTGCTCCCCCACTGACACCTCAGTCACCTGCGCTGTCTTATTTCCCAAGAATAGGTCAGGTTTTGCACCTTCTCTAGTAGGTACATCCACATACTGAATCAGAAAGTTTTCTTGCACACACTTAACAAATTCCTCTCCACCTAA
>NC_057738.1:45855070-45869588 GCF_004010195.1 Chiloscyllium plagiosum
TATTAGGGGGTCTATAATACAATCCCAATAAGGTGATCATCCCTTTCTTACTTCTCAATTCTACCCAAATAACCTCCCTGGATGTATTTCCGGGAATATCCTCCCTCATTACAGCTGTAATGCTTTTCCTTATCAAAAACGCCATTCCCCCTCTTCTCTTGCCTCCCTTTCTGTCCTTCCTGTAGCATTTCTACCCTGGAATATTCAGCCGCCAGTCCTGTCCATCCATGAGCCATGTTTCTGTAATTGTTGTCATATCCCAGTCTCATGATCCTAACCATGCCCTGAGTTCATCTGCCTTCCCTGTTAGGCCTCTTGCATTGAAATAAATGCAGTTTAATTTATCAGTCCTACCTTGTTCTCTGCTTTGTCCCTGCCTGCCCTGACTGTTTTGACTCGCTTAGTTTTCCAACTGTACCAGTCTCAGATCGATCTCTTTCCTCAGTATCTCCCTGGGTCACCCCACCCCACAACACCTTGCTATTTTAAATCCTCATGAGCAGCTCTAGCAAATCTCCCTGCCAATATATTAGTCCCCTTCCAACTCTGGTCTAATCCATCCTTCTTGTACAAGTCCCTTCTACCCCAGAAGAGATTCCAGTGATCCAAAAATGTGAACCCTTCTCCCATACACCAGCTCCTCAACCTTGCATTCATCTGCTCTATCCTCCTATTCCTGCCCTCACTAGCTCGTAGCACCGGGAGTAATCCAGATATTACTGTTTTTGAGAATCTCCTTTTTAAATTCCTGCCTAACTATCTGTAACCTCCCTTCAGAATCTCAACCTTTTCCCTTCCTATATCATTGGTTCGAAAGTGCACAATGACCTCCTGGTGGACCCTCTTTCCCCCTTGAGAACATTCTGCACTCTCTCTGAGACATCCTTGATCCTGGCACCAGGGAAGCAACACACCATTCTGATTATTTTGCTGCTGGCCATAGGAAAATCCGTCTGTGCCTCGGACTAGAGAGTCCCTGAACACAATTGATTGCTTGGAATCTGATGTACTCTCACTCTCTCACTCTCTTACTCACTCTCACTCTCTCATTCTCTCTCTCTCTCTCTCACTCTCTCACTCAAACATTGACACTCTCTTTCTCTGTCTCCTTTTTGTTGTCCAAAACAATGCAACACCATAAACAACAGGAACTGCTGCTCCTGGAGTTTCTGGAAATCACCTCTAACAGCTAAAATATCACAAAGAAATGAGCAGCTGTTACAGTCATAAGTTTTTCCCGTCCTCTCCCTTGGATTACCCACACCCTCACTTCCATCTATTTTGAGATGGTATTGAATATGAAGACATCCAAAAGATGTTCTGTTTTTAAAACATCTCTTTACTCTCTCTGGAATCCTGCAGAACTCAATGCCTCAGTCCATCAAAACACTAAAATGTGCCAAAGAAATTTGTAAAGTTACCATTCTAAGCTTTTGTTTTATGATGTTTGGAATTTGTTAGCATCCATTATCTGCAAATGAAGACCTTCAATCTTGCCAGTGCATTGGGCCCTCTTTGTTCTCTTGGTTTGAATATCATTGCATCACAACCTCAACATTCACTCCGTGGTCCTCAACTTCAGGTCTCTGTCTTGAGCTACTTTGCACAGGTCTACGGTGCTCATGGTGTTGAATGAAACATCCATCTGACATTTCATAATTTAATTCACCATATTTCCGTAGTCCTCATTGTAACAGGCAGAAGCCATTGATCACCTTAAAGCCATCTGTTCCAGTATGTGAAATAATGTCAGAATCACTGGCTGACATCTCTTCAGCAGTTAGCTCTATAAACTATAAAAATATTTTTTCTCTGAAGAAGGATCACTGTACTCACTGTTAACTCTGGTTCTTTCTCCTCTGATGCTGCCAGACCTGCTGAGCTTCTCTAATATTCTCTGCTTTTGTTTGTTTCAGATCTTTATCGGCAATCTGTTTTTTAGGTAAATGTTTGTGAACAAAGTGTTTTAGCTTCTTGCAATTCAAGCACTGCTTCCCTCCTTTCTCTTCTTTTATGATGTCCTCTATAAAATTGAAATCTTGCTACTGGCATTGATCTTTCTGCTGGGTCTGCTGAAAACATTTTCTTCCAATGTATTCTTCTCAATTGGTCTGGACTCTGTCTGTCTCAGCATAATACAAAGCCGCAAATAAGCAGACCATGCTGGGAAACTCCACAGTACTGAAGAAAAAACTGACCGGTGTGGCAATACTGTGACTTTAACGAGGTTATTTTGTCCTTGAGTGTTTTTTCAAGAGAGGTCATAAAGGCAGAGGTGCTGACGGTTCTGGGAAGGGCCTAGTTTAACGATGGCAGATTTCCCAGTTCAGGTTTTTTTTCTAGTTTGGATTAGCTGCGGCAGTTACAAACTGCTAGAGTCCAGGAAAGCTTGCAAGCTTGCATTTTTGATTAGATTAGATTAGATTACTTACAGTGTGGAAACAGGCCCTTCGGCCCAACAAGTCCACACCGCCCCGCCGAAGCGCAACCCACCCATACCCCTACATGTACCCCTTACCTAACACTACGGGCAATTTAGCATGGCCAATTCACCTGACCTGCACATCTTTGGACTGTGGGAGGAAACCGGAGCACCCGGAGGAAACCCACGCAGACAGGGGGAGATGGTGCAAACTCCACGCAGTCAGTCGCCTGAGGCGGGAATTGAACCCGGGTCTCTGGTGCTGTGAGGCAGCAGTGCTAACCACTGTGCCACCGTGCTGCCCACTAGCTTTCGCAAATGATTCCTGACTGACTTTCTCTCTGAAATCTCTTTGTATGCTGTTCCCTCCTGCCTGTAAGAATCTGTTTTTCAAATTATCTTTTTGACCAAGCAGTGTGTTAATGGGATTTTACTGGTTTGGAACAACTCCTCCGTTAAATTGCTGTATCAGGTCATTTTCCAATAGTTAAGTTATTCTAAATTCCATTTTCATTTTATTCATGTTTCAGCTGTAGTGTTTCAATAAATTCTGTTTTGCTTAAAGTCGAGTGGTTTGACCAGCTGCATCACACCTGGAATATCCACATCACATGTGCCTTTAAAATAAAAGAAGGGTTGGGTAAAGGCTACCCTCTTAAAATATTTCAAAAGGGTCTGGCCTGGTGCAAAACACTGGACTCAAAATATTAGCTGTTTCTCTCTCCATGGATGATGTCTGACCAGCTGCCTTCTTTTGCATTCTCTTTCAGCTTTCCAGCTTTTACAATGTATTGCTTTTAATGCAAAACATCATCTTGTTCTCCTGTTGATATGCATTAGCTGATGATTGACACCTCCTGAGCTGTTGATATCTCAATAGTTTTCTTGAGAGTAAGTTTCTGCTCTCAACAGATATCTTTTCAGGGAAGGATCTTTCTACCTAAAACAATCTATATCCCCATCTTTCAGTTATTCAAGCTAACAAAGTTCAACCAGATATATTTGTACCATCAATATTGATTAGTCTTCCTTGCCCTGAGCTCTGATGCTGAATCCATGTTAATTATAATGTCAATAGTATGTCCTCAAGGCTTTCAAAATCTCTTTTTCTATGCTCCTCAATTTGCAAAGTAACTTGTAGCACTCTCTCCCCATCACTGAAAAGCAGTTTAATTATTTTATATCATGTACTTTGTTGTTTTTATCATTTTTACATTTAATTCTGTCGCTATATCATCATTTTGCCACTGAGCAAAAAAGTTTCCTTTCTTTTCTACAGCTGAAAATGGAAAGTTTTCAGCCATTCTGACTCATCCAGCATTCAAACATGGAACAGGAGTAGGTGACTCAGGCCATCGCACCTGCTCTGACATTCAATCAGAACATGGCGATCTGATTTAAATCCCAGTTCCACATTCCTGCATTCCCCCTGGTTATTGAGGATCTATCTGTGTCTGTGTCTCTTTTTCAAAATATTTTGAAGACTCGACATCCACTCCCTTTTACGTTTTTAGTAAACAGTACTTGGCTCTTACAACTGAGCATGAATTCAATCTCTCCTTCACATTTCTCACAGGATGGATCATGTAAAGAACTCAATGGGTGCCACAAACAAAAAGGGAAGTGTTTCTTTGTATCAGAGCAAACATTCACATGATCACAATAAGACTGCCAGTACATGATATCCAAATGTATTTTTCAGATAGTTATTTTCTTCAGATTGCCTACAATGCAATAAAACTTGTTTAGTTAAATTTTGACCATTATGTCTGGTGTTTGCAAAGAAATGAAAACATTTGTAAAAGTCTACTTTAGTGTAAAGCATTTCCTTTTTTTATGCATGACTTTCAATACTTTGTTTTCTGTTCACGGATTTGCCCAAACAGCACAGGAGAAGGGTCGGATACAGATGGGTGATTTTACTTTCTCATTCATTCCAATCCCAGCATTGAACAACGTGT
Organism: Chiloscyllium plagiosum; assembly: GCF_004010195.1. NCBI lineage: Eukaryota > Metazoa > Chordata > Chondrichthyes > Orectolobiformes > Hemiscylliidae > Chiloscyllium > Chiloscyllium plagiosum. The sequence continues at coordinate 45,859,454 of NC_057738.1, forward strand.
CATACACCTTAAAGCAAGAACGTTATAAATGAACAATATCCCATAAGATCACATTTGCTTGTAACAAGGTCAGATGGGTTGTTTGTTATGTCTTCATCACAAGCCAGAAATTGGCCTTTGGAGCACATCTGAATCATTCGTCGGTTTAATTATTTTCACAAAAGTGCTCAGAGCTTTGCACTCCATTGTGTAGCATACCTCATACACCCCCTGTCAGCCTATATGCCAATAACAACATTTATGGTCTCTTACAGCCTATAAGCCAAGTTAATGCTAATTGCTTACCGTTCATCTTCACTCCAGCCACGGCATTTCACCCCTAAAATGTCCCATTCCATTTTCTGGGAATACATGTCATAATGTAAGCACCTCTGTCTAATTTTGGACTCACCAGTACTTTTTGGCATTGGATGCCCTGAGATGTTTGGAAGAAGTTACTTGGTAAATCTAGCAGCATGTTTTGTTCCATGATGTTACCAGTTATCAGGATGGATTAATTAGAGACAGTTGGATATCAGGAAGAGTTGATGTCTCGAACATTCTATCCAGTTTTAGTAGTTGGTATTACATGTGTGTGATACCTTCTGCCTGATTTTTCTCCTTTTTGCTTCTGGTTAAGGATTGTTTACACCTGAATACAGAATGGGAACGTCAGCCTCGCGAATATGTTAAATCATGTCCCAGACTTTATAACAACCTGAAGCTACCTATTGAACAGTAATCAATGAAGTGATGATGATAATTGTGAAACTGGTCATGTAATTCCACACCTCTAATAGGCTCAGGCCTATGTTAGCAGACAACGTGAAATAGCAAATATGGTTTTCCAAGTATTCATAAATCTTGTCTCTCCAAATCCTCTCCAATAATTTGTCCACCACAGACTAAGTTTCACTGATTGGACTGTAATTCCCAGAATTGTCCTTATTGCCTTTCTTGAACAAGGCAATGACATTTGCCACCCTCCAATCATCTGGCACTACTCCAGCAGACAGTGAAAACGCAAAGATCATCTCAAAAGATGCAGCAATCTCTTCACTCACTTCCTGTAAGAACCTGGATTATATCCTGTCTGCCCCAGGGATTTATCTATCTTCAAAACTTTCTGCACATTCTTCTTCCTAACAGAAACCTGTTTGAGCTAACCAGTCTGTTTCACGCTGTCCTCAGAAACGTCAAGGTACCTCTCAGTAGTGAATACTGAAGCAAAGTATTCATTTAAGAACCTCTCCTATTTCCCCCGACTCCAGATGCAAGTTCCCTCTACTATCCCGGATTGGCCTCACCCTCACTCTGGCAATCCTCTTGTTCCTCACGTAAGTGTAGAAAGCTGAGGGTTTTCCTTCATTCTACATGCTAAAGCTCTTTCAAGCCCCCTTCCAGCTCTCCTAAGTCCATTCTTCAGTTCCTTCCTGACTACGTTGTAACCCTCTAGAGTCCTGTCTGATTTTGCTTCCTCAACCTTAAGTAGACTTTCTTCTTCCTCTTGACAAGATGTTCCACATTCCTTGTTACCCAAGGTTCTTTTAACCTACCATCCCTCCCTTGCCTCAGTGGTGGACAGGTTTATCCCACTATCAGCAAGTGCTCCCTAAACAACCTCCACATTTCTGTTGTGCATTTCCCTGAGAACATCTGTTCTTAATTTAGGCACCCCAGTTCCTGCCTAATAGCATTGTAATTCCCTCCCCCCCAATTAAATACTTTCCCATACCATCTGCTCCTATCCCTTTCCATGACTATAGTAAACTTCAGGGAGTTATGATCATTATCACCAAAATGCTATCCCACCTAAGAGACCAGGCACCTGACCTGGTTCATTACCAAACACCAAATCCAATATGTCCTCCCCTTTATTCAGCCTAGCTACATGTTGAGTCAGAAGCCCTCCCTGGACACACCTGACAAAAACTGCTCCATCCAAACTATCTGAACTTTATGCACTGACATATTGGATGAAGAAATGAGGGTATTGTTGCTAGATTTGCAGTTGATAAAAAGATAGGTGGAGGGACACGTGGTGTTCAGGAAGTGGGAGGCTGCAGAAGAATTTGGAAAGGCTGGGAGAGTGGGTAAGTAAATGGCACGTGGAATACAATATGGGAAAGTGTAGCTTATGAATTTTGGAAGAGTGGAGGCGCAGACTATTTTCTAAATGGGGAAAGGCTTTGGAAATCTGAAGTGCAAAGGGACTTGAGTTCTAGTTCAGGATTCACTTTAGGTTAATGGACAGGTTCAGTTAGAAAAGCAACGGAAAAAGTGAGGACTGCAGATGCTGGAGATCATTTGAAAAGTGTGGTGCTGGGAAAGCACAGCATCAGGCAGCATCTGAGGAGCAGGAGAGTGGACATTTCAGGCAGAAGCCCTTCATCAGGAATGTGGGTTGGGGGAAGGGGGCTGAGCAATAATTAGGAGGGGGTGTGGAGCTAGGGGTGAGTAGCTGGAAAGATAATAGGTAGAAGCAGGTGCGGGGCCATGGTGATAAGGTAGAGCGGACAGGTGGGAAGGAAGGTGAGGACAATTGAAGAGGGTAGTGCTGCATTGAAAGATTTGATCTGGATTTGTGTGGGACAGGGGAGATGGGGAAACTGGTTAAATCTTCGTTAATGGCATGTGGTTGGAGGGTCCCAAGTTGGAAGACGAGGTGTTCTTCCTCCAGACATTGGATGGTTTGGATTTGGCGGTGGAGGAGGCTTGCATGTTCTTGGTGGAGTGGGAGGGGGTGTTGAAGTGGTTGGCAACAGGACGGTGGGGTTGTTGGGTATGTGTGTCCCAGAGATATTGCCTGAAATGATCCCCAATATAGAGGAGACCACATCGAGAGCAACTGACCCATTGGATGAGGTATTTGGAGGTACAGGTAAATTTCTGTCAGGTGTGGAAGGATCCTTTGGTGCCTTTGATGGGGGTGAGGGGGGAGGTGTGGGTGCAGGTTTTACACTTCTTGCAGTGATGAGGGAAAGTGCTGGGATTGGAGGGTAGTGGGGGACATAGCCCTAACAAGGGAGTTAGGAAGGAAAATGCAATGTTTGCATTCTTTTCAAGAGGGCAAAAATCAAAAGCAGAGGTATACTGCTTCAGCTGTGCAAGGTTCTCGGCAGACTGCATTGGAATATCGTGAGCAATTCTGGGCCCCATATGTAAAGAAGGATATGTGTCATTGGAGGAAAGTCAGAGGGACTCCAGAGGAAGTTTACAAGAATGATCCTGGAGATGAAGGAGTGGTTGAGGACTCTTGGTCTGTACCCAATGGAGTTTAAAAGGATGAGGGGAGTTTTGACTGAAATTTACAGAATACTGAGAAGCCTGGTTAGAGTGGACATGGAGAAGGTTCCACTCAGGAGAGATTTGGGTCCAAGGGCACAACCTCAGTGAAGGGACAACCCTTTCGAACTGAGATGAGGAGGAATTTCTTCAAGCAGAGGGTGGGGAATCGGTGGAGCTCCTTGCCACAGAAGGCTGTGGAGGCCAAGTCATTGAGTGTATTTAAGACAGAGATAGGCTCTTGATTGGTAAGAGGATCAAGGCTTACAGGGAGATGGCAGAATAGAGTTGGGCAACATGTTGGAGGATACTTGAGGGCTAAAGGCTTTGTGGAGAACAAAGTCATATTGAAGCACACTTATGTTACATTGTAGCCCTACTTTGCAGCAAAGCCTTAACTTATAACACAGCAACTGCAAATCTAGATTAAACTGTCTAAATACTCACTACTACCAGATTAATAGCTTTAAAATTGTGAGATTAAAGTATGTAGTCAACACTGAATAATGATTCACTGTTGCTGCGTGGCATGATTTATTGCTGCTAACCAGTTGGTCCTTTGATTTCTCTGAAGGAAGGTTATAAAAATTCAGATTTTTGAAAAGCCATTTTAGTTTTTGATCCGATTGTGAAGATATCCCAGTGCAGCTACAAAGAAGAAACTAGGGGTCTGCACCATGTGCGGGTGAGTGGAGGATGCTCATCTGAAGCAAGCATTTGCTCTGGAGTTTATTAATTCACACCCTCTAATAGGAAGAGGAGAAAGCCACCCAATTTGTTTGTACAGGAACAGCATGGAGGGGGCAGTGCATTTTCAGACTAACACTCAGTTGGAATGTAAACCTATTCGTTGCACCAGGTCGTCTCTGTCACAGACAACATATTTACCAATAATCTATTTGAGTTGGAACTGTGAAAGCTCAGCTGTCTTCTTGTCTGACTCACCCATATCAACCCACTCATGTAAACCATCTCCATTTCTATGCCACTCTTTCTGCCAATCACCTCCATGTGGAATATAAACTCCCTTGCCAGCCAGTGGTCAAGATCCACAAATCCAGCTATGGTTGACCCCTGCTCCCTAGCTTTAGTTCCACTAGCCACTGCTATGGGGCAGTGCTAATCCTAATTGGGTGCCCAGCCACTGGGCATTGAAAGGCAGAAGCTTTCTGCTCAGCTTTACTCCAGCGCTGAATGAGGCCAATCGGCCCATCATGCCTGTACTAGCTCTGTTGCCTAGTACCAAGTTCTTGCTTTCTTCCCTGCCCATATCCCTGCAAACCCTTTCTATCCAAATAAAAAGAACAGAAACAAAGGTAAAGTGAGCAAAAGCCTTTATTCTCACAATCACAGCAAGTTATTGCATGACAGAGGCAATTCAGTGCGTCATTCCTGCAGCAGCTCTGTTAACGTGGATCATTGGCACTCCTGCTCCCGCCCCACCCTCCCCCCAACATCCCTGCACATCAATTTTATCTAAATAACAATCCAGTGCCCTCCTGGATGCCTCAATTGAACCTGTCTCCACCACGTTCCCAGGCAGTGTGTTCCAGATCCAAACTACTCAAAAAGCTGTTTTTCACTTTTTAAATTGCTGTCCTCAATTTCTTGCAATGTTTTTATAAGCGGAAGCTGTTTCACTCTATCTCCTCAATGAAAATTGAAGTAAGTCCTTTTTGAAACCTAATGAATGAATGATTTAATTAATTATTCAAGGTCCACAGATGAATATTGAGATAAATACCATTAGCTAATTCTCGGTATGACTATGAAACCCCCTCCATGCTAATTCCCTTCTATCTGTGTCTACCCCAGTTCAACACCGGCATCTCCACACCTTGAAGAGAGACAAAGTTAAAAATCACACAACACCAGGTTATAGTCTAACAGGTTTATACCATATGTTACCTCAAGAATGTAACTGAAAAGAAGTTGTGGGCTTTATGTTGTTATGGACTAGGCCAGACCACTCAAAACATTCTGAAGCAGACAGCCCAGACCATAACTTTGCAAATTGTTTCGGTAAGGGTACAGTGAAAATTACCCGGAGTAAGTTAGCTAGGTTGACTACCAGATTTTAAAACAGACAAAATTTATTCACAAAATTACACAATGAAACACAAAGAACAGAATAAAGAATCCCTGCGGAACTCAGTCTATCCAAACTAGACTTAATTATGCTGTTCAGAATATACACAACAGTCCCAATAAGCAAATCCCCTTAAAAAACAATTTAAAAAGGAACAAATGCTTACAGGTTGAAGTTAGAAGGGCTGAAAGAGAGAGAGAGTTTCACAACCTGTTTCCACACAACTGAGCTCCTACCTAGTTCTGGACTGAACTACCCAACTGGACAGCTGACCATTCCCCCTTTCATTATACAGGTCATTTCTTTAACGTGACCACTTTGGCCTGAAGTCTCATCTGTTTACATATTTTAAAAAAAGGCATCTCAAGACCCCTCAATCTCTGTACCTAGCCAGTCTAATTGGAACCAGGAGAGTTTTATGACCCCTTTGAAATAAAATCAAGGACACAGTATCCTTGAGAAAAGGGACAGCTTTTAGATAAAAGGGACCAGTTTTGTAACAGCATAGTAATGAACCAGAACCTGCAATCCATTCTAAAGAATGAAAGTCTTAACAATAATCTATCAATATATCATTTCAGCTGCATGCCACTGTAATCTTTTGTTCTAAACTCTGTGTCTTATGGTTCTGCTCCACAACCACCTGATGAAGGAGCAGCGCTGCAAAAGCTGGTGCTTCCAAATAAACCTGTTGGACAATAACCTGGTGTTGTGTGATGTTTCAACTTTCTTCAAGGTGTGGCCAAAACCCACTGTTAACTCATAAACTACAAGATCATTGTAAGTCAATCGGTTATTTGGCTCCAAGGGCTCGCTGTACCATTCATTAAGATTGTAGCTGGATTGTGATTGGATTATGTCCTTAATTCTAGTATAACTCTAAGAACTTTAGCTTGATTAAAACCCTGTCTCATTCAAACTTGGAAATATTCAATGGTGCAGTGTCCACTGCTGTTTTGAGAAGAGAATTTCAAACATTAATTACCTCCTCTGAGAAGAAAAGCCTCCTTATTTCTGCTTCAAATGGGGTCTCCTTTTTTAAACTATTTCCCCTTGATCTAGTCCTGGTTCCAATATCTTCTCTGTATCCATTTTGTCAATTTCCATCAATATCTTGTCTGTTTGGTGCAGTGTCCACTGCTGTTTTGGGAAGAGAATTTCAAACATTAATTACCTCCTCTAAGAAGAAAAGCCTCCTTATTTCTGCTTCAAATGGGTCTCCTTTTTTAAAACTATTTCCCCTTGATCTAGTCCTGGTTCCAATATCTTCTCTGTATCCATTTTGTCAATTTCCATCAATATCTTGTCTGTTCCAATAAGATCACCTCTCAATTAAAACCCCAAGGTGGAAAGACCCAACCGGCTCATGATTAGCCGTCCACCTGATAAACAGCCAGATGAACCTCATCTGAATTACTGTTAATACAAGTACATTCCTCCTTGGCTGAGTATTTGAAATCTATGAGGAGAAAGTGAGGTCTGCAGATGCTGGAGATCAAAGTTGAAACTTTATTGCTGGAACAGCACAGCAGGTCAGGCAGCATCCAGGGAACAGGAGATTCGACGTTTCGGGCACAGGCCCTTCTTCAGGAATGGAGGGCCTGTGCCCGAAACGTCGAATCTCCTGTTCCCTGGATGCTGCCTGACCTGCTGTGCTGTTCCAGCAATAAAGTTTCAACTCATATTTGAAATCTATACATGGGATCCCACCAATGCCCTGTAAAGTTTGAGTGCATCCTTCTTCCTTCTATACGCCAACCTTTCTTGCAATAAAGGCAAACATTCTGTTTGCTGCCTTAATTACTAGTTGCACCCTTTTCTTTAAAATTTGTTTGACAGCACCTTCCACATCCTTTTGATCTCTTCCACCTGGAAGGACATGGACAGCAGATATGTGGGAACCCAACCACCTACAGGTTCCCCTCCAAAACACTCATCGTCTCAACTTGGGAATACACTACTGTTCCTTCACTGGAGCTGGATTAAAACCTAGGAGCTCTCTCCCTCACAGCATTGTGGATGACCATGCATCCAAAAAACTGGAGAGGTTTGAGAAGGCAGCTCACCACTACCTTCTCAACGGCAATGAATGGTGAGCAGTAAACGCTGGCTCAGCCAGCAACACCAAAATCCCATGAAAAAATACTTTTGTGAAATCTCTCATGGCAACAGTGACTTGACTTTCTTTTGATACCTTCACAATAATAAGGCACCCATGGTAATCAATGGGAGCAATACTGTGTAACACCAGTTGATATCAGATCACCTAGATATTGGGGCAGAGTTAAAGAGTGTGGTGCTGAAAAAGCACAGCTGGTCAGGCAGCATCCGAGGAGCAGGAGAATCAATATTTTGGGCATAAGCCCTTCATCAGCCCTTCCTGATGAAAGGCTTTTGCCTGAAATGTCAACTCTCCTGCTCCTCGGATGCTGCCTGACCTGCTGTGTTTTTCCAGCACCACTCTAATCTTGACTCTGATCTCCAGCATCTGCAGCCCTCACTTTCTCCTTGATATTAGGGCAGACAATCACAGATTTAATGTAAAAGGGAGCTTTTAAGGAGCATTTTAAAGGAGTGAGAAACAATAGGGAAATGGAGAGGTGAATAGAGAATTCTAGAACCCAGGGCTCAGGCAACTGTAGATGTAGTGACCAAAGGTGAATTTTTAAAAATCATTAATTTGTTAGAACCATGGCATCGCAAAAATCTGGGAGAGCTGTAGGGCAGGAGTAGGCAACAAGGAATGAAGGGATAAGCCAGTTAGGGATTGGAAAACGATGATGATAATTTCTTTGGGAAAACTAATGTCAATATGGTGAGAGATGATCTGGACTTAGAGTGAACCAGAACATGGCAGCAGAGATTTAGATACCTTCTAGTTTACAGAGCTGACAACAGGGGAGGATTATCAGGAGCATTCAGGAAATTCAAGTTGGGAGTTGGCAAGTCTTGGATGAGGGTTTCCGCAGTGGATACGTGAAACCAGGAAAGGCTTACAGTGAGGTAGAACTGACAGCGTCCATGTGGAAAGTAGCACCAATACTATTGAGTGGTCCCTTGTAGTGAGAAATGACGGGGCCATGTGTTATTCACTGAAGGAACAAGAAGACAAGCTATCGTAGGCGATCCTATAATTAAATAGTTAAGAATGGGACCAGGTGGGGACAATCCCACCAGCTGCACAAGAGTGGACACATATTTTAAAGGAGGATGCTGGGGGCAAAACTGTCCAAGGCCTGCAGGCTGGAGAATGATGCAGGGCAGCCACATAAGGGTGGAGGACCTGTTTGGGCATTACGAAGCACTAGGCAGGAAATTGAAGCACAGGTCCTCAAGGGTCATAATCTCCAGATTACTGCCCGAGCCACGTGCCAATTGGCATAGGGACAAGAAAATTAGGCAAGTAAACACATGGCTAAGGGATTAGTGTGGGAAAGAGGGATTCCACTTCATGGGGCATTGGCATCAGTTGTGGAACAGGGGGGATCTGTACCGTTGGGACCGTCTCCACCTGAACCGATCAGGTACCAATGTCCTAGCGAAGAGGATAAATAGGGTGGTCAGTAGGACTTTAAACTTCTGAGTTGGGGGGAAGGGAAAGTCAAAGCGACAGGGAGTATGGAGGTAAATGGCAAGATAAGCAGCAGGATAGCATGTTTCCAGGCGGATTTAAAATTGAGGCAGACTGAGAATACAGTAAAAAGCAAGGATAACTTAGGACATATGACTTCCAACATCTCTAATGATAAGGAAGTTAGCATTAAGGCACTTTACCTGAATGCTCGTACCATACATAACAAAGCCGATGAACTAATGGCACAGATAATAGTGAATGATTATGATGTAGTAGGCATCACAGAGACTTGGTTACAGGGGGGTCAGGACTGGCAGTTAAACCTCCATGGTTTTTCAACTTATCAAAAAGACAGAGAGGTGGGCAGAGGGGGTGGGGTTGCCTTGTTAGTTAAAAACAAAATTAAATCTATGGTATTGAATGACATAGCGTCGGATGATGTGGAGTCTGTGTGGGTGGAATTGAGCAACCACAAAGGCAAAAAAAAACATAATTGGAGTTGTGTATAGACCACCTAACAGTGGTCAGGACCAGGGACGCAACATGTACCGGGAAATAGAGAAGGCATGTCAGAAAGGCAAGGTTACATTGATCATGGGAGACTTCAATATGCAGGTGGACTGGGTAAATAATGTTGCTAGTGGATCTAAAGAAAGGGAATTCATGGAATGCTTACAGGATGGCTTTTTGGAACAGCTTGTCATGGAGCCCACAAGAGAGCAGGCTATTCTGGACCTAATGCTTTGCAATGAACCAGACTCTATAAAAGATCTTAAAATAAGGGAACCCTTAGGAAGTAGCGACCATAATATGGTAGAGTACAGTCTGGAGTTTGAAAGGGAGAAGGCAAAATCGGATGTAATGATGTTACAGTTGAATAAAGGTAATTATGAGGGCATGAGAGAGGAACTGACTAAAATAAACTGGAACCAGAGGCTAACCGGGAAGACAGTAGAGCAAAAATGGCAGGAGTTTATAGGTATAATTGAGGACACTGTACAGAGGTTCATTCCCAAGAAAAGAAAGATTAACCGGGGAGGGATTAGACAACCTTGGCTGACAAAGGAAGTCAGGAAATGTATTAAAGAAAAAGAGAGATCCTATAAAGTGGCTAAGAACAGTGGGAAATCAGAAGAGTGGGAAGGATACAAAAGCAAACAGAAGATAACAAAGAGTGTAATAAGAAATGAGAGCATCAAATATGAAGG
>NC_057738.1:45871034-45885147 GCF_004010195.1 Chiloscyllium plagiosum
GGAGAGGGTGACCAGAGAGACTCTCAGCTGGAGACAGTTGTGTCTTGATCGCAGATATGGATCGCATCTGGAATAAGGCCACAGGGATTAGCATAACCAGGAGAGGCCAGACTCTGCCATTAATTTGGCAAGCTTAGTCTTGAGTTTGGTTAAAACATTCAACAATGCCGGCCGCCTGAGGATGATAAGCACCATGCAGTTGCCGACAAACACAAAGCTGGGAACAGAGTTCTCCGTTAATATTACCTACAAAGTGTGGTCCATTGTCCGAGCTAATGCACGCAGGTATACTGAAGCAGGGAATTATTTCCTTAAACAAAATCTTCACCACAGTCTCAGCAGTAGCGTTAGGAGGAGGGTAGGCTTCAATCCACTTCGAAAAGACATCAGCAATAAGCAAAACACATTTATAGCAACTCAACTCATTTCTACAACTCAATGAAGTCCAGTTGAAGGCCGAGATTGATAGATTCTTGTTGTCTCGAGGAATTAAGGGCTACGGGGAGAATGCTGGTAAGTGGAGCTGAAATGCGCATCAGCCATGATTGAATGGCGGAGTGGACTCGATGGGCCGAATGGCCTTACTTCCACTCCTATGTCTTATGGTCTTATAAGAGGTAAAGGGAGAGAGTTCTCCACCATGATTGAGAAGACTCGGCCACCAACACCTTCCCCACACACTCACACCATCGCTTATTGCCAGATCCACCTACCCTCCCTGTGAGGGAAGTAGCCGCATTTGTGTGGAGTGTTTTGGCTCAGTGAATACATTTTAATGAGGCCAGAAGCTCAGGTTAAGGGCTTGCTTTCAGTCTCTCAGTTTTCACCCAAAGGTTTTGAAATTTTCATTTTGCAATCTGAGAAAATCTATCCTTTGTACGGAGAAGGAGAAAGCAAACCTTTAGGTAGACAGTTATCCTTTTCAGATCATTAAAAGTATGTTGGAGCATAAAAGTTCTGATCAATTCTTCTTCTCAGGCTAAAATCATTTTTCTTGAGGGAAAAAAAGGGATTGAAAATAAAAAAAATATGTTTATAAAGTATTTTCCCTGACAACAGTACATCACAAAATACTTTTGAAAGTATTTTGAAACATGCTCATTGTTGTAATGTAGAAGTTATGGCTGCCATTTTTGGAACAGCAAGCTCCCATAAATAAAATAATGATGTTAGCTGAAGAATAAATTTTGAGTTAGGATGGAAGAATAACTCCCTAACTGTTCCTCAAGATCGAACCATAGGATCCAGAATCCCTCACCTGAAAGGGCAGGGGGCACCTCCGTTTGTCTCTCTGTTTTGAAAGAATTGGCAGTGTGGCACTGGTCTTCAGTGAAAGGTCCACCCAAGGACTGGAATGGGATCAAAACCAACACAACTTCCTTTCTCTGAGGTCAGGGTGCTTCCAACTGACCCAGGGCTGACGACTGTTTTCTAAGTTTCTCTCTGGATCATTTGAAAACAGAAATCAACAGTGAAATGCTGATACTGCCTAAAGGAAAGTCAAAATGTTGCTTAAAGAGAGTTGCACTGATCTTTGAAGAAGCTCACCACAATCAGGCTGGGCGTTGCTGGGACTTGCTGAGATTTGTTTAACGATGGTAACTTCCTTCTGCTCTTGAGTGAAGTCTTTGTTAAGAAAATCAACTTTACCCTCAGGCTTTTGATTGAGACTTGAGTCCCTTAGTAAAATAATTAAATGTACTCTAAAATAATGAGAAACGATTGGGTGAGGTGTTAAATAGATATGCATGTGATAAATATGAACATGCCTTCAGCTTCTTAAGCCACCTCTGCCATTTAATGTGATCATAGCTGATCGGATTTTAACAGCAATTATTCAATTCCGCCTATCCCTCATAACATTTTATCCTCTTTTTAATAAGCTTCTGTCTATTTCTACCTTAAAAATATTCAAACACTCAGCTGTTATCACATTTTTGAGGAAGAGTTGAAGGATCCCCTGAGGAGAACAATTTCTCCTTTTCTCAGTCAGGCAACCCATGTCTAAACTTTATCTTTTGAGGAAACATTTTTCCACATCTATTCTGTCAAGACTCATCAAGATCTCTCATGCTTCAATTAAAATAACATTTTAATTGGGAATAAAAGTCCAACCTATCTAATCTTTTCTCCAAAGACCATCCACCCATTTCCAGGCATTAGTTGAGTGAACCACCGAACTGCTTCCAATGCAATAATGTCCCTCCTCAAATAGAGTGCCCAATACAGTGCACTGTACTGTAGCTGTTGTCTCACTGCTCCCTACAGAAATTCCATGAAACACTAACATTTGTTTAGCTTTCCTAATTACTTTATACACATGCAGACCAGCCTTTTATGATTCATAGCTGAGGCCCCCAAATCTGTACAGCATTCCACCATTTTGATAATCTGTTTATTTATCCTTCCTGCTACAGTGGGCAATTTCACATTTTTGCACATTGTACTGTTTCTAGATCTTTGCTGACTCATTTAACCTAGCTTGCTTTGTAGCATCGTTATATTCTCTTTATAACTTACATTTCTACCTGTCTTTGTATCATTAGCAAATGTTAGCCACAATACCTGCTTTTCATTCACCCAAGTCATTGAAATACATTGTGTAAACATTTTACAACAGTGAATTGTGAAGACGTGGAATGTGGCACCTGTTATTGTGATGGAAGCAGTTTTAATTGAAGCATTCAAGAGGGCATTGAATGTTGTTTTTTGGAAAGATGTAACAGTCTGGGGAAAAGACAGGAAATTGGGACATGATAAATGACCTGGTAAAGGCACATTAGTCCAAATAGTCCTCTTTCTGGTCTGTAATAAATCGAAAACCTTGTCCATATCTGAACCATCTTCTCCTTGAAGGTAGCCCTAACCTTTCATTCCAATCTCTCCTGCCCAGCTCTGTTGTTTTCCTATTGAATTGCAATTCAATTATCAAACTTAAAACCCTGTAGACTAATGGGTGTGTGACTGATAGCAGAATGGGATTTCATGCTGTTTCAGAGCTGGGTAATAGAGTCTAGAGGAGCTGAACTTGGACAGTGAGTATTGAGAGGCTGGCTTCTGGAGCGCAGGAAAATGTGTCCTGCTGTTTGGAAAGTGGAGCTTGCCTGGCAGATGCCCTGTGGAACTGAATGGAAAGGATTGGATATGGGGACTTTAGGAGAGATGATGACCTCGTGACATTGTTTCTCGATGTATTGATCCATAGACCCAAATAATTATCTGGATTTGAATCCTACCATGGTGGCAAGTAGGATTCAAATTCAGTAATGTAATCTGGCAGTCTAATGATGGTGGTGAAACCCTAGTCAGTTCTTGTAAAAAATGAAATCTGTTCACTAATGTTCGAAGGAAACTGCAGTCCTTATCTGGTCAGTGACTTCAGAGCTCCTGCACCATAATTGACTCTTCACTGGTCTCTGATATGGCCAATAAGTCACTGGGTTACATCAACCATTCGAAATGGGGAGGAAAGGAAATCAGATACAACCAACTGGAATCTAAGGTGGAGATACCAGGGGGTGGTACCAGGGGACTGGAGAGTGGCGAATGTTGTGCCCCTGTTCAAAAAAGGGAATAGGGATAACCCCGGGAATTACAGGCCTGTTAGTCTTACTTCTGTGGTAGGCAAAGTAATGGAAAGGGTACTGAGGGATAGGATTTATGAGTATCTGGAAAGACACTGCTTGATTAGGGACAGCCAGCACGGATTTGTGAAGGGTAGGTCTTGCCTTACAAGTCTTATTGAATTCTTTGAGGGGGTGACCAAGCATGTGGATGAGGGTAGAGAAGTGGATGTAGTATACAGGGATTTTAGTAAGGCATTTGATAAGGTTCCCCATGGTAGGCTTATGCGGAAAGTCAGGAGGCATGGGATAGAGGGAAATTTGGCCAATTGGATAGAAAACCGGCTAACCGGTCGAAGTCAGAGAGTGGTGGTAGATGGCAAATATTCAGCCTGGAGCCCAGTTACAAGTGGAGTTCCGCAGGGATCAGTTCTGGGTCCTCAGCTGTTTGTAATTTCTATTAATGACTTAGATGAGAGAGTCGAAGGGTGGGTCAGTAAATTTGCAGATGATACGAAGATAGGTGGAGTTGTGGACAGTGAGGAGGGCTGTTGTCGGCTGCAGAGGGACTTAGATATGATGCAGAGCTGGGCTGAGGAGTGGCAGATGGAGTTCAACCCTGCCAAGTATGAGGTTGTCCATTTTGGAAGAACAAATAAGAATGCGGAATACAAGGTTAATGGTAGGGTTCTTAGTCAGGTGGAGGAACAGAGGGATCTTGGGGTCTATGTACATAGATCTTTGAAGGTTGCCACTCAGGTGGATAGAGTTTGTAAGAAGGCCTATGGAGTATTATCGTTCATTAGCAGAGGGATTGAATTCAAGAGTCGTGAAGTGATGTTGCAGCTGTACAGGACTTTGGTTAGGCCACAGTTGGAGTACTGTGTGCAGTTCTGGTCGCCTCACTTTAGGAAAGATGTGGAAGCTTTGGAGAGGGTGCAGAGAAGATTTACCAGGATGTTGCCTGGAATGGAGAATAAGTCGTACGAGGATAGGTTGAGAGTTCTCGGCCTTTTCTCGTTGGAACGGCGAAGGATGAGGGGTGACTTGATAGAGGCTTATAAGATGATCAGGGGAATAGATAGAGTGATGTCAGGGGTAGGTTCTTTACCCAGAGAGTGGTGGGGGCATGGAATGCGCTGCCTGTGGGAGTGGTAGAGTCAGAATCTTTGGTGACCTTTAAGCGGCAATTGGATAGGTACATGGATGGGTGCTTAAGCTTGGACAAATGTTCAGCACAACATCGTGGGCCGAAGGGCCTGTTCTGTGCTGTATTGTTCTATGTTCTATGTTCTATAACTGCACCAGAAACAACAACATCAAACACTCCAAAGTCCTCCAGACTAACATCTTACTGAGTGTGGAAGTGTTGGAACAGTGATAAACCCCAGTTGAGAGGGAGCTACCTTAGGAGTCCCCAATATCCACTACAGACCCCAAATTTATTTAAGCTTTCATTACATTAAATTTTCATTCTATATTAATAAAGTGATATTTTAATAAGTCTCTTTTAGGAAACTGTAGGAACCCTAGTGAGAGTACACAGGAATTTATCCATGCTCCTAGATAATTTAAGTACTTTAAATAACAGCTACTGTGGGTCCATGATAAGTATATATCTCTCAGGCAGGGAGGTTGTTGTCGAGAGAGGGAACCATGGTTTATTAAAGAAGTTGAAGCTCTTGTCAAGAGGAAGAGGAAGGCATATGTGAGGATGAGGCATGAAAGCTCAGTTAGAGGTGCTTGAGAGTGATAAGTTAGCCAGAAAAAATCTAAAGAGAGAGCTAAGAAGTGCCAGGAGGGGACATGAGAGGTTGTTGGCAGATAGGATCAAGGAAATCCTCAGGCCTTCGATAGGCATATCAGGAATAAAGGAATGAGTAAGATTAGGGCCAATCAAAGATAGTTGGGGAAAGTTATATGTGGAATCTGAGGACATAGGGGAAGTGCCTAATGAATACTTTTTGTCAGTATTCACATTGGAAAAGGGCAATGTTAGTGAGAATGCAGAGATATAGGCTACAAGATTAGATGGGATTGAGATTGACAAATAGCAATTTTGGAAGGTCCCAAAAAATAAATAAGACCCCAGGGCAGAATGAGATTTATCCTTCGATTCTCTGGGAAGCCAGGGAGGAGATTGCCAAGCCTTGGCTTCAATCTTTATGTCATCATTGGGGACAGGAGTAGTGCCAGAAGACTGGAGGATAGCAAATGTTGTTCCCTTGTTTAAGAAGGGGATTAGAGAGAACCCCCTGGTAATTATAGACCAGTGAGCCTTACTTCAGTTGTGGGTAAGTTGTTGGAAAAAGTTACAAGAGATAAAGTTTATAATCATCTGGAAAGGAATAATTAGATTAGGGATAGTTAACATGGTTTTGTGAAGGGCAGATCATGCCTCACTAACCTTATTGAGTTCTTCGAGAAGGTAACAAAACAGGTGGATGAAAGTAAGGCAGTTAATGCGGTGTATATGGACTTCAGTAAGACATTTGATAAGGTTCCCCATGATAGGCTATTGCACAAAATGTAGAATTTCAGGATTGAAGGTGATTTAGTGGTTTGGATCAGAAATTGGCTGGCTGAAAGAAGACAGAGGGTGGTGATTGTTGGGAAATGTTCATCCTGGAGCTCAGTTACCAGTGGTGTGCCACAAGGGTCTGTTTTGGGGCCACTGATATTTGTCATTTTTAATAAATGATCTCGAGGTGGGCGTAGAAGGATGGGTTAGTAAATTTGCGGATGACATTAAGGTCGGTGGAGTTGTGGATAGTGCTGAAGGATGTTGTGGGTTGCAGAAGGAGATAGATAAGCTACAGAGTTGGACTGAGAAGTGGCAAATGGAGCTTAATTCGGAAAAGTATAAGGTAGTTCACTTCGGAAGAAATAACAGGAATGCAGAATACTGGGCTAATGGTAAAATTCGTGGTGGTATTGATGAACACGAGAGATCTCGATATCCAGGCGCATAAATCCCTGAAAGTTGCCACCCAGATTGATAGGGTTGTTAAGAAGGCATATAGTGTGTTGGTGTTTATCGGCCGGGTGATTAAGTTTCAAGACCACGTGGTCATGCTTCATCTGTACAAGACACTGGTAAGGCTGCACCTGGAGTATTGCGTGCAGTTCTGGTCACCGCACTATATGAAGGATGTGGAAGATTTGGAAAGGATTCAGAGGAGAGTTACTAGGATGTTACCCGGTATGGAGGGAAGGTCTTATGAGGAAAGGCTGAGGGAACTGAGGCTGTTTTCATTGGAGCGAAGAAAGTTAAGAGGCAATTTAATCGAGATGTATAAGATATTCAGAGGGTTCGATAGGGTGGACAGCAAGAGCCTTTCTCCTCGGATGGTGACGGCTAATGCGAGGGGACATAGCTTTAAATTAAGGGGTGATAGACTTAGGACAGATATGAGGGATAGTTTCTTTACTTAGAGAATAGTAGGGGCATGGAATGGCCTGACTGCAATTGTAGTGGACTCGCCGACGTTAAGAGCATTTAAATGGACATTGGATATACATATGGATAATAATGGATTGGTATAGGTTAGATGGGCATCAGATTAATGTCACAGGTTGGCACAACACCAAAGGCCAAATGGCCTGTACTGTGCTGTAACATTCTCTGTTCTATGTTCTATGACAGAATTCATCTTTACAAGTTTAACTTAATGGTTTGGTTTTTTTGTTGATGAAGATAGATTTCTGTTTATTGCAGAGCTGTCTTGCTGGATTCGGTAAATCGGTTTTAGCAAACTTCATACACATGATAACACCAATGTCAGCCAATGTGACATTTCTCCAACAGTTTGATATTGATTAATACACACGTCCTTGTATTTGTTTAGGTTAAGGCAGGTCTTGTAGCCACTTTGATCACCAATATTGATTTTTCAATGAGGTTGGTTTCTTGGAAGAGTGAAAAGTGAACTGAGAATGCAGTTTCCCATTAAAAGTTTCTGTTTTCTTTCAAGTGTACTGCCTTCAACAACCAGTTAATAATTTAACTTAGTTGACAGAATTAGTTCATTTTATTTATTGCAAGCCTTGCTGTCCTTCCAAGATGCAACTTCTGCTAACAATAGCAGAAGCTTATCAGATTAGTTCTGAAACACTTTACTGCTTAAATTCACTCAGTTAATAACCAGCACTACCAACAGTCTTCCACTTTGAATTTCAAGTCAAGTAGCTTGGAAAGATGCACTTTCCAGTGTCAATTATCTTCACTGACCCAAAGAGAGTGCATCCAGTATGGAACCTAATGATCTGAGCTGTATATGTAGCCCGCAGTTTATAATTAGAACAGCCTCGATTTCATTCATGCACTGGGACTCAGGCAATTACCTGCCCAATGAGTGTACTGACTTTACTGTTTGGTAAACATGGCTGGAGCTTCACTTTTTGGTGTTTGATACCAATTTGATTGAATATCCAGTTTCACAGCTCAAACTGTGTCAGGGGGCAAGCAACGGGAGCTTTTAGTTTGAACCACCCTGAGATGAAGGAGTTTGTATTGCCCTGTTTTTACATGAATACAGTATCTTGTTGGGGTACTCGCTCACCACAAGTGTGACCTAAGGATCCACGCAGAGGATTGTTGAAGAGGAGAGGATTCTATAAAACAAATGACTCTCCTGGATTTAAAAGCACTCTACAGTCAGACATTGAGAGACAATGTTGTGAATCTTTTACAATAGCTCAGTTTTGTATGACATTAAGTGTTTCATTTTAGTTCCATTTACAGTTGAAGGAGCAGTTTTGAAATGGTTTAGTGATTACAGATCCCACCCGGCTCTCTGTTATAGCATGTTGTAGCCAGAATGTGAAGGTGCTGCACATAAAGAGTGTGCTGATAGCCATTCTAATAAACAATATTTTCATTGACATATTTTCATTTACACACATTGCGGTCTTTACACTGCTCCTCCCTGCACTGTTCTCCAGGTGATAAATCCAGCCCAGTCTTCGCTGGACACATTACCATCTCCATCTCTGCTCTCCTACCCAGGTGAGCATCTCATCCACCTGTACACCTGATCATAACGGTAAGTACTGCAGACATCCTGCAGAGACTACAGATGACAAATTGGGAACCAGTGTTCCATTAGTTCCAACCCATCGATAACCACATTTTTTTCTGTATATTTTTGTAAAGCCAGGTTTTGTAACACATTAAGTGCTGTTTTCTCACCAGCTTGCACAGTAATACAACAAAGTAAAAGGGATACAAAAATGGGCTGCTACCCAATGTGAATTAAATGTTCTTCAAATTGTGCTCATTAACCCCATGAATGGTATTAGTTAAAATGTAGGACAAAGCAGTTAACCTGCTGAAAGTAGAACCCTTTCATGAGTGTTGTTGGATGATTAAATATCTGCAAAAAGGTCAGTTAACATAATTGCTATTCACAAATCTGAAATGAAGATTAAGCAAACTTTAACGTCACAGAGCATTGAGATGTACAGCACGGAAACAGATCCTTCAGTCCAACTCGTCTATGCCCACCAGATATCCTAAATTAATCTAGTCCCATTTGCCAACATTTGGCCCATATCCCTCAAAACCATTCCTATTCATATACCCATGCCTTTTAAATGCCGTAATTGTACTAGCCTCCACCACTTCCTCTGGCAGCTCATTCCATACACGCACCACCCTCTGTGAAAAGTTTGCCTCTTAGGTCCCTTTAGAACCTTTACTATCTCCCCTTAAACTGATGCCCTCTAGTTCTGACTCCCCCAACCCAGGGAAAAGACCTTGTCTATTTACCCTATCCATGCCCCTCATGATTTTATAAACTTCTGTAAGATCACCCCTCAGCCTCCAACACTCCAGGGAAAGTAACCCCAACTTATTCAGCCTCTCCCTGAAGCTCAACTCTCCAACTCTGGCAACATCCTTGTAAATCTTTTTTGAGCCCTTTAACTTTTCATAACATCTTTCTTACAGGAGGGAGACCAGAGTTGTACACAGTATTCCAATAGTGGCCAAACCAATGTCCTGTACAGCTGCAACATGACTTCCCAACTCCTGTACTCAATGCTCTGACCAATAAAGGCAAGTATATCAAATGCAGCCCTCAGTATTCTATATAACTGTGCTTATCTGTACTAAAAACAGGCAGCTCCATGAAACAATGTGAGGATTCACCGAGAACAACCATCATGCAAATACCTGAACAATAAGAGGTTAAGATTTTGTACACACTTTTGAACAGCAGTCAAATATCGGCCTAAAGCTCCCCAAAATTCTGTTTTATTGTGTCTGGAGCTGAGGCTCCTGTTTATTTCTGAAATTGCACTACCATCAAGTAAGCAGCAATGTTACCATCTATGAGATGCACTGCAGAAATTCATCAAAGATCCTTAGACAGCGTCTTCCAAACCCACAACCACTTCCATCTCGAAGGACAAGGGCAACAGATTTATAAAAACACCAACGTCAAGTTCCCCTCCAAGCCATTCACCATGCTGACTAGGAAATATATCACTGTTCCTTCACTGTCATAGAGTACAGCACGGAAACAGACCCTTCAGTCCAACATGTCCATGCTGACCAGATATCCCAAATTAATCTAGTCTCATTTGCCAGCTAAATCCTTCCTATTCATATACTCATCCAGATGCTGTTTAAATGTTGTAATTGTACCAGCCTCCACTACTTCCACTGGCAGCTCATTCCATACACGCACCACCCTCTGTGTGAAAAAGTTGCCCCTTTGATCCCTTTTAAATCTTTCCCTTCTCACTTTAAACCTATGCTGTGCAGTTCTGGACTAACCCCCACCCAGGGAACAGACCTTGTCTATTTACCCTATCCAGACTGTCACTAGTTCAAGATCCTGGAATTCCCTCCCTGATAGCATTGTGGGTAAACCCACAGCAGATGGACTGTAGCAGTTCAAGAAGGCAGCTGACCACCACCTTCTCAAGGGCAACTAGGGATGGGCGATAACTGCTATTCCAACCAGAAACACCCACATCCTACAAATGAATAAATAAAAAAGAATAAGCTAACTCGGTCTATGTTGGTTCACAGAGGAGTAGCTGCCAATAATTGTTCTTCAGTTTGTCAAGTCTTTGCTCATATTTGGATGAGTGATGAAAGTATTAACATTATAAAAATTACAAATACTACTAGGCCACTAGCAATACAAGGAGGTAATGGAAATAAAAGTCACGTCTTCCCTCGAAAGGTTTAACAAAAATGTGCAGATTATGAATGGGACAGACTGTGGAGTGAGACTATTTGAGCTGGCAGAGGTGCGATGGGTTGAATGGCTTCCTTCTGTGCTCTCTCAGCTGTGTCTTCCTGGTGTACCTTGCTGTCACTCAAAGCTCTGAACTGGAATTTTGAACTTAAGATATGCAATATTTGAATTTCTATTGATTATCATTCAATTGTTCAACCAGCTGAGAACTCAATACACAATGTCCAAAAAATGTTTAATATGATTTTTTTTTAACAAATGTTATTCATGTTGACTTCCTCACAGAAGGCTAAACAGTTAGCTTGCTATTAAATTTCTGCCAATGTTTCTGTATTATTAGCTTTTAAAAAGCTTCTGAGAGCACACCAGCTGGATTTATTGTAAATAGAACAGCCGGCATACAAAATACAGAACATAGCTAGAGTTCTCACAGGGGAAAATGGAAACATTTTCACATTATACTGTTGTGAACGATGATGCAGAAGAAAAGCACAGAAACAAACAGTTGTGGTACAAAGCAGAATCTAACTGTTTATACACAGAACCAATACATGAATGACCTGTACAGCCCGTAAGGACAAAATTAAATGGGAAATGACTGCAATGGAACTAAGAACATGGGCCTGAGAAAACCAAAGCACAAAATTTCAGAATTATTGCAATAAATCTTAACAGTATAACTTTGAAATAAAGCCAAAATGTGGAAAATTGCCTGGCTGTGCCACACACTGTGTACCATCTCCATGATCAGTCACTTATCAAGTCTCCTCTGACAGCTCCTTGCCAATCAGTACCACTACCGAGATGGACAGGGGCTGGAAATTCATGCAAATACCTGCACCTGCAATTTCCACTCCAAAACACAACTCATTCACTCATTAACATAAGACATAGGAGAAAGAACAAGCTATTGACCCTGTCAACCCCTTAAGCTTGATCGACCATGCATTAAAATCCTAGCTCACCTGATTCAATCACAAATCAGCATGCCCACCTATCCATGTTTTACAAATTTATCCAGAAAATCCTTACAATGCAGATAGAGCAGCACTCCGAAAGCTAGTGCTTCTAATTAAGCCTGTTGGAGTATAACCTGGTGTTGTGTGATTTTTTTTAACATTATCAAAACTGTATACATCACATGTTTAAATGAATCCACCAACCTTAGACCGTTTGCCGTAACATCTACATTCCATCAGGAGTGTATTGTACATCCCAGTGATAAAAGATTCAATATGTTTGAAAGCAGCCGTATTTTTAATGTGAAGTTGCCTCTGTGAACATTTGATGTTTAAAATACAACCCTGTAGCAAAACAGTGAGTACCAGTTACAGGAACAATACCGCTGAAAATGTGTTGCTGGAAAAGCGCAGCAGATCAGGCAGCATCTAAGGAACAGGAGAATCGACGTTTCGGGCATAAGCCCTTCTTCAGGAATGGATTCCTGAAGAAGGGCTTATGCCCGAAACATCGATTCTCCTGTTCTTTGGATGCTGCCTGATCTGCTGCGCTTTTCCAGCAACACATTTTCAGCTCTGATCTCCAGCATCTGCAGTCCTCACTTTCCCCTACAGGAACAATACCTACTGGAATTGGAGCTTTTGCACCTCTTTGTCCAGTTAAGAGAGCCCTCTGTCAATGTGAAAATCTGCACACTATTTGAAGAAGAGAGGATTTATTGAGGACTGGTATTCAAAATTCTTGAATATAGTTAAATTGATCCCGAGTAATGTGTTTATATTGCTACATCCCTTGAATCAGAGTACAGTAGACTCAGAAAGAGAGGGATACACAGGCTGTGTAGTTGGGGATTAGTGACTATATGAGATGAACTATCAACAAAATACTTGATACAGATAATGTAGAAAGCTGAGATTTCCTTAGGAATGGCAGGGATCAGGCAATTGATAAGGTATTGACTTTAAAACTTGGTAGATAGACCATTGGTAAATATTCATTTATAAGAATGGACTTAGAATAGGTAGAAGGGGGTATGAAAAAGCCTTGGTGGGTGGGATTAAGGAAAACCCCAAGGTATTCTCCACTTATGGGAGTAACAACAAGAATGGCAAGAGTGAGGGTAAGGCCGATCAGGGATAGAGGAGAAAACTTGTGCCTGGACTCGGAGGAAGTGGGGAGATCCTTAATGAATACTTTGCTTCAGTATTCATTAGTGACAGGGATCTTGTTGTTTGTGAGGACAGCATGAAACAGGCCAATATGCTCAAACAGGTTGATGTTAAAAAGCAGGATGTGTTGGAACTTTTGAAAAACTTGGGGATAGAGAGTTCCCCTGGGCCAGAGGGAATTTATCCAAAGTTTCTACGGGAAGCGAGGGAAGAGATTGCTGCACCTTTGGCGATCAGTTTTGTGTCTCACTGTCCACTAGAGTAGTACCAGATGATTAGAGGGAAGCAAATCTTTCTCCCTTGTTCAAGAAAGGAAATAAGGATAATCCTGGGAATTACAGACTAGTCAGTCTTACATCAGTGATGGGAAAATTATTGGAGAGGATTCTGAAAGACAGGATTTATGATTACATGGAAAAGCATAGTTTAATTAGAGATAGCCAGCATGGCTTTGTGAGGGACAGGTCATGCCTCACAAACCTTATTGAATTATTTTAAGATGTGACAAAACACATTGATGAAGGTAGAGCAGTGAATGTGTGTATATGGATTTTAGCAAGGCATTTGATAATGGTTGGCTCATTCAAAAAGTAAGGAGGCATGGGATACAGGGAAACCTGTCTGTCTGGATACAGAATTGGCTAGCCCATAGAAGGCAGAGGGTGGTGGTAGATGGAAAGTATTGGAGCTCGTTGACCAGTGATGTTCCTCAGGGATCAGTTTGGGGACCTCTGCTCTTTGTGATTTTTATAAATGACTTGGATGAGGAAATGGAAGGTGAGTTAGCAAGTTTGCAGATGACACAAAGGTTGGTGAAGTGGTGGATAGTGTGGAGGGCTATTGTAGGTTGCAACGAGACATTGACATGATGCAGAGCTGGGCTGAGAAGTGGCAGATAGGTTTCAACCTGAAAAAGTGTAAAGTGATTCACTTTGGAAGGTCGAACTTGAATTCAGAACACAGAGTTAAAGACAGGATACTTGGCAGTGTAGAAAAAAAGTTGGATCTTGGGATCCACGTACTTAGATCCCTCTACTGTCACCCAAG
The DNA here is from genome assembly GCF_004010195.1 of Chiloscyllium plagiosum. Taxonomy (NCBI): domain Eukaryota; kingdom Metazoa; phylum Chordata; class Chondrichthyes; order Orectolobiformes; family Hemiscylliidae; genus Chiloscyllium; species Chiloscyllium plagiosum. Next base: position 45,884,985 of record NC_057738.1, read on the forward strand.
TTGATCGGGTTGTTCAGAAGGCACCTGGTGTGTTGGCTTTCATTGGCAGGGGATTGAGTTTAAGAGCTGCGAGGTTATGCTGTAGTTCTATAGAGCCCTGATTAGACCACACTTGGAATATGATATTCAATTCTGGTTGCCTCATTACAGGAAGGATGTGGAA
>NC_057738.1:45885647-45900141 GCF_004010195.1 Chiloscyllium plagiosum
CCTGTTCTGCGATGATCATGGCAGATCCTCTTTCTCAAACCCGTATTACCACTTTCTCTCCATACTCTTTGATGCCTTGAGTTTCTAAAAATGAATGAATAATTTTCTTAAATGCACTCACTGGTCCTAATGAAAGAGATGAAACTGCCCCAGAAATTTGATGAACTGAGTGACTGCACCACTGTTCTCAATATGTTTAACCAGACTGAACATTTAACCTGGCAGCTTCTAACATTTTTTGTCTCAGTTCTTAGATTTACCAAGTGAACTAAGAAAGACTAACAATCTATCAATTCCTGGCTGTATTTTATGGGAAGTAAGTAACAACAGATCATTAATGGTCAAATCAGATCACAATATGTAGATGGTAAGGCATGCTAGGGCTGGGTGCGCAGGGACCGCTTTTATGATGTATATATGGTAAAGTAAAGTAACCACAGTCACCAGAGAGAGGCGATTGGTGTCACCAGACCTCGGGTGAGGGAAGAGGTTGAGGAGGACAGTCCTTCATGGTCACCTCAGCTGGTACAGAAATCAATTCTGTACTGTTGGCAACACTCTGCATCACAAACTAGCCATCTAGCCAACTGAACAAACCAACCTCATATATACCACACAGTGTCGAAAAAGGGGTCTGGTTACATATCTTTTTCTGAGTTCACATGAGAGAGATTGAACATTTTTTCACATCAGTCTGATACCAACCTGGCAACAAATACTCTTTGGCTTCAATACTTTCCTTAACATTCAATAATGTTGAATAGATGTCTTTACATTATGATGTCTTCATCAATTCTTTGAGGATCTGGCTTTCAACTCAACTACTATTGGAGAAATGAAATGTTTTCTAACCTTTCACTGTTTCAACAAGTAATCGATTTGTCATAAAATGGAAAATAAGGAAATTTAATAATCAAGATGAATCTAACATCTTGTTTATACAGTTTGATGAATCAGTTTTGCATTTTGTATTTATGTCATACATATATCATGGAGATTCACATGATCAATAAACACCATTTAATTTAAAATAAAACAATTCACTAGGGAAAATTTAAGTCCCTTCAAACAACGAGATCCCAATAAAATCAATAACTTTGTTATAAATTAGATGTAAGTCTTAGACATACTAATTAGGCTCAAACCAATAAATCGCCAGTGAGATGTTATTTTTCCCAATTAAATTATGTGGAAAGAATCGAGGGAAAAGAGTTGTGGATAGTGACACTCATTACAAAGGAGTTAATTAATGCAATGCAGGTACCAGAGGTTGGAAATAGGCCAGTGTGTGTTTGAAATAACTGCAGTGTCCACATTAAAACATAGAATAGACACATGTAACTACAGACTCATTAAAGTTACTCCTTTTCCATGTAAAGCATTGTAATCATTTATCAGGAATAGCTGTGCAACAATAACAGTTAACAGCAATTAACTTGGATTCAGGAGAATGTCCTGTTTGACCTATTTGCCTGATCTCTTAGAGGTTGTGACAATCATATAGTTTGTAATTAACCAGACAATATGAGTACCTCAACTCTTCCAAAAAGCTTTGGACAAGCATCTGCCTGGTAGCCCATTAATTACTTCCAAAAATGAGAATTCTGGATGAAGCAATGTACCATTTTTAGCCTGGACACCCAGGAATGGTTAATACAATCAGGAAGGATAGGAAAAGCAGAGCAAGTAAGTTTGAGAAAGTGTGTCTGAATGGCATATTGAGAACTGAAAGGACTACCCTGGGCTGAATGATGAGGCAATCCAGAAATGGAAGAAAAACTGTAACAGTTTCCATAACCACTTAACAAGAAAGAACATTACTGAAGACAGTTGTAGGCCCTTTACAGTTTAAAATGAGAAGACTTCTCATGGTGAACAAGGAAATAGCAGGTTAGCTTAATTTTGTCTTCACAGGAGAACACCTTTCCAGAAATACCAGGAAAGCAAAATTCAGATGAACAGGAAGAATGAAAGGAGATTAGTATTAGTAATAAAAAAATCCTGGAGAAATTAACAGGATTGTAAACTGTTCAATCCCTTAGGAATAATGATCTACATCACATGTGCCTAAGTGAGATTGGCATGGAAATAATCAATGAGTTGGTTGTTGTCTCCTGTAGGAGGGTGTTGCATAGCTTGAAGGGCTGGGTTTGCAATGCAGAGTGTTGCCAACAGCATGGGTTCAATTCCTATACTGGCTGAGGTTATTGTGAAGGACTCTCCTTCTGAAACTCTCCCCATCACCCAAGGTGTGGTGTCCTTCAGATTAAACCACTACAAGTCATCTCTCTCCATCAAGAGAGAAGCCCAATGGTCAAGTAAAACTGTTGGGGGGAAGCAAAATAAAGGATTCTGGAACAGTTCCGGCTGATTGGAGGGTATTAAATGTAACACCAGCTTTCTTTTAGAAAAACGATGGGGAGGCAAAGATTGCCTCAAAGAAAGGTTTGTAGAGTGTATCAGGGATAGTTTCTTGGAGTTGTCATGGAGCCAACATTTTATGTCATGAGGAAGGATCTTGGTCACATGGGCCAATGGGCTGAGAAGTGGCAGATGGAGTTTAATTTAGATAAATGCGAGGTGCTGCATTTTGGGAAAGCAAATCTTAGCAGGACATATACACTTAATGATAAAGTCCGAGGGAATGTTGCTGAACAAAGAGGCCTTGGAGTGCGGGTTCATAGCTCCTTGAAAGTGGAGTCTCAGGTCGATAGGATAGTGAAGAAGAGTACAGGAGTTGGGAGGTCTTGCTGTTGCTGTACAGGACATTGATTAGGCCACTGTTGGAATACTGCATCCTATTCTGGTCTCCCTGCTCTAGGAAGGATGTTGTGAAACTTGTAAGGGTTCAGAAAAGATTTACAAAGATGTTTCCAGGGTTGGAGGATTTGAGCTATAGGGAGAGGCTGGATAGGCTGGGGCTGTTTTCCCTGGAGTATCAGAGGCTGAGGAGTGAACTTACAGAGGTTTATAAAATCATGAGGGGTATGGATAGGGTAAATAGACACTGTCTTTTCCATGGGTTGGGGGAGTCCAGAACTAGAGGACACAGGTTTAGGGTGAGAGGGGAAAGATATAAAAAAGACCTAAGGGGCAACGTTTTGTATGTGGTATGTGTATGGCATGAGCTGCCAGAGGAAGTAGTGAAGGCTAGTCCAATTGCAACATTTAAAAGGCATCTGGATGAGAACATGAATAGGAAGGGTTTGGAGAGATATGGGCCGGGTGCTGGCAAGTGGTGCTACGTTGGGTTGGGATATCTGGTAGGAATTGACAAGTTGGACTAAAGGTTCTGTTTCCATGCTGTACATCTCTATGGCTCTACGACAAGAAATTAGAGATCATATCACTGAACACCACCTGTAGGGAAATACTACAGTGTATGTTAAAGGATGTGATTATATGATATTATAAACTACCAATGATGTTACACAAAGTCAACATGGATTTATGGAAGAGAAATAATGTTCAGCAGGTGTTTGGAGGATATAACTGTTGGAATGGATGAGGGAGGACCAGAAGATGCAGTGAAATTAGATTTTCAGGAAGCTTTTGATAAAGCCCTGTTTTGAGGTTGTTGTGCAAAATTAAAGCACATGCTCTTGGTCGTCATGTACATGTTTTAAGAATGGGTTAGCACCAGGTGATGAATAGGAATACATAGTTCCTTTCTGAAGTGAATGGTAATGACAAGTGTGATACACAGGAATCTGTGCTTGGGTCTCAGCTATTCACAATATCAATGATTTAGATGAGGAATCAAATGAAATATTTCCAAAGCGACAAACAACACAAAACCATGTGGATTGCGAGTGGTGTGGAGGATGTGAAGAGTGAATGTGCAATTACATGACAGATGCAGTATAAAGGTATTACATGCAGTATTACATGACAGATGAAGTATAACATGCACGATAATGAAACTTCCAATGCCAGTTTGAGAAAAAAAACACAAATAGCAGCCTATTATTTAAACGGTGATGGATCAGAAAATGTTGATTGTATGATGGGACATTTGTGTTTGTATCATTGAAAGTGAGCACCAGGTGCAGTGAGCAGTTCAGAAGGCAATCAATGTATTGACCCTCATTACAAGAAAGTTGCATACAACACGAAGCAAATACTATTGCAGCTCACTCGACAGGATCTCAGTGAGACCACACCTGGATGATTATATGCAGTTTTGATCTGAAAATGTGTTGCTGGAAAAGCGCAGCAGGTCAGGCAGCATCCAAGGAACAGGAGAATCGAAGTTCTGGACATGAGCCCTTCTTCAGGAATAAGGAAAGTGTGCCAAGCAGACTAAAATAAAAGGTAGGAAGGAGGGACTCCCCCAAGTCCCTCCTCCCTACCTTTTCCCCTCCCCCAAGTCCTTCCTCCCTACCTTTCCCCCTCCCCTAAGTCCCTCCTCCCTACCTTTTATCTTAGCCTGCTTGCAACACTTTCCTCATTCCTGAAGAAGGGTTCATGCCCGAAACGTCGATTCTCCTGTTCCTTGGATGCTGCCTGACCTGCTGCGCTTTTCCAGCAACACATTTTCAGCTTTGATCTCCAGCATCTGCAGTCCTCACTTTCTCCTGCAGTTTTGATCTCCTCACTTCAGAGCAAATATAGTTACTGTAAAGGGAATGCAGCAAAGGTTCACCAGATTGATTCCTGGGATGGCAGGGATGAGGAGAGATTGGGTCAACCATGCCCGTAGGTATTGGATTTAGGAGAATGAGTAGGGTCTCATTAAAATGCATAAAATTCTGACAGGCTGGACATTTAGATGTAAGGGTAATGTTTCCGTTGGGATTGTGGGGGAGTCCAGAACAAGGGGTCACAGTCTCAGCATACACTGTGAATTATTTCAGGCTGAGATGAGGAGAAATGTCTTCACTCAGATGGTGGTGAGCCTGTGGAATTTGCTACCCCACAAACCTGTGCAGGCAAAGTCAATGAAAAAAATAAAGAAGGAAATTGATTTCAAGTGGCCACGTTGGTGAGGAGTATGGGAACGGTGTGGAAATATGGTGTTGAGATAGAGGATCGGCCATGATCATTTTGAATGGACTAAATGGACTATTCCTGCTCCCACTTTCTATGTCTTCGTGTTACTTTAGTCATCAGCCTGTGCAGGCTATTTCATGCTGTTTTAGGTATTGAATCAACCCGTTCAGAGATGTTGTGACACACCTCTGAACAGGTGGGACTTGAACATGCGCCTCCTGGCTCTGAGATAGAGACACTGCCACTGCACCACAAAAGCCCTAAACAATGCCATTTTGCTCTTTTTGGTACCTTCATGAAATGGAAGCAATTTCCTTTTACCCCAACCCTCTGCTGTTTTCCGTATAATTGAGTTTCTTCAATGCCACCAAATGCTGTAAATGCACACTGTGGTGTTTGATTTCTGTGTGTAAAATTAATAACACAGAACCCCGTTGAAAGCAGTGGAGTTGTAAAACAGAATGCAGTTCCTATTATGTCATGCATGAAGTTCTCATTTTGTTTGATGATGAATCATTTCATTAACATTTTTGAAAAATGGATCTGGTTATGACTTTCCAAAATATTTTATTTGTGTATAAATTAGTATAGACTTTATAATCTCAAGTTATGAAATAGAAATGCTATCTGTTTTACCAGAGGGGTTACCATGTAAATATAGCATGCTGCAAATCATTGTGTTCAGCTTGACCTCATTTGCAATTTTAAGTGTGAAAAATGTAATGTGTTAAAATATGAGGGGGAAGGTCATCGAAAAGATCTCTTGGTTACGATTAATTCATGAAATATACAGATCAAAAAGAATAAATTATTTTCTTGTATTTGTATCTTGTGTAAAGTAGCATGTATAAATATACATTGATATGTCCTGCTGTCATTGGATATTAATCTCAAATCACGAAAACAGGGAGTTAATTATTTTGGTCATGTTGATCTTGAAATGAAATATCACTTGATAAGATTTGGTCCATCCCTACATAATTATCATTTAACTCCATTGATTCAAAGTGATGTTCATCATGGAGTAGACTGAAGCAAAATGTTGAGTTGTTCAAAATGCAATAAGATCTCATAATAGAGAAGTACTACATCAGATAGGACGTATGCCTTTTCTTCTTCCTAACATTGGAGCAATATTATTTGAAGTGTTCCCAAAACCTTCATCAGTAAAATAATTAAATGAAGAATGGTTCTGTGTCAATAACCCGAAATGAAGAAACATGATCTGGCACAAGGATGTGGTATTAGGCTTCCCCCTGCAATTGTGTGAATAGAGTAAGTGGAATAGATTGCAAGGAAGACTGATTGTTTTATATCTGATTCACCAAACACATTCAACTAATGCTGGAACTTACATTCTGTTTGATTCTAATTTCTGCTGCATGTTTTTTTTCTGATCAGACACTGTTGGATACAACAACAGCTTTTGATTTTGTCTCATTGCAACCTCCCTTCCCACAACATGAAATTAACAAAGGATCTGTTTTTAAATGCACTGTGAACTGAAACATCCTCAGTAACCTGTTTTACACAGGTCTGCTCTCTATATTATGAAGAAGGTGCATAAAAGATTCAAAAGGATGATAGCAGATCTCAGAGGTTAGAACTATCTGGGAAGAATGAACAGACGAGAGTTTATAGTGAAGGCCAAGAGTAACCTGCTGGATATCTTTGAGATAATAAGACCTTGTGCAGTGGACATACTTGTGGGAAAGACCATCAATGGGGTTCATTAATATGAGATATTCATTAATAAATTTCACAGCAAATTCAGGAGAGATTTCTTCCTGCAGACAGTGGTGAGAATATGGAACTCACGATAATGACAAACTGTTGAGGTCAATAATATAAGTGCACATACAGAAAATGGAATGAACAGATGAGGAAGAAAGGAATAGTAAGGTATGTTGATAGAGTAATAGGAAAACTAATTAGAGGAGTTTCCTGCAGAACATTGATATCAAATGGTTGGTTTCTGTTCAGCAGACTTACTGTAACTCACCTCTGTTTAAAATCAGTCTGTCAGGGGTTCACTGGAAATAATGTGCTACTGAGTACAGGAAATAGGTTAGGATAACCATGTAATAAATGTTTGCAGTCTTCAAAGGCTAGATTCCAGAGTCTTGTCTTTCTTTACCTTTCTATTTTCCTTCTAGATGTTTCAAAATGACAGAAACCATAACATAATTGTTGCTGCTTTAACCCCACTGTGGCTAAGTATGAGAATAACACACCATTCTCTTCATGTGGCTGTGGCACAATGAAAATATGAAGAAACTAAATCCATTAATTCATCTTTGGAGGGCAACAATCAATTGTATAAAAATGTTGTTGGGAACAACAGAGTGAGAACTCCAAAATCCTACAGGGATTTTTAGCCTTTAATTTCAAAACATTTCTTTTTGAAACAGGACCACTAAAAACTCAGAGATAACTACAATTATAAATTTGTGGCAGACTAGAAACAGTTCTGTATGAATCGGATGAGATATAATAACTTAGAAGTATCAAAGAAATTCCAAACAGACTGTGATCTCTACAAAGATATTGAAGGCCAATGAGCCTCCTGCTTAACAACAAACTACCCTCAACCATTTGTCTTCCAAGTTGCAGACACTTTTTATGATTTTCAGAAGGGCAGGGGCTAAGAAAGGCAGTTTTAACACTATTAGAATGTACTTGTGGGACTGAATGTTCTTATGTATAACAGTGTGGGTTTGAGCATTAGCGTGCTGTGAAGGTCACAGTTGAAGAATCTGTCCCCTCACCACCATTGTTTTGCAGGTAAATGTCCACTTATTGCTCTGAGTGTGAGAAGTCAGCTAGTTGCATGCCAGACAAAGTGGAAATGGGGCAACAGAAGGACTCTCTCTTACCTTGAATGCTGCAAACCAATCCAATTCAATGCAAGAAATCAGAACTACAGAATCTCAACTAATCTACAAAACTAAGGATTGTGAAACTGATTGACTACTAGTATTAAAGCTACCAGTAACCTCTACAGCACTGGCTGCAATGTTTGATAGTTATGCATCATGAACAATTCAGAGACTAATCTGTTTATTTTTTTTTAATTTCACCTTGTTTCTAATGTGTGTGTGTGTTCCATGATGAATTCTTCTACCATTCAGTAATAAATAATCACACTTTATGTTAACTCTCAAACATGGCTCGATTGGCTCCTTTTTAAAACATGAGTTCCCTTGGTTTGGGAAGATGGATTCCATACATGGAAGAATCCATTTTTAAATTAGACTTGGTACAATTAACCGAGGGAGTGAGGGAATAAAGTAAAGGAGCCAGTTCATCTCTCGTGGTCTGGGAACTCTTTGGTTTGTAGTATCCAAACAGGAAACATTGTAAATTGGGGAACATTTGATTTTAGATTCTGATTAATTCTTGGCACAACCTTGTGGGTCAAACGGCCTGTTCTGTGCTGTACTTTTCTATTCTATTCTATTACCTGGGTCTGGTTATAGTACAATTGCAACATTTAAAAGGCATCTGGATGGGTATATGAATAGGAAGGGTTTGGAAGGATATGGGCCAGGTGCTGGCAGGTGGGACTAGATTGGGTTGGGATATCTGGTTGGCATGGACAAGTTGGGCTGAAGGGTCTGTTTCTGTGCTGTACATCTCTCTGACTATGCTCTATAACAAATGCTACTGCTAAAGGGCAAAAGTATTTCAGTAAAATTGGATAATTTTGCATGGCAAATATTTGTGAGGAATCTCCTAAAATTTAAACGAATCACAAAAATCAAACCTGTTTTCACAATGACAATGAACCTTGCGTGACAATTCTCTCCAGGACTAGAACTGGATCATGTCCAAAGACTGGCAAATGCATGTGTTACAAAGGTGATGTCACTTCATCCAAATGGCTGCTTGAAACTCAATGATTCAGAAATGGGTGGAATGGAGCATTGCCTAGACTGGAAAGTGAAGGAATTTTTCACCTGGAAAGTGAAGGAATTTCTTTGATTGCTCTTCATGTCTCAGTTTTCTGGTGATGGGATTTGTGAACAGCACAGTGATCCCAATAAATAGAGACAGAGAAGGAGAATGGATTAAGGGCAAGGGTTAAAAATGGTCATATAAGAACATACAAAGATGACAAAAAAATGGGAGGAGGAGTAGACTATACCATTCAGCCTGTTTCACCTTTCATTGCAATCTTGGCTGGTTTTGAGTTCAAAATCCATTTTCCCAAAATTTCTTCAGTGATTTCTGTTTTGCCCCTAAATCCTTTGATTCCCTGAGAGACTAAATGACCATCTACCTTGGCCTGAATTCTATTCAATGATGGGGCATCCACAAATCTGGGTTGAAGAATTCCAAAGATCCGCAACGCTTTGAGTGAAGACATATTTCTGTGTTTCATCCTTAAATTATCTGTCCCTGATTCTGAAACTGTACACCTTGTATAAGATTCCCCAATGAGGTGAAATGACCTCTCAGTATCTATGCTGTCTAGTTCTTTTAGTGTCTTGAATATTTCAGTGAGATCACTCCTCATTCATCTAAGCTCCATAGAAGAGAGACCTAATTTAGTGCATTCATTATCTCTGCAACTATCACTTTTGGATATCTATGGATATGAGTTATCAGTTGTTGGGAATTGTTGGAATATTGTGAGCAGCTTTGGGAACCTGTATCTAAGGAATAATGTGCTGGCATTGGAAGGGGTCCAGAGGAGATTCACAAGAATGATCTCAGATGATAAGGAGGACTCTGCATCTGTATTCAGTTGAGTTTAGCAGAATAAGCAGGATCTGATTGAAACTTACAGAATACTGTGAAGCTTGGATAGGGTGGATGTGAAGAAGATGTCTCCATTAGTAGGAGATTCGAGGATAATAAGGCACAACATCAGAATGAAGAGATGAACTCTTTGGAACTGAGATGGGGAGGAATTTCTTCAGCCAGAGGGTGGTTAATCCAAGGAACCCATTGCCACAGAGCGTTGTGGAGATCAAGTCATTGAATGTATTCAAGATAGAGATAGATAGGTTCTTGATTAGTAAGGGGATCAAGGGTTATGGGGAGAGGGCAGCAGAATAGGTTTGAGAAACATATCAACCATGATCAACTGTTGGAGCAGGCTGAATTCTGCTCCTATGTTTGTGATCTTATGGCCTTATCTATTTTTTTCCTCTCCTAGCATTAATAATCTTATTTTCCTCACACTTACTAACCTCTCAGTGGCCCTCTACTTCTGGTATATAATTGTCTTCCTTTGTGTCAATATATACAAAATACTTAATCGGTATCTCTGCTATTTCCTTATTTCCCCTGGCAATGACTTTTGACTCGGCTTCTAAGTGACTACTGTTTACCTTAGCTACTCTATTCCTTTCTACATGGTTTTAAAAGCTCTTCCAATCAGTTTTTAATATTGTTAGTAAGTTTACTCTAATATCTTCTTTGTTCATACTTTAAAATCAACTTTTTTGTGACCCTTTAATGATTTGCTGAAAATTCTTTCCTCAGCTATATTACCACTCTTGATTAAATGCTATTCTTAATTTCCTTTATTAGCTATCAAATACTTTTTCTCAAGAGGTTTTTCTGTTTTTCAATAGAATCTATTTCTGTTGAACATTTTGATTTTTTTTGTTTCCTAGTGTTTATCTCATTCACTTACCCATCTCATCTGAGCCAACTTGCCCATCAGATCGATACAATTGGTTCTAAGTTTAGCCGGTGACAAGTGATATTCCTTAAGACTCAGTGTTGGGACCACAACTTTTCATTTTATACATTAACAATCTAGATAAAGGAACCGAGGGCATTTGGCCATGTTTGCAGGTTATACAAAGATAGGTTGAAGGACAAATCGCATTGAAAAGATGGGAAGGCTGCATCTGGGGAAGGATTTGGACAGGTTAGGAGAATGGGCAAGGAAGTGGCAGATGGAGTGCAACATGGGAAAGTGTGATGTCGTGCACTTTGGTAGGAAGAATGGAGGCATGGACTATTTTCTAAATGGGGAGAAAATTCAGAAGATTGAAGTACAAAGAGACTTGGGAGTTCTAGTTGAGGATTCTCTTGAAGCAAACTTGCAGACTGAGTCAATAGTTAGGAAGGCAATTGCAATGATGGCAATTATTTTGAAAGGACTTGAATATAAAAGCAGAGATGTACTTCTGAGGCTGTATAAGACTCTACTGAGATCACATTTGGAGCATTTTGTGCCATTTTGGGCCCCATATCTCAGGAAGGATGTACTGGCCCTGGAGTGTATTCAGAGGAGGTTCCCAAAAATGGTCCCAGGAATGAAAAGCTTAACATATGAGGAACATTTGAGGACTCTGGTTCCATACTTGATGGCATTTTGAAGGAGGAGGGGGGATCTAATTGAAACATACAGAATAAATGTTGAGAAGATGTTTCCATTGGTAGTGGAGACTAGGACCCAAGAGCACAGCCTTAGAGTAAAGGGAAGACGTTTTAGAATGGAGATAAGGAGAAATGTCTTCAGCCAGAGCACATGGAATCTATGGAATTCATTGCCAAAGAAGGCTGTGGAGGCCAGGTCATTGAGTATATTTAAAACAGAGATAAATTGGTTCTTGATTGTCAGGGGGATCAAGGATTATGGGGAGAAAGCGGGAGAATGGGGTTGAGAAACTCATCAGCCATGAATGAATGGCAGAGCAGACTCAATGGGCTGAATGATCTAATTTCTGCTTCTATGTCCTATGGTCTTATGGTCTTTCTTGTGTTGGTCATTGGAGTAGGCATTTCCAAGCTCAATGTGAATTTCAATATTGTTGTGATCACTTCTTCCCAATTGATCTTTGCTCTGACATTAGTCATCCATTCTGTCTCATTGCACAACAGTGGATTTAAAATAGCCTGATCACTAGTTGGTTCCACAACATATTGTTCCAGGAAAATGTTATGAAAGGCTCCTTTCTGCCCTGTAGGGTTTCTGTAATTAAGAAATGAAACTTAATAAAAGTTTTTTTTTCTTAAATGTATGCACACAACTGGTAGTATTTGCACATTGAGTGAAGTCTCGGACCAACAGGATTATTGTAAACAGAAACACAGCAATTCCTGGGTGAGAAAGGATTAAGGCTGGTTTAGTTCATCATCTACCATTCTTGTTAAATAAAACAATAACATCAAATTGTGGACTAATCACATCGAACTATCTCAACCAGTTTTCCTAGGGTGCACCTCGATATGTTGAATTCTGAATAAATTCTATCAAGATATCATTTCTGAGTGTGTAATCTAGAATATTAATGCTTTTCAACAGGAAGTGCAGTGTGACTGTCAGAGTATAAAGAAAAAAAACTGATACAAATCTCTACTCAGAGTTTATTGAAAATCTACAAATTTAGCTTCTCCTTTCTGAGCCTCCAGTATTATCCCATCAATAATATAAAGGCTTTTTGATTTGATTTATTATTGTCATGTGTACTGAGATACAATGAAAAGTATTGTTTTCTGTGCTATCCAGACAAATCCTATCTTAAAGAAGTACTTCTTCAAGTCACATTCCCAACTCACTGCAGTGAACTTTAATTACAGGCGGCCCCTGACTCTCAAACACCTGACTTGCAAACGTTCGTACTTCTGAACGAGATCCTACCTGACTATTCATTTTAAGGGTCATGCGAACATGCGATCACTCATCGTACTTATGAATGAACTTTTTTAAAAAAAGATACTGGATTGTGTTCCGACTTGAGAATTGATTTACAAACATACTCAGGGATAGAGTCTGTTCATAACCCAGGGACTGTATAATAATGTTCTAATGAACATTAGATGTTACATAATGAACTTTATGGGGAGTGTCAAGGCAAGATTGGAGATTTTGTTGAGGTTAACAGTGAATAAAACAAATCAACAGCAATTTTTTTTTAGAGATTGATGCATAGTATCCTTCTTCAGCACAAAATATTGAGTTCAGTTGTGATGGTTTTGGTCAAAGTCCAGGTTCTTAGATATGAGGATATTGACATGGAGGAGAGAGGCAGATGTTTCTGGGACATAAAGCCCTAGTGATGGCCAAGCATGCAGCCGGTTATATGCCAGTTTGGCTGGAAGTATCCGCAGTCGAGCCACAATGAATGACAGATGAGCTGTTTATCTGTCAATGGATAAATGACACAATTTCACAAGCAAATGATTATGTTTCATGTGAACTGTGATGCCCATGAATCAAAGGATTGTTTGAGTGAAGACAGACTTGTATTTAGATGGTTCTTCTTATTACTCCGTATACTCCACTGCTCATTATTGCCAGTGAAGTACTTTTGAAATGCTGTAGTGTAGGAAACAGATGATAATGGTCAGATAACCTCTTTCAGTAATGTTAGTTTGGGAATTGACTAGGGCACTGGGGATAACTCCACTGATCGTCATTGAATAGTGCTGTGGGCACTATTCAGAGATGAGAATGAAAATACTGGAGAAGATGGAATAAGAGTTTAGCAAACAGAGACAAAATGTAGCAATTGGACTTTATCTCCTTCACATTCATCAGGCTACATTTAACTGTAGTTTAAATGCTCCAGCTTGAGAATCAGATTGCCTCTTCCTAAAGCATTCATACAACAGAGCTTAGATCTTCTCAGCTTCAAGTAACCATTTCAGGGTTTTAAGCAAACACTTCTGGTATGGAACATTTAAACTGTACTTCTTACACTGAACCTTTCTCTTAAAATTCCTGAACTACCTTTGTTTCTCAGGCGCAATTGTTATGCGCTTCTAGCTTTCGTCAAGAGTTTTGAAAAGCTACCAAGCTGAAAGTAAAATTCTTTCTTTAAAGTTATGGGAATTTGCCCTAGTCAAAAAAAATGAAATTAATCTCTGACCTTTTAAACAGAAAGCTCAATGCACAACTGTTTACTTTGAAAGAGTTTTAACAAGCAAACAATAAAAACATAGATCTATTACTCTCAAAGAAGTCTCTCTTTACTATTGTGTTTCCAAAGAAATTAACATGCCTCCAGCAATAATTACATTCAATATTTAGCCCTTTCCTTCACACACAAAACTCATGCCACTAATTAAAAATAGACAATAGACAAAAGACAATAGGTGCAGGAGTAGGCCATTCTGCCCTTAGAGCCTGCACCACCATTCATTATGATCATGGCTGATTATCCTCAATCAGTATCCTGTTTCTGCCTTATCTCCATAACCTTTGATTCCACTATCCTTGAGAGCTCTATCCAACTCGTTCTTAAACGAATTCAGAGACTGGACCTCCACTGCCTTCTGGGGCAGAGCATTCCAGAAATCCAAAAATCCAAAATAAATTGTTGTAAAATATAAATGAACCACACACCTTACATTAAAGTTTTAATTATTTATGTTTCTTAAAAACTATAGGAGAAAGTGAGGACTGCAGATGCTGGAGATCAGAGCTGAAAATGTATTGCTGGAAAAGCGCAGCAGGTCAGGTAGCATCCAAGGAGCAGGAGAATCGACGTTTCAGGAATAAGGTGAGGGTGATACGCCGGAGTGGGGGTGGGGG
>NC_057738.1:45900675-45924299 GCF_004010195.1 Chiloscyllium plagiosum
TCCAATGCCCCTCCCCCAAGTCCCTCCTCCCTACCTTTTATCTTAGCCTGCTGGACACACTTTCCTCATTCCTGAAGAAGGGCTCATGCCCGAAACGTCGATTCTCCTGCTCCTTGGATGCTGCCTGACCTGCTGCGCTTTTCCAGCAACACATTTTCAGCTTCTTAAAAACTATACCAAGCTAATGACTACTCCTAGTGTGTCTGGTGGTCAAAGCAGACCTTAGGTGCTCCAGTTTTGACTTAAATATTTTTGGTATGATTTGAAGCTGGATCAGCATTTCTTGCCCGTTCCTAATTGCACTGGAAAAGGTGGTGGTGAGCTGCCGCCTTCAATCGCTCCAGTCATGGGATGTAGGTCGATACGTAATGCTCTTAGGGAGGGAATTCCCGGATTTTGAATCAACAACCCTGAAGGAATGGAGATGCATTTCTGAGTCCGATGGTGAGTAGCTTGGAGGAGAACTTGAAGATGGTGGTGTTCGCATGTATCTGCTGCTTTTAACCTTCTGGAGAGTAGACCGTATAGGTCACCACTTAGCAAAATGTTGTTCAAGGAGCCTTTTGAGAGTTACTGCAATACATTTTATAGATACTGTCATTGTGCATTAGTGTTAAAGTGAGTGAATGTTGAAGGCGTTGGGTTGATACCAAACAATCAGGCTGCTTTGTCCTGAATGGTGTTGGGCTTCTTGAGTGTTGTTGGAGCTACACACATCCAGGCAAGTGTGGAGTATTCCGTCACACTCCTGGCTGTACTTTGTAGATGGTGGACAGGCTTTGGGGAGTTGCTGGAAAAGTGCAGCAGGTCAGGCAGCATCCAAGGAACAGGAGAATCAATGCTTAGGGCATACGTCCTTCTTCAGGAATGAAGAAGGGCTTATTTCCATAACGTCGATTCTCCTGCTCCTTGGATGCTGCCTGACCAGCTGCGCTTTTCCAGCAACACATTTTTCAGCTCTGATCTCCAGCATCTGCAGTCCTCACTTTCTCCTAGGCTTTGGGGAGTCACAAGATAAGTTTCTTGCTGCAGTAAGGTCAGAGGCTGGGAATACTTGATGCAGCCAAACTGTTCAGGAAATCAGGTGGACATAAAGCTGAAAGAAATGGCCACTCTTCACTACTGGTAAAAACAGAACATTTCAAAGCAACCTCCCAACTTCACATTTAAACCATGTGAGCCTCTGTGGGTCATTATTTAACTCCATATTACCCCCTGGACCCCATCCATCGCTGATCATTGTTTCCTTTAGTTTCTCTTTACCTTGCATCTTTGGGTAAACTCATCTCACTGCACCTCCTCACATTCTGCAACATAAGCTTCTCAAAAAGATAGAGAGACCGTGAGGGCAGTCTTCCCAGAACTCCTCTCTATTCCTTTGGTGTGCCCCAGCCTCAATTCTAGTCCAGGTGGGTTTTGCTGAAGCATGCTGTTACAATCAGCTGAAAACTGGGGGAATGGTACCCCTCTTTCCATCGGCCTCATCTGAATCCAATAGATTATTCTTGTTTAAAGGAGATGTTTGTTAATTCAATGAGTGATTACCAGATTTTATGCTACAATTGTGAAAGACACAAACAGATAAGCTTCCTTCAGATTTTAAGAAAAGAGAATAGTATTTCTTGTACTTTACCTGGTCTAAGAACCTGATAAAAATGCTCCAACGTTCACATACTCCAACAAACTTGAATACATACACACATACACATACATACAAAATCGATTATAGAGTGGGAGGTTAGGTTAAGTAATGTAAAACTCAGTGGAGTTAAAGGATATAGGGCTCTGAGAAGTTGGTGACTCAACTGGCTTCAGGCTGAACTTGATGGTGTTCCTGGGTTTGATATCCGCGGCAGTTTGAAGACTTCGGCAGACGATCCATCTCTTCTTCTGGAACAGCAGCTCTTGGGCTGAATTGTTTTAATAAAGTCCTCTGTTTGCAACACATGGGCTGTCAAAATCAGGCAAGATTGAAAGTTTAAAGATTAAATGGAGAGAGAAAGAGAGAGAATCCATTCAGCAATTTGCCTTTCACTGTCCCATTTGCTTGTCTCTGGACTGAAGGAGCAAAAAGGACTTAAACACACAACAGGTTAGCTGACTTGTCATGTGCCCCTCTCTCTCTCTCTCTCTCCCCCCAATTGCCCCGAGTGATCCAAAATGTTCTTGGATATATGAGTAAAGTTACCTATCTTAAATGCATAGATTTTGCCAGGGAAAACTCCTTTATAGCAATTGGCAAAGTGATGATTTATTTCCACCCACCTGAATATTCCAGGTAATATTTGAGATACATTACTCATGGGGTGGGAGTGTGAATGACCTTCACTCTCATTCCTTCAAGGTGATTGTCCCTAGTAAGGATTTGTAGTGAGGTTCCCTCATTTCATCAGCTTGGGTGTGTCGAAAGTGCAGTGATGCAAATATGCAGCCACCTTTGACTGTGATTTCAAATCATTGTTATGGGGGCTTAATCTTTTTTTAAAATCAATTAGAGGTTTCCAGCTGATCAATTTAGAAAGTATGTTTTTTTTTAATAAACCATGGTTTCAAAACCATATCTTGTTCTCTTTAATTAGAAATCCCTCCTTTCATGGAATGGTTGTGTAACCTAACTACTCATTCTAATTGGTCAGGTCATCCCACAAGGGTAGAGTTACTACCATTCCTCTGAGAAATGCTTCTATTAGAAAACTAGGTCAAAATGATTCTACCATCCATACTGAGGATCAGCCTCGAAGATTCCATTCCCTATGTACATGAGAATTGTGGTGTAATTCACTGCGTTTTCCTATGACACAGCAGAGTGAGCAGCTTGTCCTTGTATTTGTCATGTTTACCATATTCCTCAGTGAGGTCCATTAGTGAAACTTTGTGGTGATCTTTACATGAACAGTTAGAGTATCTTTCTGTCAGCACTGGACTCGAGATCTCCTAAATGCTGACCCCAAAACACCTGCATTGTTTGACTCAGTGAGTCAGATGACCCCCCAGATACTAATGTCAATTCAGTCCAGCTAAGGGTAATATTTATCTCACAGTGACCAGCAGCAGCTAGCTTACAAACACAGCCAGGTTTTGGGGAATCGCCACAATTTGATGTTGCCATGAATCAGAAGTTGTCTTTGGGATGGTAATGGCTGATAGTGAAAGTACTTCACTGACCTTTGAGCAAGTCTTCTGCTCATAATTATAACAGTGTCAAACAATTAATTTCACCCTCTCCTGAAGATCCTGGTTTTGGTTACAGTTATATTCCAAGCAGTTCTGCCAATATTCATGTTGAAGCACAAACACTCTGATGACTGGATTCTGTGGGAGTGCTGATTGTTACGCTGAAAGCCGGGAGTATCCCTGTCTCGGTTGTTTCCTGCAAGTGGATTTTCTGTCTCTCTATTGGCCAGTGTGGTGGGGTGTTCTGGAGGTGAGTATTCAGTCATTCTAGTTCCTTCTGAATGCCCATTAGCCATCCTCACCACCCCATCACCAAGCCAACGTTGAAGTTGGCAGTTCCTCCTATAGCAGAGAACCCGTCTGCAGTTAGTAATTCTAACAGTGTTAGGAAGAGGCTTTAGTTGGCCACTATATCTTTGCCCTCGGATTGGAAGACTTGTCCCCCATCTTCCCCTTCAGTGGCTAAATGGTAGCAAAGAGAAGTTGGGCACCCCCGTCCTTTCACTCCCCATCCTGCAAGGTTTGTGAAGGTCTGTAGCTCAGGTTGAGGTTTAGGGTGTAGGTTTGCTCACTGAGCTGTAGGTTTGATATACAGACGTTTCATTACCTGGCTAGGTAACATCATCAGTGGCGACCTCCAAATGAAGCGAAGCTGTTGTCTCCTGTTTTCGGTTGTTGGTTTCTTCCTCCTTGGTGAAATTTGTGCCTGTGAGGCATACCCTCACAGACATAAAGTTCACTAGGGAGGAAGAAACTCCCATTCCTGGACATCACAGTAGAAAGAAAGAACAACGGAGAACTACAAACCTGCGTATACAGAAAACCGACAAACACTGACCAAATACTTAACTACACCAGCAACCATCCCAACACACACAAACAAAGCTGCATCAGAACATTATTCCAACGAGCCACCACACACTGCAGCACAGACAAACTTTGGAAAACAGAGGAGAACCACCTATACAACGTATTCAAGAAGAACGGATACTCAAAAAATACAGTCCGCAGATTCCTCAAGAACAAACCACGACAAGCAGACCAAAAACAGCCAGAAACCCTAACCACCTTACCATATATCAAAGAAGTTTCAGAAATGACAGCCAGACTACTAAGACCCCTCGGAATCCTAGTAGCACACAAACCCAACAACACTCTCAAACAAAAACTAACAAACTTAAAAGACCCAGTACAACCCATGGACAAAACCAACGTCATCTACAAAATTCCATGCAAGGACTGCCACAAACACTACGTAGGACAAACAGGAAGAAAGTTAGCCACCAGGATACACGAACACCAGCTAGCCACAAAAAGACACAACCCTCTCTCCCTCGTAGCCCTACACATGGATGAAAAAAAACACCATTTCGACTGGAACAACACATCTACCCTGGGACAGGCTAAGCAAAGACATGCCAGAGAATTCCTAGAGGCCTGGCACTCCAACCACAACGCCATAAACAAACACATAGATCTGGATACCATCTATCAATCCCTCAGAAAACGAACAGGAAATGACATCACCACAAACCCCAGAAACCCCATCCAGGATAAACATATAAATAGAAAGCAGGAGACAACAGCTTCGCTTCACTTGGAGGTCGCCACTGATGATGTTACCTAGCCAGGTAATGAAACGTTTGGATATCAAACCTACAGCTCAACAAGCAAACCTAAATTCTCCATCCTGATTTTTCAACCCTCTCCCATCTCCACTTCCAATCCTGCTGTTGCAAGTGCAACAGGATTGATCCTGAGTGACTGCAATGATCATGGACCGACATTCCTCGAAGCCAAGTCGGGTCATTTGGAGCACAAAACTTCCCAGTGATGGTCACAGGACAATGATCATGAACAGGAATCTTGACTGGCCTCCACCTACCCTGCTACCTCCATGAATTTAGCTGGCCAGACATCAGGTACCAATACCCAGACTCTAAACTGAACTAGCCATATATACAAGAGTAGGTCGCACACCTCCTGACTCCCCAAAGCCTGTCCACCATCTACAAAGCACAAGTCAAAGAGTGTGATGGTACACTCCCCACTTGCCTGGATGGGTGCAGCCTCAACAACAACACTCAAGAAGCTTTACACCATCCAGGACAAAGCAGCCCACTTGATTGGCACTACATCCACCAGCATCCACTCCCTCCACCACCGATGTTCAGTAGCAGCAGTGTGTACCATCTGCAAAAAGCACCACAGAAACTCATCAATAATCCTTAGTCAGCACCTTCCAAACTCACAATCACTTCCACTGGAAGGACAAGGGCAGCAGACACACGGGAACACCACCCCCTTGGAAATATATTGCTGTTTCTTCACTGTCATTAGGTCAAAACCTGGAAGTTCTTCCCCAGCAGCAGTGTGGGTCTACCTACAGCAAATGGCCTGCAGCATTTAAAAAGTTAAAAATGACAATGCTTGTTTGGAAGTGCAAGCTTTTGGAGCACTGCTCCTTTGTGAGGTAGCTAGTGGAGTAGGTTCATAGGACAGAATTTATAGCAAAAGTTCATAGTGTCACACACTGATGTGCTGTATTGGACAAACCTAGCATCGTGGTTTAAAAAAGCTGCTCACCACCATCTTATTAAGGGCAATAAATGCCAGCCCACATTCTGTGAATGTATAAATAAGTTAACCAGCCTCAGGCTGATCACTCACTCTGTAATTCTCCTGATACAGTGTGTCACTGAACTGTACAAGTCAGCCACATCCATCTGTCTGGAGCATTTGTTGGAGCAGGAAATGGGAGGAAAAGACCCAACTTCTAACATTCACCAAAAAACATAGAAACTGTGTGGTGTTCTGCTGAGCTGGCCTTGGATTTCAAAGTAATGTGCCCCACATCAATTGTCCGAGCTGCTTCATTGCACAACCCTCAGTGATTACACATGTACTGAAGCATGTAGGAGGGACTGCACAGATGCTCCGTTAATTATACCTTTGCTCGGGTATCCATGGTTCCAGGTAAAATCACAGCTGTTATTTCATCTTCCAGTACTGTTCATTCAAACTGAAGGAAACAGAAAGTGGAACAAGGTGATGATTTCACGATGAATTTTGTGTGAAGTTGATCGGAATTGTTTTATCTGATGACAGTGTAAATTATATCCAGCTCTCTGGTTTAGGTGGGTTCAAACGGAGATGCTGCTGATTTTTTTGTTTGCATATTTTCCAATTTGTTCTTGCCCCTGACTGGTTCAGGTGCAATTTAACAATGATTTCTATTTGGCTTAAGCTGATCCCAATCAGGACACTAAAGAATGTGCTTTGAGCTGAAGCATACAGTTGTGTGGCTTTCTGATGAATGAGTTCAAGTTAAGTGTTTAGTGGATGCAACGGTTTTGCACAATGTGTAAAATTTATTAGCAGCCCTTTTGCAGAGTGTTTCTACCTCTCCGTCTGTGTGCTCTCAGACCACCTGACTGGCAAAATCCTTCTGCCCAGAATTGATGAGTTTACAATACAGAGCAAATGCTACCATTTTTCACCAGGGCGGCAAATTAGGCTGCAGCCTCTCTTTTATTTTGTTTTTATTAATTAGCATTTCTTGGGCAGAGGCGCTCTTTGCTTCCTGTGATCGTTTTTTTTTTACTTTGCTCTGAAGTATTTCGGAAGAAATGAGAAGGAAGGGGGAGAGCGAAGGTATGAGAGATGAGAGGGAAAGGAATCCGAGCCGTGGCCAATCGGAGACAGAATGCTATAGACGTGCAGAAACTGTTCATTTGAGATTAGAAATTTCAAATCACACTGTCTCGTACCTCTCAAAGGACCAGATCAGCGCAGATGCTGGTGAAGTAAGAAGCTTGAGTACTTTACTAAATATTAGGGAAAATTACCCAAGGTAAGGCTGATTACATTGGGTAGGTTCTGAATGTCATTAAATGTAATATTTTATTGTAATTTATTTTTGAGGAGAAAATGGCAGGTTTGAAGTATAAAGTCCAGGCAAGCCTCCAGATGAATTTTTATAATTGATTACTTGCATTCTGGTTTTACTGTGTTTTAAACATTAATTCATTATTCAGTGGATCAGCCGTTTGAGTGTGATTTTCCCCTGGTGTATTGAGCACTAATATTTCCACTTCAAATTGAGGCACTTTAAGCTTGCATGAGACAGCAGCTTTCACTAAGGAAAAAGCTGAATAGTTAAGGTGAGATTATTCCAATGCCAATCCGCAAATCAGCTTTGTAAATAAAATGCAAGTGTTCAGTTTGGAGAATTAATATTCTATATTTAGAAACAATACCAATTAATTTTCAGAATAAATTAGGATTTGGGACTGTTATTGGACAACTCAAAAGTTTCAAATGTCTTTTCACTGTTTCATTCTGTTTAAAGTCATTTTTACAGCCTGGAAAAAGACCCGTTGGCCCATCATGTTCACAACATGCATCAAGCCCTGATGTACTGTTATCCCATCTGTTTCCTATTTTGTTTGCATTTGCTGCCATACAAGATTGCATTGAGGTATAAAAGTAAGAGATGCACAAGGTAGTAATTGTACCACCAAGCTAGTGTCATACACCAAGCATACTGATGGGACTTGCTCTGTGTGACACAGTGGTACCTGATGGCAACACTTTGCTGACTGGTAAAGAACTGCAATTTGTGCAACTATTTAGAATAGGTAAAGTTAATCAGAGGAAGTAATTCCACAGTATCATTACTGATGTTGGTCAGTGACTGACAATCACAGTGACCATGACATAGGAATGGCAACAGCAAGCTCTGCTTTCTGGTGAATGGGAATCTCTCCTTCAGTACTGAAAATTGGCATGCACTTTGTTCAACAGTGTCCTGTCCATCAATACCACTTTGTGAAGCATTACAATGCATTTATTGTATTGAAACATTTGGTGTATAAAATTTTTCGAGGACACAATTGTATATTTCTAACCATGATGTCCTTCATGTGAGTGTTAACAAATACTTAGCAACAGACAAGGAGTCAAGGAAACAGGACATTTCAGAAATTGTTGCAGATCCACCTGCCTGTGATTCAGAAAAGATTCATTGGCACTACTCTAACTTGGAACTGCATAGCCGTCCCTTTAGTGTCACTGGAACGCCCCCTCTAACAGAACGATGCTGACCCCTGCACCAAAAGAATTGCAGTGTTTAAGGAGGCAGCTCACCATTGCCTCCTTCAGGACAATTAGAGACGGGTAATAAATGCTGACCTCTTCAGTGATGACCACACTCCAGGAACAAATACTTCAGTGAAAAAGCAATGCTTTATTGTGTTTCAATGAGCAGCTGGAAAGGGGAGAGACAAAATTGGTGACAAAAGCTGAGAAGTTGTGCCATACACTTGAGCAAAAAAACGCAAAACCCATTAAATGAGGTACTCCTAGTCTGTACAGCAAGATATATTTAATTATAGTTTCCGTATTATAATTGTCAGTACCTTGTTTGGCTGAAATGATCTGCACAAGGCAATTAATTTGTAATGTTTAACTAACTAATTATAAAACCAATGTGTGCCTTCTTGTGAATTGGAACTGACTGCCAGACTTGGCAGCACTATACCATGAAAGATGCTCCCTGAGCTGGTACCAGGGGAATTGGGAGCAATGTCGGAGTTATACAATGGCAGATGTCGACTCCCCAGTTCCTTGTGAAAATGTCCTCATGAAGAGCTGAAACCTGAAACGGAGAGTCAAGTTGCTGATTACACACGAGTGGATTGAGCAGATTGGTGAGACAGTGAATCTGTTTTCCCAAGTGTCTCTACTGCATGATCTTATCCAGCCTCAGAGCAGCATTAATGAGGCATTTCAACAGGTTGCTAATCAGCCTGTTAATCCTACCAATGTTCTGCCACTATTCTGCAAAAAGGGGATAGTGTGTGCTTGTATGAAGATGCAAAACAAATAATTCTTCTGTTGTTGATTGCTGTCAGATTGTAAAAGGTTAAGTCACCATAGTTTTGTTTGCTCATTTGAGAGACAATTGATGGTGAGTTTAACTTGAAGGTGTCCATCTCAGGCAAGGGACAAGATTTCAAAAGCAGGACCTTCATGATAACCTCAGCCAATTCAAGAATTGAACACACTCTATTTGTGTCACTCTGCATCACAAACTCAGTAGCCAACCCTCAGTCTGTGTAGCATTGTCTGCCACACTTGAAGAGAAACATCTGCTCCTTTCTGAATGCTATATTCTCTTTGTATGCCGTAACAGAACTCGCAAACATTTTGAGTTAATACGACCAGGATTTCCCATAATTAGCCAGTCTACCTATCACTCAGTAAATAATGAATTTGCTCTCTGTGGTATTGTTCTTTCGCTTCACATAACATTGTCTCTCTTACTCCAATGGATGTCTAGCCCTGGCTACAGAATCACAGACGAGAATCTAGTTGAGACTTCGAGCATCTGGTCAAAATCTGGAGAGCTGTTCAGAGAGTAATAGGTTGATTGGGGCATGACTGTTGGGGTTCCTTGGGTTGGGGGTTACAGTGAAAGGGTGAGCCAAACGTTTGGAAGGAAGGGCAGAGAGTGGTGTCCAACAGGTGCCTCCCTCTGAGCAGACCCTCAGTTGGGTACTGATGGTCTTTGATGAGAGAACTCCACCCCTTTGTCCAGGAGGTAACTGTCAGCTCACAGAGCTTGACCAGTTGGGTATGTCAGTGACTTGCTTGTCGTTGGGTTAATCCAGTGGTGGTAAGAGCTCCTTAATTAGTTACTTATGGCCTCAGTTGGTGGTAAAGCAGCAAGATTGACCACTGGCCTCCTTATCCTGGAGTTAATTCTGGTGAAAATGAGAAGATGGGGTCTGGGGAAGTTACAATTACACCAAGTTGTGTATCCCTCCTCGGTGTAAGTTCACCACCTGCAGGTGCTAAGGGTTTCAGTTATTGCAAGCTAGTCATAATCATTCCAGGATGGCACTCTCACTAAAAGTGTGAAAAATTGATGAAACAGTGAACAACAAGGATAAGATTGAAGGTGCATTCATGAAGCATAACAGGAAAAATGCCATCATAAAGCCAGAGAGAAAAGGATGAAAAGAGTCCGGGTGACAGTCAAACAGGAATGCAGGAATAGAACTGTATCTTCAGTAAGATCACTGCAGTTAGCAAAAGAAAATGTTTTTTTGGAGGGCTAGTGATGATACAGGAGAAACAAAAAATGGAAAACTTTTAAAAGATATGAGAAGTAGCTTTATATGAAACTTCATTGGACAGGCAGGGAAACCAGCAGACAGCGCAGGGATCCTTTTCCCTCAACAAGTGTGAGAAATGAAGCTCACTGTTCAATAATTTCAGTCCAAGTCTAATTCTGAAGCAGTCGTTATTCATACGTTCTTGCAAGGCCAGGTGACCAAAAAGTAGGCACACTTCTGAATAATTTTATTGCACATTTATAAAGTTTTCTATTAGCCCCTCTGTACCTCCCCTTTTGCGTCATATATGACAGTTGTATTGCTCTGTGTAGCTGCTAATCTAATCGGTTTACCACATCTGTCTGTGGCCTGTTGTTAGCATGCAACCACCCCACCCCCTCTTGATAGCTGGGTCTTATTGCTTTTGCTGATGCAACACTGGATCTTATTTGGTTATCTTGTTCATACTAACTCCCTATGTGCGTGACAATTGCAACTGTCATGTCAATACATCTTTTTCTACCAGTCGACCACCTCCCTTTTCAGTTATTTATTTCTTGATATACACCCTCATGATTCCGCCTTGCGATTTTTGCAGAAACAACATTTGCAAGTGCCTCTCACAACAAGTATGCTGTCGTGGATACTGTTGGGGGGGAACAACTTACCAGGGATAGCAATGAGACACAAGTCTCTGGCACAGAGTCTGTCCCTGTTGCTGAGAAGGGAAGGAGGAAGAGGAGCAGAGCATTAGTCATTGGGGAATTCATAGTTATGGGGGACAGATCAGAGGTTCTGTGGGAACAAGAGAGACTCACAGTTGGTGTGTTGCCTCCCAGCTGCCAGGGTTTGTGATGTCTCTAATTGTGTTTTTGGGATCCTTGAGGGGGAGGGGGAGCAGCCCCAAGTCATGGTCCATATAGGCACCAACGACATAGGTAGGAAGAGAGATGGGGATTTAAGGCAGAAGTTCAGGGAGCGAGGGTGGAAGCTTGGTGCTAGAACATACAGAGATTGCTATCTCTGGTTTGTGGCCTGTGCCTGTGCTAGCGAAGTGAGGAATAGGGCGAGAGAGAGGAGTTGAACATGTGGCTACAGAGATGGTGCAGGAGGGAGGGTTTTGGATTCTTGGATAATTGGGGCTCTTTCTAGGGTAGGATGGTCTTCATCTGAACCAGAGGGGTACCAATATCCTGGGGGAGGAAATTTGCTAAGGCTATTGGGGAGGGTTTAAACTAATCCAGCGGGGGATGGGAACAAAAATTGTAGTTCGAATGTACAGGAGATTGAGAGTAGGGAGGTCAGAAATAAGGTTTCAGGGTCACAAGAGGGCAAGCAAGAAGTCGGTTTGAAGTGTGTGTACTTCAACGCCGGGAGCATCTGGAATAAGGTGGGAGAACTTGCAGCATGGGTTGGTAACTGAGATTTCGATGTTGTGGCTTTTTCAGAGACATGGGTAGAACAGGGATAGGAATGGTTGTTGCAGATTCTGGGATTTAGATGTTTCAGTAAGAGCAGAGAAAATGGTAAAAGAGGGGGAGGTGTGGCACTGTTAATCAAAGAAAGTATATTGGTTGCAGAAAGGATGTTTGAGGAATTTTCTACTGAGGTAGTATGGGCTGAGATTAGAAACAGGAAAGGAGAGGTCACCTTGTTGGGAGTTTTCTAAAGTCCTGTAAATAGTCCCAGGGATGTAGAGGAAAGGATAGCAAAGATGATCCTTGATAGGAGTGAGAGTGACAGGGTAGCTGTTTTGGGGGCTTTAACTTTCCAAACGTTATCTGATAATACTATAGTTCAAGTACTTGAGATGGGTCAGTTTTTGTCCAATGTGTGCAGTAGGGTTTCCTGATGCAGTATATAGACAGGCCAACAAGGGGTGATGCCATATTGGATTTTGTACTGCTAAATGAACCTGGCCAGATTTGGAGATAGGTGAGCACTTTGGTGATAGTGACCACAATTTGGTTATGTTTACTATAATGATAGAAAGGGACAGGTATATACTGCAGGGCAAGCATTATAGCTGGGGGAAAGGCAATTACGATGCGATTAGGCAAGATTTAGGATGCATAGGGTGGGGAAGGAAACTGCCGGGGATGGGCACAATAGAAATGTGGAGCTTATTCAAGGACCAGGTAATGTTTGTCTTTGATAAGTATGCACCTGTCAGGCAGGGAGGTAGTTGTTGAGTGTGGGACCCTTGGTTTACAAAGGAAGTTGAGTCTCTTGTCAAGAGGATGAAGAAGGTTTATGTTAGGATGAGACGTGAGGGCTCAGTTAGGGCGCTTGAGAGTTACATGTCAATGAGGTCAGACCTAAAGAGAGAGCTAAGAAGAATGACTAGAGTAAGATTAGGGCCAATCAAGCACAGTAGTGGAAAGTTGTGCGTGGAGTCAGAGGAGATAGGGGAAGCAATAAATGAATATGTTTTATAAGTGTTCACATCAGAAAAAGACAATGTGGTCGAGGAGAATACTGAGAGACAGGCTACTAGGCTAGATGTGATTGAGGTGCCGGGGATGGGCACAATAGAAATGTGGAGCTTATTCAAGGACCAGGTAATGTTTGTCTTTGATAAATATGCACCTGTCAGGCAGGGAGGTAGTTGTTGAGTGTGGGACCCTTGGTTTACACTCCTGGGCCAGATGGCTTTTATCCCAGGATTCTCTGGGAAACCAGGTAGGAGTTTGCAGAGCCTTTGGCTTTGATCTTCATGTCATCATTGTCCACAGGAGTAGTGCCAGAAGACTGGAGGATAGCAAATGTTGTTCCCTTGTTCAAGAAGGGGAGTAGAGGCAACCCTAGAAATTATAGGCCTGTGAGCCTTATTTTGGTTGTGGGTAAACTGTTAGAAAGAATGATAAGAGATAGAATTTATAATTATCGAGAGAGGAATAAGTTGATTCGGGATGGTCAACACGGTTTTGTGAAGGGTAGATCGTGCCTCACAACCTTATTGAGTTCTTTGAGAAGGTGACCAAACAGGTGGATTTGTAAAGCAGTTGATGTGGTGTATATGGATTTCAGTAAGGAGTTTGATAACCAGGATAGGCTATTGCACAAAATACGGAGACATGGGATTGAGGGGGATTTAGTGGTTTGGATTAGAAATTGGGAAATATTCATTCTGGAGTTCAGTTTTGAGTGGGGTACTGATCAGATCTGTTTTGGGTCCACTGTTGCTTGTCATGTTTATAAATGACCTGGATGAGGGCATAGAAGGATAGGTTAGTAAACCTGCAGATGACACTAAGATCGGTAGAGTTGTGGGTAGTGACAAAGTATATAGTAGATTATAGAGAGACATAGATAAGCTGCAGAGCTGGGCTAAGAGGTGGCAAATGGAGGTTAATGCGGAAAAGTGTGAGATGATTCACTTTGGAAGGAGTAGCAGGAATACAGAGTACTGAGATAATAGTATTATTCTTGGTCATGTAGATGAACAGAGAGATCTTGATATCCAGGTACATAGATGCTTGAAAGTTGCCACCCAGGTTGATAGGGTTGTTAAGAAGGCATAAGGTTTGTCAGCTTTTATTGGTAGAGGGATTGAGTTTTGCAGTCACGAGATCATGCTGCAGCTGGACAAAACTCTAGTGCGGCCACATTTGGAGTATTGTGTACAGTTCTGGTCACCGCATTATAAGAAGGATGTAGAAGCTTTGGAAAGGGTGCAGAGGAGATTTAGATTAGATTACAGATTAGATTAGATTACATTACATTACAGTGTGGAAACAGGCCCTTCGGCCCAACATGTCCACACCGACCTGCCGAAGCGTAACCCACCCATACCCCTACATTTACCCCTTACCTAACACTACGGGCAATTTAGCATGGCCAATTCACCTGACCTGCACATCTTTGGACTGTGGGAGGAAACCGGAGCACCCAGAGGAAACCCACGCAGACACGGGGAGAATGTGCAAACTCCACACAGTCAGTCGCCTGAGGCGGGAATTGAACCCGGGTCTCAGGCGCTGTGAGGCAGCAGTGCTAACCACTGTGCCACCGTGCCGCCCATTTACTAGGATGTTGCCTGGTATGAAGGGAAGGTCTTATAAGGGAAGGCTGAGGGACTTGAGGCTGTTTTTGTTAGAGAGAAGAAGATTGAGAGGTGACTTAATAGAGACATATAAGATAATCAGCGGATTAGATAGGGTGGATAGTGAAAGCCTTTATCCTCAGATGGCTAGCATGAGGGACATAGCTTTAAACTGAGGGTTGATATATATAGGACAGATGTTAGAGGTAGTTTCTTTACTCAGAGAGTTATAGGAGTGTGGAACACCCTGCCTGCAACAGTAGTAGACTCGCCAACTTTAAGGGCATTTAGATGGTCATTGGATAGGGATATGGACGAGAATAGAACAGAGTAGGTTCGATGGGCTTCAAATTGGTTTCACAGGTCGGCACAACATCAAGAGCTAAAAGGCCTGTACTGCGCTGTCGTGTTTTATGTTCTATGAAACACAAGTGATGATACTTCTTAGTTATATTGTAGTTGAACAATAAACATGCATAAATTGGGAGTAGGAATGTAATTAGAGTCATAGAGGTTTTACAGCAAAGGAAGTGGCACTTTGGCCTCTTCATATCCTTGCTGGTTATCAAACATCCATCTATTTCAGCCCCATTTGCCAGCACTTGGCCTTTAGCCTTATATGGTCTGGCATTTCAAGTGCTCGTCTAAATATTTCCTAAATGTTTCAATAGTTCCTGCCTCTTCCACCCTTTCAGACAGTGAGTTCCAGACATCTACCATCCTTTGGGTAAAAATTGCTTTCCTGATATCTCCTCTAAACTGCTTATGCCTTACCATAAAACGGTGCCCCCTTGTTAATGACCACTGTACTAAGGGGAAAAGTTTCTGCCGAGCTATCTTCCCTGTGCCCCTCAGAATGTTGGACACCTCAAACATATACCCTCTCTTCTGCTTGAAGGAAGACAACTCCAGCCTGTCCAGCCTCTTTTTGTCACTGATTCATTCCAGTCCGGACAAGATCCTGGTGAATCTCCTTTGCATTGGCTCTGATGTTGCCCTTTCATGAATTTATTTTACCAAGTACAATTGAAGCATATGTTTTGGGGTGGGATGGGCCATTGGGCTGTAAACTGAACAAATATTTGACACCTTAGAATTATTTTAACTTTGGGGGGAAATCTTAAACCTGAAATATTTTATTGATGATCCCTGTAGCGTGTTCGTTCTGTGAAGTTCTGTGATAACAGTGGAGTTTTTAACACTGTGTCTATAAGGATGTTGCCATCGTTCTTTCATTTGGTATTTTAAAATGGTTGTCTTTTCTCAGTTTCACAATCCAATTCCTTACTATCTGTGGGACCTGAATAAGATGATTCATTCTGGACCTCAGAATGTGAGAGCTTGAAGATGTACACCCGGACAACATGTGAACAGTTTATTATTAGGGCCCCTATGCCATGGCAGTAACCACTGACAATTGGCTGGTTGGGACGACTGAACTGCTTCAGGAATGGATTTTCCTGGAGGCTTAATGATACTGGTTAATGGCAAGATTCTTGGTAATGTTGATGAGCAGAAAGATCTCAGTGTCCATGTACATAAATCCCTGAAAGTTGCCAACCAGGTTGATGTGGTTGTTAAGAATGCATACGGTGTGTTAGCTTTTATTAATAGAAGGATTGAGTTTCGGAGCCACACTGCAGCTGTACAAAACTCTAGTGTGGCCGCACTTGGAGTATTGCATACATTTCTGATCACCGCATTATAGGAAGGATGTGGAAGCTTTGAAAAGGGTCCAGAGGAGATTTACTAGGATGTTGCCTGGCATGGAGGGAAGGTCATATGAGGAAAGGCTGAGGAACTTGAGGCTGTTTGCGTTAGAGAGAAGGTTGAGAGGTGACTTAATTGAGACATTGCATCACAGAACTAGATAGGGTGGACAGTGAGAGCCTTTTTCCTTGGATGGCAATGGCTAGCATGAGAGGTCATAGCTTTAAATTGAGGGATGATTGATATAGAATAGATGTCAGGAGTAGTTTCTTTACACAGAGGGTGTGGAATGGCCTGCCTACAACAATATTAATCTTGCCAACTTTAAGGGCATTTAAATGGTCATTGGATAGACATATCGATGTAAATGGAATAGTGTAGGATAGACAGGCTTCAGATTGGTTTCACAGGTCGGTGCAACACCGAGGGCCGAAGGGCCTGTATTGCACTATAATGTTCAATGTTCTATGCTTCAGAATCTCTTTAGGTCAAAAGTCAAAATTTAGCACAAAATTCACATGAGTTTGTGATAACTTTGCTAATTGAGGAACAAATCATTACAGATGAAAATTGACCTTGGTTAATCTGGGAAGTATTTGACTTTCACTACAGTTGGAGGTCAACAGGATTGATATTTTCCAATTAATCTATTCAGAGATGCTATGACACACCTTTGGATCAGGTGGACCTTGAACACAGGCCTCCTAACTCAGAGGTAGGGACACTAGCACTGTATTAGAAGAATTTGTATGTTCATAAATGTTGGGAGGTCTTGTTGCGGCTGTACAGGACATTGGTGAGGCCACTGTTGGAATATTGATGCAATTCTGATCTCCTTCCTATCGGAAAGATGTTGTGAAACCTGAAAGGGTTCACAAAAGATTTACAAGAATGTTGCCAGGGTTGAACGATTTGAGGATTTGAGCTATAAGGAAAGGTTAAGTAGGCTAGGGCTGTTTTCCCTGGAGTGTCAGAGGCTGAGGGGTGACATTACAGAGGTTTATAAAATTGTGATAGGCATGGATAGGATAAATAGACAAAGTCTTTTCCCTGTGGTGTGGAAATCCAGAACTAGAGGGCATAGGTTTAGGGTGAGAGGGGAAAGATATAAAAGAGACCTCAGGGGCAACTTTTTCATGCAGAGGGTGATACGTGTATGGAATGTACTTCCAGAGGAAGTGGTGGAGGCTGGTACAATTACAACATTTAAAAGGCGTTTGGATGGGTATATGAATAGGAAGGGTTTCGAGGGATATGGGCCGTGTGCTGGCAGGTGGGACTAGATTGGGTTGGGATATCTGATCAGCATGGACAAGTTGGACTGAAGGGTCTGTTTCTGTGCTGTACATCTCTATGACCCTGTGACTCTATGTAGTATTTCAATTCTGTAGGTGCAGGGTGCAAGGTTGCTCGTACAGACTATTCCCAAGGTGATGGTATGTAAAGGGATTTATTACTTTAAAGTTACTCTATGTATGTTGAAAATTATAAACTTGGCTAAAAAAATGAAGAAAGTTTACTGCCAATTTAACTGCAAAATTGACTCCAAAACATAGACATTGAAATTCTTAACACAGCAATTATTGATCCTTCCTATAATCAATCAACTAACCACTAATCTTAGAAAATTCACGTCTTAAAATGATTAATTATCAAAGATGTAATTAAATCTAGCCATTTCCTTGGTTGTGCATGTAAATGTATGTTTTGAAACTGCAACAGGTTTATAGATTAAACCTAATTGATCAGAGTGAGCTTTCAGTAACAGAAAAGAAATGTTTTGATTGGTGATGAGCAGAAGCTAATGAGTTTGCAGAAAAGATAAAATGGCCAATTCTTATCCACATTCTGCTGTATAACGGAGCTATTCAAGAACAGTGTTAGATCAAACAACATAGAATTTGTGCAAAAGAGAAGACATGTTTGTGCAAAGAGAGAAATGGTCCCTGTGGTAAAGAAAGCTTTTTGCTTGAAGTAGGAGGGAGATAAATGTAGTATTTCTTTTCTGCACTTGTTGCTGATTTGTTTTCTTGGGAGAGTTGCTAGCTGCTGTTAACTTGTGTAATTTGTGTCTGTTTGACCTCTGAGTGGGAAATAGTGAACTTTGCAGAGGTGCTTTTTGCTCTTCTGCAGGGAAAAGCTGTTTGGGTGTGCAGTGTTATTATGGCATGGAACTTCTGCAAAGTGGTTGTGAAATAGATGGTGTGTGAAATAAAGCAAATCCGTGGAGCACATCAGACCTTGTAAAAAGACTGTTTTCGTTTTCTAAGATTACCAGGCCTTAGGGCTAACAGAGACATGAAAGGACCAACACTCTGAAGTGCAAAGGACATGTGATTACAAGCAATTTAATTGTATTTATCTGTACTCTGGTAACAGATGCATCAATAGTAAGGGAATTAAATATAGGGAGCATGCAGAAATATGGATGCACTGTATGAATGCTATCAATTTGCATTGATATTGCTTGACTATTCATAGCATCATGAATTGGGATCCCAAGGCACTGTTGCAGTCTCTCTGGAAGGTTGTTATTTTCATTTTACGGGGAGACAGTGAGGACTGCAGATGCTAGAGATCAGACTCTAGATCAGAGTGGTGCTGGAAAAGCGCAGCAGGTCAGGCAGCATCCAAGGAGCAGGAGAATCGATGTTTCGGGCATAAGCCCTTCTTCAGGAATGAGGAGGGTGTGCCAAGCAGGCTAAGATAAAAGGTATGGAAGAGGGACTTGGGGGAGGGGCGTTGGGAATGCGATAGGTGGCAGGAGGTTAAGGTGAGGGTGATAGGCTGGAGTGGGGGTGGGGGTGGAGAGGTCGGGAAGAAGATTGCAGGTCAAATTGCTTCTTTCCAACCTCTCCCCCCCCCCCCCCCCCCCCGCCTATCACCTTCACCTTAACCTCCTCCCACCTATCGCATTCCCAATGCCCCTCCCCCAAATCCCTCTTCCCTACCTTTTATCTTAGCTTGCTTGGCACACTCTCCTCATTCCTGAAGAAGGGCTTATGCCCGAAACGTCGATTCTCCTGTTCCTTGGATGCTGCCTGACCTGCTGCGCTTTTCCAGCAACACATTTTTCAGCATTTTCATTTTACGGTCTGCAAATCTACCAGTTTCACTATTGATGCCCACCATCATTTTCTCAGGCTCACAGTCAGAACAGCATCAGAGTTTCTGTAGATATGGACAGGTTAGGACCAGGGTTTGGAGTTAAGTAAATAATTAATTGTCAGTTTTAAACATCTGAATGTACATATACTTGATCACTAGGATGATATCAATTGCAGTAAATAGCCCTGTAAATCCTCATAAAAGCCAGCAATATTATGAAAGAAACTCGCTTCAATGTATGCTCCCCTGGTTATGTCAGTAAAAAGGAAGTTGATAACATTCGGTTAATCTGCTAACACTCAAACCACTGGGTATACAAATCGCTTTAATAGAGCTAGTTCTCTTATTCCTGATCTTGCATTCGTAGCACTCGATGTGGTTGAACCAGCCTTCCTTCACAGGATCTCCTCTGAAGGCAGATATATCACCTTGAGTGATAAATGTTATAAACAAGATGTTGATGCAACAAGCTTTGGAAGCATGGTGCTGAATACCAGCATTTTTATTTGCTCAAAGCAGCTGGGATTCGAATTATGTAAAATAATCAGAACTGAGCAAGGTTTAGAACTGTACTTGTAAATTCAAAGGACCTAACTTCCCAGGGTTGTCAGTAACTCCGCTTTAAGCAAATTTGCAAAGCAAAAGACAAATTTGGAAAGGTTTTTCCCTGGTGTGTTTCTACTTATATTAGTAAAAGGTAAAGTTGCCATAGCCATACTGGGTCTTAGGGCTGTTCTCTCATTCGAAAGAGATGACTGGTGGTGGTTTAACCTGAGGGTCACCATACCTCAGGTGCGGGGAGAGGTTGAGAAGGGGGTTTGTTCATAGTAACCTCAGCTGGTAAAGGAATTAAACCCATGTTGGTATCAATCTGCATTGCAAACCAGCCATCCAGCCAACTGAATGTGAGGAGGACAGGGAGGATACAGTGACTGAGTGGGCAGGTCAGTGAGGATGAGGAAGGATTGGTGATGAGATGGAAGAAATGGAACTGGTTATATTGAGTGGTTGAAGGGTTTGGGTTGAGTGACTGGGACTTGGCTGCCCTTGCTCTGCAATTACATCTCAGTATTGTACACAGACTGTCCTTTGCAAAAAATGCCATCTCAGGTGAAAAGGGCTAGGTGTTAGGGGCTAAGTAAATGTCACAATATTATCGCACAATTATTAATAAATGTGAGTAGTTAAAAATTGGAACAAGGAAAGTTACATCATTACATTCATCTAACAACTGACTGCCTCTCTATTTATTTGCTGATTTAGTTTTGCATTAAATATACTCACAGTGCTTTGTAAATTTAACTTGATGAGCCGGATGTACATCAGACACGAAATGACTCCTGATTAAGTCCTGTGGCCCCCATTGGATTAACTTAATGTGCTCAGTGCTCTGGGTACTGAACCTGTCAGCTATTAGAATGAAAAATGGTGCAATCCAGTTTGAGCTCAGGTTGCTAACTCTGGTTTTACACCAAGCTGAGGTTTACCAAGACAGTTACTTCAAACACCATGTGAGGTGTGCTAAAGAAACACCAGCGTGTCTATTTGTAGTTACACAGCATATCTTATCTAGAAAAATGTCCCACCCCATCAATTCTCTATTCTCCTCCAGCTCTACAGCCTAACTGCCCTTGTCCAATTCCAGTCTCTCAGTAATCCCTGATTTCCATTGCCCTGTTACTATCAGCTGTGCCTCCTGCTGCCTGGGTCTGAAGCTATGGAATTCCTTCCCTCAATCCTAATGTCTCCCTCCCTCCTTAAAGATTCTCTTTAAAACCTAACTCTTTAACCAAGCCTTTAAAGATGAAAACCAATGCAAATTGCTGCTTTTGAGAAAGCAAACGAGAGAAGCACTTGCATTTTTTTTCTTTAACGTTTTTATGCCCACAGATGTAGTGCTCCTTACCACTGGAGTAATGTAAGAAAAGCAGCAGCTAATTTTACACAGCAAGCTCTCTCAAACAGCACTGTGTGTTTTATGATGTTGTCTAAGGGACAAAACATTGATCGATGTGGGGAGCTCCCTGGCTCCTCATTGAACTAGCAATTATTTGACATCGTCCCAAGGAGATACATGGGTTGACCTTCTCTGAAAGGCAGCATCTCCAACAATGCAGCACCCCCTGCTGCACGGGAGAGTCGACCTGGTTTTCCTCACTCATGTCCTGGAGTACAACCGAAACCTTGTGACTCAGTAACAAGACTGTGATTGAATGATGCATTAAGGAGGAACCTTTAAAATGACCACTGACGGTCTCACACTGCAGCCAGGAAACTTCATTTCATTGAAATGGAGAGGATGGGTTGGGCTGGTGGGTTTTTTTTAGAAAATTCTGCTGTTCCTGATTGCAGTCCATCTGAGCCCACTGTGGAACACCTCTTGATGAACCCTCTCCAACCCGGTGTCCTGATTCATCACTGGCTCAGCAGATGATCCATCTGTAATATCCCACTCCAGGTTAGCTGCAGCAGTGCAGTTGACTCAGGTCAAATGTCAGAATCAATGCATGGCTGTCATGGTGACTTCATCATCCACATCTTAGAGTTCAAAGATCACGGTCCTGTGTGCACATTTCTCTCGAGGGAGTGCAGCAAAGGTTTATCCGGCTGATTCCAGGGATGGTGGGACTGACATATGAGGAGAGATTGACCAGATTATGAATATTGTCACCAGAGTTCAGATGAGTTCAGGGGGAATCTCATAAAGACTTATAAAATTCTAACAAAACTAGACAGGGCATATGCATGGAGGATAGTTGGTGTATTCAGAGCCGAGGGTCACAGTCTGAGGATTTGGGGTGAACCATTTAGGATGGAGATGAGACATTTCTTCACCGAGGGTGTGGTGAGCCTATGGGATTAATTACCGCAGGAAGTAGTCAATGCCGAAACATTGAATGTATTCAAGAGGCAGCTAGATATAGCACTTGGGGCGAATGGGATCCAAGATCATGCGGAGAAATTAGGATTAGGCTCGAGTTGAACAATCAGCCATGATCGTGACGAATGGTGGAGCAGGCATGAAGGGCCGAATGGCCTCCTCATGCTCCTATCTTTTACGTTTCTATGTTTCTGTTAGAAGTGTCTGTTTTAAAAGTGGGCATAGAGTGTGGGGAGGGGTTGTGGGTGGCCTGAAATGTCAAATATGTAAATCCAGAACTGGACTGCAGGTTTGTGGAACATGAAGACTTGAACAAGCTTTACAGCAGTGCTATTGTGTAATAGCTTCCCCCAAATTATCCCGACCATCAGCACTATCCCACCACTGGGTGCAGGGGCAAGAAATCAAAAGCTTCTAGCTATGTACTTGGTCATTTGTGTGAAAAATGTCTGCAGCAGAAAGATTCATTGTGATACCCAAATTATTTTGCTTATTTTGCAAATTTAACATGTGATTCGGGATTAGCACGTTAGGTTATTGATATTTGGGCAGACCAAGGAGTACTTGTAAAAAGTACAAAACCAATATTTAGCAGCTTTTTTCTTCTGTTTGTTCCATTTGTAAAGTATTAGTTTGGACTAAGTAGAGAATTGGAAGATTAATTTCAGTCTTTTCACGTTGATACTGGAGCTATCAGACTGAAAATTAGAATTGTTTGAGTGTCTGAGTTTGTGTGTCAGTGTGAGTCTATCTGTGTGTGTGTGTGTCAGTGTGAATGTGTGTGTGTGTGTGTCAGTGTGAGTGTGTATGTCAGTGTGAGTGTGTGTGTGTATGTCAGTGTGTGTATATGTCAGTGTGAGACAATGTGTGAGGGTGTGTGTGTGCGTGCATGTGTGGTATATGTGAACTAATCACTCAAACAGCCTGTTAACTTGTGGCCTTAGCGTATCTGAACACCTTATTCATTAACATAAATCCTAGTAAAAATTGGGCAGAATTGGTAAATTGGCAGTTATTTTGAAATATCTAAACCATTTCTATCGCGTGTATGATTAGGACTATTGTATGTCAACATTGTATTAATTTTATCTGGAAATAATTCCAAGTTTTATCCAGCAGAATGTTCTAGACATGCTCTTGCTTACACAATGACTCCCAGGCTGCATCAATTCAAGTTTTGTCCTCATGCAGTCCCACTGCTTGTTGATGTGTGGTTTTCCTGCTGCTGAATATGAACAGTAACACAGTGTATAACAGGACAGCCCGAGATTTGCATGGGCCACCTCTTCAGGTTAGCGGTCTGTACTGAGGCAGTTTCATGCACCAGCCTGCGAGTGGTGTGATACCAAACACTGAATGATGCACAGAGACACGCCCATCAGCCCTGTCCTATTTGAGATCAACACCAATGTAAATTATGTAAAAACAATGACTGCAGATGCTGCAAACCAGATTCTAGAGTAGAGTGGTGCTGGAAAAGCACAGCAGTTCAGGCAGCATCCAAGGAGCAGGAAAATCGATGTTTCGGGCAAAAGCCCTTCATCAGGAATACAGGCAGAGAGCCTGAAGGGTGGAGGGATAAATG
>NC_057738.1:45924681-45949845 GCF_004010195.1 Chiloscyllium plagiosum
TGATAGGTCAGAGGGGAGGGTGGAGCGGATAGATGGGAAGGGAGATTGGCAGGTAGGACAGGTCATGAGGACAGTGCTGAGTTGGCAGGTTGGAACTGGGGTAAGGTGGGAGGAGGGGAAATGTGGAAACTGTTGAAGTCCACATTGATGCCCTGGGGTTGAAGTGTTCTGAGGCGGAAGATGAGGCGTTCTTCCTCCAGGCGTCGGGTGGTGAGGGAGCAGCGGTGAAGGAGGCCCAGGACCTCCATGTCCTTGGCTGAGTGGGAGGGGGAGTTGAAATGTTGGGCCACAGGGCGGTGTGGTTGATTGGTGCAGGTGTCCCAGAGATGTTCTCTAAAGCTCTCTGCTAGGAGGCGTCCACTCTCCCTAATATAGAGGAGACCACATCGGGAGCAATAGATACAATAAATGATATTGGTGAATGTGCAGGTAAAACTTTGATGGACGTGGAAGGCTCCTTTAGGACCTTTTGGATGGAGGTGAGGGAGGAGGTATGGGCGCAGGTTTTGCAATTCCTGCGGTGGCAGAGGAAGGTGCCAGGACGGGAGGGTGGGTTGTTGGGGGGCATGGACCTGACCAGGAAGTCACAGAGGGAACGGTCTTTGCGGAAGGCGGAAAGGGGTGGGGAGGGAAATATATCCCTGGTGGTGGGGGTCGCCACCTCCAAATGGACCTACACAACATTTTCAGAGTGGTTTATGGTCACAAAATTCTTCCCTGAGCTCCCTGCTGGAACATAATTTCTGTTAACATTGTTCTTCCCCATTCCTTGAATGTCAACTGACTTTTTTTTTTCAAATAACAGCAACAAGAGAGACTCTAAACCGTTCCTGGACTTGAGGTGAATTACTACTTTTATGCCAACTGCAAGCACTTATTCCTTTTTCATATCCAAGCTCAACAAATAGAAAATAAAAAGATTATTTTCTTATTTCATCCTATATACTCGATAGTCTTTACCCTGGGTTTTGATGAGTGATGTTATAAAGTGAGATTTCTCCATTTCTTAAACTTCTGAATGGGGCCAGGATGCTCCCTAAATGGAGACACGAACCAACATTGCAGCTCAGTGTTAGTGATTCACAGATCGCTATGCCCAGAACCTTTTGACACAGTGGCTCAGTGTTAGCATTGTTGCCTCTCAGGACCAGGGACCCGGTTTTGATTCCAGCCTCGGGTGACTGTCTGTGTGGAGTTTGCAGAGTCTCCCCATGTCTGTGTGGATTTACTCCCACAGGTCAGAGATGTACACGTTAGGTGGATTGGTCATGCTAACTTGCCCATAGTGTCTGGGGTTATGCAGACAAGGTGGATTAGCCATGAAAATGCAGGGCTACAGGAATAGAGGGGTGGGTCTGGTTGGGATGCTCTTCAGAGGGTTGGTGTGGATTTGGTGGGCCAAATGGCCTGCTTCCACAATTTAGGGGTTTTATGATTCCGTATCCCACGCTGTCTCTTTCAGTAAATCCCTCACACAGTAATGCTGTAAGGTTAAAATTGTATTACTGCACAATCTCCACAACTGGCTGGAGTTTTCTCCAAACAAAGTTGGGAGCTACAATCTATCTGCATTCCAAACTTAGTTTAGCTCGCGGTCTATTCCATTACTTACACAATTGATTCTGCTTGCTACCATCTGCCTTCTTCCCCACCTATCAGTTGCTCTTTTTTACTGTTTTCTGAATTTCTACTTCTATAAAATTCTTCACTGCATTTTCCAAGGACTACAATCAGTTTTCAGGACGGACATGATGCAAGTTACAATGTTTGTAAACTTCTGCTTTCTTCACTCACTGCCTGTAGAGATCACTGCTCAGGCCAAACATGACTGTCCATTCTGACTGTTTCTGAGAATATTTTAATGAGTCACTTTCTGAGCAATGGAATGATTTCCCCTCTGTGTCAGAAGGCCAAGCACATTGATGTAGGTTCAGAGTCACATAGAAGACAGACTGAACAAAGGTAACAAGATCCCTTCCCTGGAAGGTATTTGTGAGCCAGTTCAGAGTCTCACGCCAACCTTGTAGTTTCTTCGACACCATAACTCATATTAACTGATTGATTGAAGTGATTTAGGTTCGAGCAGGATATTTTAGAATCACAAAATGTTAGAGTTTACAAGGAGGCTATTTGACCCATCATGTCTGCCACTGGCTCCCAAAAGAGTTACCCAGGTAGTCCCACTCTCCAAGCCTCTCTCTGTAGCCCTCTAACTCCATCCCTTTCCAATATATCTCCAGCTCTCTTTAGAAACCTCCCATGGAATCCACCTTCATCACTGTCCCAGGCAGTGCATTCCAAATCCTAACAACTCTTTAAGTAAAGAAGTTTCTCTTCATCTCACTCCTTGTTGTCTTGCTGACAATCTTGAAATTGTAACCCTTAGTTACTGACATACCAACCAGTGGAAACAGAATATCCTTCTTTACCCTGTCAGAATTCTTCATCATTTTGAACACATCAATAAAGTAGTCTCTTAATCTTCTCTGCTCCAATGAGAATCAGCCTATTTCTCTAATCTTCCCTTGTATAAAATCCCTTATTCCCGGGAGCATTCCGGTAAATCTCCTATACACTGTCTCCAGGGCTTTAACATCCTTCCTTAAATAAGGTGCTCAGACTGAACACAATACTCCAAATAATTGAATAATATATTATAATAATTCACATAATATATTTTATTTGGAACATCAGTATTCTGAAAATTTCCCATAACATAAGCAACTGATTGTGGATATTGTGGTTTTGAAAAGTCCAAAAAGACATTTATTACAATGGCCTATTAAAAATATCTACATTGTATTTACAGGAGTATGTACCTGGGCTTATATTAAGCTATTACATGACAACAGAGAAACATGCTTCTGGGAGAGTGTCATGCTTTAAGTGATGGCAATGTAACATGGAGTATGACATCTTCAAATTCTCAGGTCACATGTTGTAGTACAGTGAGGATTACATGAGCATGTCTCTTAAAGATATACTGAAAATGAGACATTCCTAGACTTTGTCTAGAAGAGAAGGCCAGAGGCTGGGAATCCCGCTGCAAGTAACTCACCTCCTGACTCCCTAAAGCCTGTCCACCATCTACAAGGCACAAGTCAGGAGGGTGATGAATACTCCCCATTTGCTCAAGAATAGAAGAACTAAGAACAAAGAAAATTTACAGCCCAGGAACAGGCCCTTCGGCCCTCCAAGCCTGAACCGATCCAAATGTACTGTCTAAACCTGTCGGTCAATTCCTAAGCATCTGTATCCCTCTGCTCCCCACCTACTCATGCATCTGTCCAGACGCATCTTAAATGAATCTACCGTGCCAGCCTCTACCACCTCTGCTGGCAACACGTTCCAAACGTCCACCACCCTCTGTGTGATGTACCTACCGCGTGTATCCCCCTTAAACTTACCACCTCTCACCTTGAAAGCATGGCACCATTCAAAACAAAGCAGCCCATTTGATTGGCACCACATTCACAATCATTCACTCCCTCCACCACCAATGCTCTGTAGCAGCAGTGTGTACCATTTACAAGAATCACTACAGAAATTCACTCAAGCTTTTTGGACAGCACCTACCAAACCCATGACCACAACCATTTAGAGTAGAGGAACACCACCACTTGCAAGTTCTGCTCCATTCTGACTTAGACATATATTGATTGATTTATTGTCATGTGTACTGAAGAACAGTGAAAAGCTTTGTTTTTCAGCAGTGCAAGCAGATCATAGTAAGCAACGATGTACAGAATGAAAGATTTAGACAGAGGCATACAGCTAACATTGCACAGGCATACAAGAGATATCAACGTTAGCAAGATCGGTATTATTTGAACATACTGAGTCTCTTTAATAGTTTTATAATGGCTAGGAAGAAACTGCTCCTGAACCTGCTGGTGCGTGTGTTAAGGCTTCTGTATCTTCTGTCTGACAGAAGAGTTTGGAAGAGAGTATTATCGGGGTGCGATGGGTCTTTGATAAAGTTGGCAGTGTTTCCACAGCAGCGAGCTGTGTAAATGGAGTCCATGGATGGAAGTTGGTTTCCGTGATGGTCTTGGCTGTACACACCATCTTCTGGGCACAGCGGTTCCAATACCTGGCCGCACTGGGACAGTATGCTTTTAATGATGTATCCATAGAAGTTGGTTAGGGTCCTTATGGACATGCCAAGTTTCCTGAGCTGCCTGAGGAAGAAGAGGCATTTTTGTACCTTCTTGACCATTGCATCGCTGTGGGAACTCCAGGTCAGGTTGTCAGTTATCGTCGCTCTGAGGAACTTGATGCTGTCCACCTTCTCAATCTCCACTCCATGGATGTAGGTGGGGGCATGTTCTCCTCCATTCTTTCTGAAGTCAAATTGGTTCTTTATGTTTGCTAATGTTAAGGGAGAGAAGTTGCTGTCATTGCACCAAGTCACCAAGCCTTCACATCTCCCTTCTGTATTTTGACTCATGGCTGTTTAGATATCTGTCCTACCATGGTGCGGCAGTCAGTGAAGTTGTTGATGTGTTGATTTGGAATTTGGCCATGGGTGTACAGGGAGTACGGTGGGGGGCTGAGAACA
This sequence comes from Chiloscyllium plagiosum, assembly GCF_004010195.1. Classification (NCBI taxonomy): domain Eukaryota; kingdom Metazoa; phylum Chordata; class Chondrichthyes; order Orectolobiformes; family Hemiscylliidae; genus Chiloscyllium; species Chiloscyllium plagiosum. The sequence continues at coordinate 45,929,243 of NC_057738.1, forward strand.
CATCCTTGGGGGACTCCAGTGTTTTGTGGAGGAGGTCTGTCTTCACTGTTTGCAGTCTGTGCGTAGGAAGCTAAGGATCCAGTTGTAGAGGGTGGAGCTGAAAGCAAGGTCTCGGAATTTTGAGATCAATCTGGAGGGGATAAAGCTGTTAAAGGTGGAACTGTAGTCGATAAGCAGGAGTCTGACATAGGTGCCCTTGTTGTCCAGAGGCAGGCTGGGAGACTGGAGTTGATGTGGGCCATGACCAGTCTCTTGAAGCATTTCATGATTATTGCCATATATTGCAGTTCCTTCACTATCACTGGGTCAATATCTTGCAATTCCATCTATGAGGGTATTGTGGGTGAACCAATAATATAGGGACTACAGTGATTCAAGAAGGCAACTGACCAGAACCTTCTGGACAAGATATGTGAACCGTGGATTACAGGAGAAATTGTACGACCAGCCAAGAGGAAAAGGGAAGTGTACATAAGGTCTAGGCAGTGGAGGACTGAATGGGCCCTGGAGGAATATCGGAAGAGTAGGACAAGTCTTAAACAAGGAATCAAACGGGTTAAAAGGGGTCATGAAATAGCTTTAGCAAGCAGAGTTAAGGAAAATCCCAAAGCACTTTATTTTTATGTAAGAAGCAAGCGGGTAACTAGAGAAAGGATTGGTCCACTAGAGGATAATGAAGGAAGGCTGTGTGCCGAACCTGAGAGAATGGATGAGATTCTGAATGATTACTTTGCATCAGTGTTCACTGAGGAGAGGAACATGATGAATCTTGAGATTAGAGGTAGAATTTGTGTCGCAGACGTTTTGTCCCCTGTCTAGGTGACATCCTCAGTGCTTGGGAGCCTCCTGTGAAGCGCTTCTGTGATGTTTCCTCCGGCATTTATAGTGATTTGTATCTGCCGCTTCCAGTTGTCAGTTTCAGCTGTCCGTTGCAGTGGTCGGTATATTGGGTCCAGGTCGATGTGCTTATTGATTGAATCTGTGGATGAGTGCCATGCCTCTAGGAATTCCCTGGCTGTTCTGGCACAAAGCACTACATAGGACAAACAGGAAGACAGCTAATGATCCGCATACATGAACACCAACTAGCCACGAAACGACACGACCAGCTATCCTTAGTAGTCAAACACGCAGATGACAAGCAACATGAGTTCGACTGGGACAACACTACTATTATAGGACAAGCCAAACAGAGAACAGCCAGGGAATTCCTAGAGGCATGGCACTCATCCACAGATTCAATCAATAAGCACATCGACCTGGACCCAATATACCGGCCACTGCAACGGACAGCTGGAACTGACAACCGGAAGCGACAGATACAAATCACTACAAATTCCGGAGGAAACATCACAGAAGCGCTTCACAGGAGGCTCCCAAGCACTGAGATTGTCACCTAGACAGGGGACGAAACGTCTGCAACACAAATTCCCAGCTCGGCGAACAGACCCACAACAACGAGCACCCGAGCTACAAATCTTCTCCCAAACTTTGAATTAGAGATAGAAGTTTGATTAGTCTGGATCACATTGGCATAAGTAGGAAAAATGTTTTGGATATGCTCGAGGTTATTAAGGTGGACAAATCCCAAGGACCGGATGGGATCTATCCCAGGTTGTTGAGGGAGGCAAGAGAGGAAATAACTGGGGCCCTGACAGATATCTTTGTGGCATCCTTAAATACAGGTGAGGTGCCGGAGGACTGGAGAGTTGCTCATGTTGTCCCACTGTACAAGAAGGGTAGGAGGGATATGCCGGGTAACTCCAAACCAGTGAGCCTGACGTCAGTGGTGGGGAAGTTGCTGGAGAGGGTACTGAGAGATAGGATCTATGTATATTTGGAAAGGAATGAGCTTATCGATGATAGGCAACATGGTTTTGTGCGGGGGAGATCATGCCTTACCAACGTAATAGAGTTCTTCGAGGAAGTGACCAAGTTGTTAGATTAAGGAAGGGCTGTTGATGTCATATACATGGACTCTAGTAAGGTGTTTGGTAGACTAATGGAGAAAGTGAAGTCACATGGTGTGCAGGGTGTTCTAGCTAGGTGGTAAAGAACTGGTTGAGCAACAGGAGACAGAGAGTAGTAGTTGAAGGGAGTTTCTCAAAATGGAGAAAGGAGACCAGTGGTGTTCCACAGGGGTCAGTATTGGGGCCACTGTTGTTTGTAATATACATAAATGATCTAGAAGAGGGCACTATTGGTATGATCAGCAAGTTTGCAGATGACACAAAGATTGGTGGAGTGGCAGAAAGCATAATGAACTGTCAGAGAATACAGGAAGATATAGATAGACTGGAGAGTCGGGAGGAAAAGTGGCAGATGGCTTTCAATCCAGACAAATGTGAGGTGATACATTTAGGCAAGTCTAATTCTAGAGCAAATTATACAATGAATGGAAGAGCCTTGGGAAATGTTGATGGGCAGAGAGATCTGGGAGTTCAGGTCCATTGTACCCTGAAGATTGCTGCACAGGTGGATAGAGTGGTCAAGAAGGCATATAGTAAGCTCGCCTTCATTGGATGGGGTATTGAGTATAAGAGCTGGCAGGTCATGTTAAAATTGTATATGACATTGGTTCGGCTGCATTTAGAATACTGTGTACCGTTCTGGTGCCACATTACCAAAAGGATTTGGACGCTTTGGAGAGGGTGCAGAGAAGGTTTACGAGGATGTTGCCTGGTATGGAAGGTGCTACCTATGAAGAGAAGTTGAATAGGTTAGGTTTATTTTCACTAGAGAAAAGGAGATTGAGGAGGGACCTGATTGAGGTTTACAAAATCATGAAGTGTATAGACAGGGTGGATAGAGACAAGCTTTTTCCCAGGGTGAAGGATTCAATAACGAGAGGTCATGCTTTCAAGGTGAGAGGTGGAAAGTTTAAGGGGGATACACGTGGCAAGTACTTCACACAGAGGGTGGTGGGCGTTTGGAACGCATTGCCAGCAGAGGTGGTAGTGGCAGGCACAGTAGATTCATTTAAGATGAGTCTGGACAGATGCATGAGTAAGTGGGGAGCAGAGGGATACAGATGCTTAGGAATTGACCGACAGGTTTAGACAGTACATTTGGATCGGCTCAGGCTTGGAGGGCCGAAGGGCCTGTTCCTGGGCTGTAAATTTTCTTTGTTCTTTGTTCTCCAGGGCAACCAGGCTGGGCAATAAATACTCGCCCAGCCAGTGATGCCCAATAAATACTTAGCCAGCCAGTGATACCCAATAAATACTCGCCCAGCCAGTGATGCCCAATAAATACTTACCCAGCCAGTGATACCCAATAAATACTTACCCAGCCAGTGGTGCCCAATAAATCCTCGCCCAGCCAGTGATGCCCATATCCCATGAAGTGATTTTAAAAAAAACACAGCATTGAATGGATAAATCATTGAATTTAATTTCACAAAAGGGTGCTGCAGGTATGAATGTGAATCCTCGTTTCCAGCCTGTGATTTATTGTTTAAGTGTTTTGTGACATCATGGCTGGGTAGGGTCTGACGCACATGCCTCTGTCCTGCTCACGTTCACTGAAGCTAAAAGGGAGGGAAATGGAGAAAAGGTCTTGCTGCAGTCTTGAAGGTGGTTTCCAAGGTAGGATTCGATGATGTGTTTTTCAATATTTCACAATCACTGGAAAGAAATCTTTGACAATGAGAGTTCTGTCATAATTTCTCATGTTTGGAGCTGGCAGCCTTTTGTCAGACTATCCTCGGCACCACCAGCTGTTTCATTCATGACACAAGGTGAGATCCATGTGCACACACTCAGCAATATGACTCCTGTGACATGGAGTCACTGTTGGCGCATCCTGTACAATGGATTGTATCCAGACCCAGTTGTGTAGCTGTCCATCCTGTATCATCTGATCATGTTCTTCATTACCTGCTTAAGAAATAGTTCCCTTATAACTTCTCCCATTTTACACAGGGTCACATTAATGCCAGTTCATCAGCATCTCATCAACCATCGTTGTCCCTCAGGAATGGCAGGACATCGGGTAGCTTATAGGAGCTAAGAGATCTTCGGGTAATTATTCATAGATCCTTGAATTCGGCAGAGCATGTGGTTAGGATAGTTAGAATGTAGAACATAGAAAAGGACAGCACAGATCAGGCCCTTTGGCTCACGATGTTGTGCCGAGGTTTAATCCTAATGTAAAATATAATAACTTAACCTACGCACCCCTCAACTCACTGCTATCCATGTGCATGTCCAACAGGGCCTGTTCTATGCTGTACTTTTCTCTATTCTAACTATCCGAATCACATGCTCTGCCGACTTCGGGGACCTAATGACTCTGCTTCCACCACCACAGCTGGCAACGCATTCCATGCATTCACAACTCTCTGCGCAAAGAACCTTCCTCTGATTTTTCCTCTATATCTTTCTCCTAATATCTTAAAACTGTGACCCCTCGTACCAGTCAATCCTGCCCTGGGGAAAAGTCTCTGGCTATTGACTCTACCCATGCCTCTCATTATTTTGTATACCTCGATCAGGTCTCTCTTCCTCCTTCTCTCCAGAGAGAAAAGTCCGAGCTTATTCAGCCTTTCTTCATAGGGCAAGTCCTCCAGTCCAGGCAGCATCCTGGTAAACCTTCTTTGCACCCTCTCCAAAGCCTCTGTATCTTTCCTACAGTAGGGCCAGAACTGGACACAATATTCCAAGTGTGGTCTCACTAGGGACTTTTGGAGCTGTAGCAAAACCTTGTGGCTCTTAAACTCGATCCCCCTGTTAATGGAAGCCAAAACACCATATGCTTTCTTAACAACCCTATCCACTTGGGTGGCAACTTTGAGGGATCTATGTACTTGCACACCCAGATCCCTCTGTTCCTCCACACTGCCAAGAATCCCGTCTTTAATCCTATATTCAGCATTCGAGTTTGACCTTGTCATTTATCCAGGTTGAACTCCATCTGCCATTTCTCAGACCAGCTCTGCATCCTGCCCATGTCGTGCTGCAGACTGCAATAACCCTCTATACTATCGATGACACCTCCAACCTTTGTGTCATCTGCAAATTTAATAACCCACCCCTCAACCTCCTCATCCAAGTCATTTATAAAATTTACAAAGAGCAGAGGCCCAAGAAACAGAGCCCTGCAGGACACTACTCAACACTGACCACCAAGCAGAATATTTTCCATTTACAACCACTCTCTGCCTTCTGTCAGCCAGCCAATTCTGAATCCAGATAGCCAAATCTCCCTGTATCCCATACTTCTTGACTTTATGAATGAGCCTGCCATGGGGAACCTTATCAAATGCCTTGCTGAAGTCCATATACACCACATCCACTGCTCGGCCTTCATCGACCTGTCTTGTCACCTCCTCAAAGAACTCAATAAAATTTGTGAGGAATGACCTGCCCCTCACAAAACCAAGCTGACTGCCTTTAATCACACTATGCTTTGCCAAATAGTCATAAATCCTATCCCTCAGAATTCTCTCCCAAACCTTGCTGACCACAGACGCAAGACTGACTGGTCTGTAATTGCCAGGGATTTCCCTATTACCCTTCTTGAAAAGAGGAACAACATTCGCCTCCTTCCAGTCCTCAGGTACGACTCCTGTGGAGAGTGAGAAGGCAAGTATCCTCACTAGCGGTTTAGCAACCTCCTTTCTCATTTGCTGGAGCAGCCTAAGGTAAACCTGGTCTGGCCCTGGGGACTTATCAGTCTTAATGTTTGCCACAATTTTCAGCACATCAATTTCATCAATCTTGATCTGGTCAAGAATGTAACCCAGCTCCTCAAAGTTATTATTCACAACAAGGTCCCTTTCCTCAGTGAAAACCGAAGCAAAAAACTCATTTAGGGCTTCCCCTATCTGCTCAGACTCCACACACAAGTTCCCTCCACTATCCCTGATCGGCCCTACCTTCTCTCTGATCATTCTCTTATTCCTCATGCATGAGTAAAATGCCTCTGGGTTCTCCTTAATCCTTCTTGCCACACCTTTATCCTACTTGCCACGCCTTTATCATGCAGCCTGCTGCCTCTCCTCAGTCCATTTCTGAGCTCCTTTCTAGCGAGTCTGTAATCCTCTAAAGCTGTGCTCGATCCTTGTTTCCTCCACCTTACGTAAGCTGTTTTTTTTCCTTTTGATGAGAAGCTCCTCTGTTCTCATCATCCAAGATTCTTTAATCTTACCCTTTCTTACCTGTCTCAGAGGAACAAATTTGTGCATCACTCATAACAACTGCTCCTTAAACAGTCTCCACATGTCTGCTGTGCCCTTTCTGTGGAACAATTGCTCCCAATTTCCTTTTCCCCAATTAAATATCTTCCCTCAATAACTGCTCCTTTCCCTCTCCAAGGCTATGGTAAATGTGAGGAGAAAGTGAGGACTGCAGATGCTGGAGATCAGAGCTGAAAATGTGTTGCTGGAAAAGCGCAGCAGGTCAGGCAGCATCCAGGGAACAGGAGAATCGACGTTTCGGGCATAAGCCCTTCTTCAGGAATTATGGTAAATGTGAGGCAGTTGTGATCACTGTCACCAAAGTGTTCTCCCACCGCAAGATCTGACACCTGTCCTGGCTCATTGCCGAACATCAAATCCAAAATGGCCTCTCCCCTCGTCGGTCTGTCTCCACACTGGGTAAGGAAACCCTCCTGAACACACCTGACAAAAACGGCTCCATCCAAACCATCTGCACTTGCGAGGTTACTGTCGATATTGGGAAAGTTGAAATCACCCATAACAACAACCCTGCTACAACTGCATTTTTCCAGAATCTGCCCACCTATGAGTTCTTCAATCTCGCTACTGCTATTAGGGGTTCTGTAGAAAACCCCCAATGAGGTGGCTGTTCCCTTGCAGTTCCTAACTTCCACCCAAACTGACTCAGCAGACAAACCTTCCTCAACAACTTTCATTTCTGTAGCTGTGATGCACTCTCTGATTAGCAATGCTACACCCCCTCCTCTTTTTCCACCCTCCCTGTTCTTTTTAAATGTTCTAAATCCTGGAACATCAAGCAACCATTCCTGCCTCTGTGAAACCCACGTCTCCGTTATGGCTACAGCATCGTAGCCCCAAGTACTGATCCATGCAAGAAGATAGAAGGAACATTTGCTTTCATTGGTCATGGCACAGAATATAAGAAGCAAAAAGGTAATGTTGAAGTGGTACAGAGTGTTAGTGAGGCCACAACTGCAGTACTGTGTGCAGTTCTAGTCACCTCACAAGAGAAGCTTGGATTTTCTATGGAGCAGAGGGGGTTTGAAGGGACCTGGTGTAGATGCTACAATTATGAGGGGTATGGACAGAGTGAATAGAGAGCAACTGTTCTCCTTAGGTGAGGGGTCAATCACAAGGGGGCATAGTTTCAGGGTAAAGGCAAGAGATTCTGAGGAGATTTGGGAAAAAATGTTTTCACTCAGTGGGTGGTGGGAGTGTGGACTGCACTGCCTGGGAAGTCAATGGAGGCTGGAAACCTTACAAGCTTAAAAAATATTTGGATGGGTGCTTCACATCTCATAATATTCAAGGATATGTGACAAGTGCAGGAAATAGAGATGAGCGCACCTTTAGTGGTAGCTACGTCAGTGTAGATTCATTGGGCACAGTATGAGTTGATGAGTCTTCCTAACTTTTACTGACAGTTAAATTTTTGTTTTGACTTGGCATTGCCAGTGATGTTGTCTTTCTCATTATGAAGAACTATATAATTTCTCTTTTTTGACAATCATGGACCTTCATATTAATCTTGTGTTTTGTTCAACAAAAATGCCCATATCACTTAAGACCCATTAACTCAAATACCACAGTTCAGTTTTCTGAACATTACAGTGGTCTGCCTCTTGCCAGTGCAGTTTCACAGTTATGCAGAAGCGTTGTCTTGTTGTTGAATACCCTGTCTGCAAATGCTCTGCTTCATTTAGTTTGCTTGTTTCTGTTAACAACTCTTAATTGTCATTCTCTTCCAACAGATTACATGGGTCTCTTGGGCTAGAAGCTCAATGGCTAGGAGAGTAAATATAAATTTACATTTCTGAAATTCTTACATTTGTTACAAATTGAATGAAATATCACACTGAATCTTGCAATCTTACGTCTTTTATATTTCTAACACCTTACACAGACAATTATAAGTTGAAGTCTGTGCTGCCCATCAATCTTTCTGTCTAACATCTCCTGCAGTGATAGCTCTCCTCAGATTGCTATAAAGGGATAAGCCTGAACATTCTCTTCATGTAAAGCCCTGTCGACCAATGGATATTCATGAGGCAGGCTGCCAGTTTCCTCAAAAGGTAATAATCCCTCAGTGAGCAAAATCTTAACATTTGGCTGGATCAGGAAAGTCTGCAGAAAATGTTTGGAAAGGTTAATATTTTAAAGAGTGATAGCAAAACACCTTAAATACATTGTGGCCATTGATATTGAGAAGATGGCAATTAAAGACCTATGCTGAAGTTTTTTTATCAGTCAAGTCAAATTAAATTTTTGTCATCCACCTGTGAGATGTAGGCATCACAGGTTGGGCCAGCGTTTATTGCCCATCGTTAGTTGATCAAGAGAAGATGGTAGTGAGCTGCCTTCTGGTACCGCATTGGTCCATGTACTGTAGGGAGGCAATTCCAGGATTTTGACCTGGTGACACTGAAGGAGCAGTGAAATATTCCCAAGTCAGGATGGTGAGTGTCTTGGAGGGGATCTTGCAGGTGGTGATGTTCCCATGTACAGTATCTGCTGCCCTTACCCATTTAAGCGGAAGTCACTTTGGACAGGACTGTCAAAGGAACTTTGGCAAATTTCTGCAGACCGTCTTGTAGACAGTACACATGGCTGCTGCTGAGTGTCAGTGGTGGACGGAATGGATGTTTGCGGATGAGGTGCCAGTCAAGTGGGCTGCTTTGTCCTGGATGCAGTTAAGCTTCTTGAGTATTGTTGGAGCTGCGCCCATCCAGACAATTGGGAGTATACCATCACACTCCTGACTTGTGCGTTGTAGATTGATGGACAGGTGTTGAGGAGTCAGGAAGGGAGTTACTTGATGCAGTAATTCTCCTGATTATCCTGTAACTCAATCTTTTCAATACAGAGGAACCTTGATTATCTGAATATCAATTATCCAAATTTTGGATTATCCGAAGATGATCTCAAAGTCCTGCTAAAAACAGTACATTAAAGAGGTGATACCAACACTGATCACGTCTTTTGTTTACAATGGTTATAAGTGAATTTGAGGCTCACTGAAATGCTGCCGAGAACAGCCCTAGCCATCAATGGGAGCCCAGGGACCGTCTCCAAATGACTGACCTCCCATCCTCTCTCTCTCTCCACAAACTTTCCCTGGAGTTCTACCCAGGGGTGAATGCTAAATTCTCCCTTCCCCAGATAATCTCTAGAACATTGTCCTGTCCAGGGCAGAGTAGGAACTTGTCAAACAGTTGTGTGTGTGTGTCTGGGTGTGTGTGTGTGTGTGCGTGTGCTATTTTGAGACTCATGCCCCCAAAGGCAGCAGCTGTCTTACTGTTGGTGTCCAGTCTGGCTGCCGTCTTCATTCTGTTCCTTCATTTTGTTCTGGGGTCCCACTGGGGAGAAGAGATAAGAGGCATCTGGCCTCTTCACTCCATCCACAGGCTGGAAATGTAGAGAGTTGAAAGCACCCAGTGGGGTGGGGATGCACGCAGTGTGCTGCTGCCGAGTCTCTTGAACGGGGAGTAGACATTGCAAGTACTCACTCTGTCAATCCCATTGAAGTGAAGCAGTGGTGGGGAGAGGCTTCAGCAGTGCTGCAGGTCCCTTACACGCTACTGTGTGTCTGCTCAGAAACAACTCCTGGGACAGACAGAGGGAGCAAGGCAGGCAGAGCGAGGGAAAAGGAAACTTCAGAAAACTCCGAGCCCCAGAGGAATCAGTTATCCGAATAATCAATTACCCACACGAAATACTGCCTGCCCATCACGATCAGATAATTGAGGTTCCTCTGTATTATTTTTGTCATGATTCACAACATAAATGACCTAGAAGAGGGGTTAGAAGGTTGGGTGAGCAAGTTTGCGGATGATACGAAAGTCGGAGGAATTGTTGACAGTGAGGAAGGATGTGGCAGGTTACAGCAGGATATAGAGAAGCTGCAGAGCTGGGCAGAAAGGTGGCAAATGGAATTCAATGTAGCTAAATGTGAGGTGATTCACTTTGGGAAGAATAACAAAAAGATGGGGTACTGGGCTAATGGTCGGAAACTTGGTAGTGTGGATGAGCAGAGGGATCTTGGTGTCCATGTACACAGATCTCTGAAAGTTGCCACCCAAGTAAATAGTGCGGTGAGGAAGGCATATGGCGTACTGGCTTTTATTGGTAGAGGAATTGAGTTCCGGAGTCCTGAGGTCATGATGCAGTTGTATAAGACTCTGGTACGGCCGCATCTGGAATATTGTGTGCAGTTTTGGTCGCCATACTATAGGAAGGATGTGGAGGCATTGGAACGGGTGCAGAGGAGGTTTACCAGGATGTTGCCTGGTATGGAAGAAAAATCGTATGAGGAAAGACTGAGGCACTTGGGGCCGTTTTCACTAGAGAAAAGAAGGTTTACGGGTGACTTGATTGAGGTGTACAAGATGATTAGGGGGTTAGATAGGGTAGACAGTATGAACCTTCCCCCACGTATGGAGTCGGGTATTACAAGGGGGCATAGCTTTAAATTAAGGGGGGGTAGATATAGGACTGAAGTTAGGGGTAGGTTCTCCACTCAGCGAGTCGTAAGTTCATGGAATGCCCTGCCAATAGCAGTGGTGGACTCTCCCTCTTTATGGGCATTTAAGCGGGCATTGGATAGGTATATGGAGGATAGTGGGTTAGTATAGGTTAGGTGGGCTTGGATCGGCGCAACATCGAGGGCCAAAGGGCCTGTACTGCGCTGTATTCTTCTATGTTCTATGTTCTATAAAGGTGCTATAAAAAACTAATTTGTTGTTGTTGTCACATTGCTGTCACAGATATATGTTCAAAAGTGAACTTTTACCTTACCAGATTAGCTTACGCCTTTGAAAATATTCTTACCTGAGCTTAACCTTTGATGCCACATTAACATCAAGCTCTATCACTTCCTACTGTCCCTCAGTTTCTTCAGTGTCACCCTAATCTGACATTTTATCCAAAATCTGCTTTGACAGATGAGTTAGTTAATCTTGCTCCCCATTTGTAATCTTCCCCACTGACAGCTATTCACCCTCTGAGCCTGATCATTATCAACTCCTTTGTCTGTCCAACTGTTCTTCTCTCTCTTTGGCCTCCATCTCCCTTATTGTTTATTCCTCACCCCCTATCCCCACACTATCTTCTGCACAAAAAAGCTACATTTTCCCAGTTACCATCAGTTCTGAGGAAGGGTCACTGGACCCAAAAAGTTAACTCTGATTTCTCTCCACAAATGCTGCCAGACTTGTTGAGCTTTCTCACCAATTTCAGGTTTTTTTTCTGATTTCCAGGATCTACAGTTCTTTCAGTTATGCTGCTTTAATCTCATTCAACTCGTGGCTTTGTCTGATTGGAGACTTGAAGTCCTGTAAGGAGCCCCAAATTCCTCCAAGCAGCTGGCCCCACCACTGATTTTCCCTCATGGGCTATAATCTGCCATTGAATGAACCTACAAACAAATCCCATTTTATATCACTTGAAAATTTCTCCTACAAAGTGTAAATATGCTACCAATCTGTGAGGCCATGGAAGTCTGTTTAACTAAGTGAGTGAGGTTCCAATCTGCAAATGATGCACAATGATCTGAGGTAACGCATCTCCCAAAATTGATTAAAGTGTGGCCTGCATTTTATGTTGGAGCTTATTTTAATCCTCATAATCAAACAGAATGTAAATGTAATACCTCAGTTCCTTCAAGGCTACAGTTTCTAATCTTCTGTTCCCAGCCTAACGTTTAAAGGTCCTGATGTTCGATTTATTGAAGATCAAATAATCGTTCAGATGTATATTTGCAGAGGGTTTGGTGATGACAGTGTCTGACTCGGTAACAGTAATTCATGCAGGCAATCCAATCATCACCATTTGCCCAATTCCGTAATTTTCAATCGCAGTTCAAATAAATCTCTCCCCCCACACAGTTTGCCAGCAGCAGCTCAAAAATGACTCAGTTCCCATACCTCTCATTTCTTTTTGAAACTCATTTATCTTTACATTTCTTCAGTTTAATATAAAATCACCACCTGCCTCCAAAGGTCCTTGATTTTTAGCTTCACTAAAACAAACCAAAGTTACAATATGGCCCTATCAGTATTTACCCTTTGTGATCACATAGGTCGAACCACATTTCACCAACTTGATGCTCTCTTAGTCTTTCATGAACCTATCCAATTTACTCTCCAATGTATCCACCAGCTCTACTCCAGCCAAATGTAATATGAAACCAGCACGTTGTCAGTGAAAAGCAGAAAATGAAAGAGATGATATTTCACCTCTAGCCACAGGTGAGGTCCCAGAGGACTGGAGAATAGCCAATGTTGTCCCATTGTTTAAGAAGAGTAACAGGGAGAATCCAGGAAATTACAGGCCTGTGAGCCGCACGTCAGTGACAGGGAAATTATTTGAAAAGTTTCTCAGGGGCAAGATCCATATGCATTTAGAAACAAATGGACTTATTAGTGATAGACAGCACGGCTTTGTACGGGGGGAGCCCGTACGGGGGGGGGCCCGTGCCTCACTAACCTGATCGCATTTTCTGAGGAGGTGACGAAGGTGATTGATGTACGCATGGATTTCAGTAAAGCCTTTGACAAGGTCCCTCATGGCAGATCGGTACAAAAGGTAAAGTCACATGGTATCAGGGGAGAGCTGGCAAGGAGGATACAGAACTGGCTTAGTGATAGGAGACAGAGAGTACCAGGGGAATGATGCTTGTCAGAATGGAGGGTTGTCACTGTGGTGTTCCACAGGGATCTCTGCTGTTTGTGATCTACATAAACGATTCAGAGGAAAATAGAGCTGGTCGAATTAGTAAGTTTGTGGATGACACAAAGATTAGTGGAGTTGCAGATAGTGAGGAGGATATCAAAGGATACAGCAGGATATAGATCAGTTGGAGACATGGGCATAAAAATGGCAGATGGAGTTTTATCCAGACATATGTGAGGTGACACATTTTGGAAGTCAATTGCAGGTAGAAATTATATAGTGAATGGCAAAACCCTCAGGAGTATTGATGTGCAGAGGGATCTGGGTGTGCAGGTCCACAGATCACTGAAGGTGGCAGTGCAGGTAGATAAGGGAATGAAAAGGGCCTATGGCATGCTTGCCTTCAGTGGAAGGGGCATTGAGTATAAGGATAGACAAGTGATGCCGCAGCATCACAGACCTTTAGTCAGGCTACACTTGGAATATTGCGCACAGTTCTGGTCACCACATTACCAGAAGGATGTGGATGCTTTGGAGAGAGTACAGGAAAGGTTTCTCAGGACATTGCCTGGTATAGGGGATTTTAGCTATGAAGAATGGTTAGATAGACTGGGTTTGTTTTCACTGGAATGCAGGAGTCTGAGGGATGACCTGATAGAAGTTTATAAGATTGTGAATGGCATGGATAAAGTGGGGAGAGAGTTGGATTCACATTGACTCCAGACTCGAGCATCAGGTTAAACCTGGAAAAGGAAACCTCCTGCCAATTACCATGATGTCCCTCAGCTGGGAAAAGTATGAGGCATTTTCCCAGGGTAGAGGGGTCAATTACTAGGGGACACAGGTTCAAGGTGCAGGGGGGAATTTAAAAGCGATGTTTGATGCACGTTTTTCACACAAAGGGTGGTGAGTGCCTGGAGCGCACTGCCAGAGGAGGTGGTGGAAGCGGATACAACAGCAACATTTAAGGAGCACCTGGACAAGTACATGAATAGGAAGGGAATAGAGGGATACGGATCCTGTCAGGGAAGACAGTTTTAATGTGGAAGGGTGCAAGTGTGGAAGGCCATAGAGCCTGTTCCTGTGCTGTATTGTGCTTTGATATGCAGAACACTCTGAAACTCCATGTGATCTGACATTAATGTAATGTCACTCCTTTCACACTCGGTCAGTAAATTAAATTTTCCGGAAGCTTCCTCTAAGTGTTGTTCAACATGGAGGAGTACTGATACATCAGCTGAGGGACATCATGGTAATTGGCAGGAGGTTTCCTTTTCCAGGTTTAACCTGATGCTCGAGTCTGGAGTCAATGTGAATCCAACTCTCTCCCGACTGTATACCACTGTATCGCCACTTCTGCTGGGTCCAGGGATAGTGATATTGGTGTCTGGAACATTAGCTATAAGGTATAATTCCGTGAGTATGATTGTATCAGGCCAGTGCTTGACTATTCTGTGAGATAGCTCACAGAATAGTCTAAATGCCTGGCTGTTAGTGAGGAAGATTTTGCAGGGTCAGCAGGGCTGGTTCGGTGATGGGTGATTTAATTGGTTTAGTTATTTTCTTTAGATTTTGTAGCAGTTTGATCCAACTGAGTGCTTGCTCAACCATTTCAGAGGACATTTAAGAATCAACCACATTGCTGTGGGTCTGAAGTCACACATGGGCCAGACTAGGTAATGATGGCAGTTTCTTTCCCTAAAGGATCTATGTGAATCAGCCACCATGGTTACATGGTCACTATTAATATTCAAAAATTCATCAAATGAATTGAGATTTTACCATTGAAATGATTTGAACTCATCTCCCTCGGGAATTAGACTGGGACTTTGGATTACTAGTTCAGTGACATTATCACCATGTGACTCCCTTCACCTTATATTCCAAAATGTGTTTCTGGTATAGCAGTGATTTGGGGAGAAACCCATCACTGATATGTTCATTTGATGCTTATAAGTAGGTACAATAATGATCAATTTAACACTGTGTTGAATCTAGAATTGCTTTTGAATGACTTAAAAATATGTTAGGATATTGACCTGAGATCTTGTTCCTATTCTAATAACCATTTGTAAAATATGTTTAGACTGGACAGAGCTCGGGTTGGGGGTTGGATTGAACAGATTTCCTTTGATATGCAACAACTTAACCGGTAGAGTTAAATACCCACAAAAATAAAAACTGGCAGATATGTTAAACTATATGTAAATTCCCCATGACCCCATTTTACACACCCTCTTTGCTTAGAATTTCCTATTTTATTGGACAGTCTGGATTTGTGCTCAGTGCTACAATGGGAGAATCGCAAAGATCATTTCTGCAACTTCAACCTGGTCAACCTACTGTAGAATGGGGAAATTGCACAAACATTAACAGACTGAGTAGAGTGAAAGTCTAGAGTGGGGTGCTGGAAAAGCACAGCAGGTCAGACAGCATCTGAGGAGCAGGAGAATCGACATTTCAGGCAAGAGCTCTTCATTAGGAATTCCTGCTGCCTGCCCTGCTGTGCTTTTCCAGCACCACACTCTTGACTCTAATCTCCAGCATCTGCAGTCCTCACTTTCTCCTGAGTAGAATCAAGGTGTCGGGATGTGAGACTTCAGAGGTCAGAATTCAGATATTTGCAAATGCTTACATTGTTGGTTTTGTATCACTTTGAGTTTTCAGGCTGGTCTGAATCTGTCCCCAAAATGTGAGATAACGACTAAAGGCCACTTTGAGCTTGAAATGAGTGAGGGTGATGATGCGATTGAACACAGTTGTCTCAACCAGTGTTTCAGTAAACAGCAGTGGAACCAAGACAAAGGTAGAAATTAAATAATCATCATCCAATGGCTGATGTGAGTGTTTGATTTTATGAATTGATCTGAGACTGTTCAATGATAAAGTGCCTTGTAAGTATAAATATTCCTTTAGAATTTTGTGTAGAACAGGAAATATTCTCAAAGATGATAAGAATACCAACACTGAACAATAAACTTGGTGGTATTCGGTAGCAGATTAGAAAGAAAGTGTAATATTTATCGTGGCACATTCAAAAATTGCGGTGAGGATTGAGAATGTCCTGCCTCAATATTAAAATCTAATCACAACAAAAAAATTTCACAATTACTTCAAATGATAAATCATTCAAATTGGAGCTCACTAGATTTTCGTGATGTTTTGGATTGTAATTTTAGTGTTGTTGGTTGACAGTAGACAGTTACCAAAACAGACAAGGCTTTAACAAATATATTTTTCAATAACATTTGATAGTAAGCAATTCAAAAGGACAGTATACATCTGTAAAGAGAGATGCATATGTTGTTTTGTGTTTCATAAACAAGCACATGATGATTGACACCAGGAATGCAAACTCACATTATTGATTTTAATTAGGAAGCATCTAATAGAAATATTCACATCAGCGGAGTATTTGTAACAATCCCACTAACTCGATGGGTAATCAATCTGACCCAATTCAGTGCGAAGAAGAACTTCTTTGGAATATGTATATCTCCTAATCGGAACGAAAGAAGTGGAGTTTAATTCAGCTTTTCGGGCATTCAGAAAGTGGTGAAAGTGTGTCAGTGCTCAGCTATGAATATAAATTAGAGGAGAGGTAATGTCACAGGACTAGTGATCCAAAACCCCAGGCTAATATTCTGGGTTAGGAACATTGGTTCACATCTGACAATAGCAGATGGTGAAGTTTTAATTTGGTAAAAGACTGGAATTAAAAGATAGATTCACAGCGATCTTGAAACCACTATATCGATTTCCATAAAAACAAAAGCTGGTTCACTAATGTCCTTTAGGGAAGGAAACTGTTGCTCATACCCAGTCAGGCCAACATGTGATTCCAGACTCACAGCAATGAGGTGATCATCTAACTGCTTCTGAGCAATTTGAGATGGGCAATAAGTGCTGACCGAGCCAGCAATGACCACATCTGTGAATGACAATGGGGTTATTTGCTAAAATTGAAAAGCGGGGAATATATGTTACACTTCCATCAAAGCTTAGTTAGACTACAACTCCTTTGCACCTTTCCTGTCCCTGTATTCCATATACAAATGATCTTAGGACAGTAGTCAGTGCAAAAACAGATCACCAGACTGGCACCACAGCTGAGGTGTTACCTGATTCAAATCTTTCAGGTTATGAGAAAGGTTAGATAGGAAAAAGTAGAAAGCAAATATTTTCATTTGTGTGATAGACCAAATCTACTCAAAAAATTCACGGATAAAGCCAATAGTAAATTCAGCAAAATCCTCTTTAGCCAGACAGTGTTTACAATATGCAGCTCACTATCACAGGGAGTAGTTTTGTCAATAGCAAAGACATATTAAAAGGAAAGCTGGAAAAATACATGAAGGAGAAAGATGCCTTAATAAGTTAAGATGAAGTGTGCCAGTCACTGAAGGTGAGCATGCAGGTGCAGCAGGTGGTAAAGAAGATAAATAGCTTGTTGGCCCTCATAATGAGAGGATCCGAGTCCAGGAGCGAGGATGAGTTGCTGCAATTATACAAGGCCTGGGTGAGACCACACCTGGAGTACTGTGTGCAGTTTTGGACTCCTTATCGGAGGGAGGATGTTGTGGCCATAGACAGAGTGCAGCAAAGGTTTACCAAGTTGATGCTTGTGATGGTGGGACAGATACATGAAGAGAGACGGAATCAGTTAGGTCTATATGCTGTAGAGGCAGAGAATCACATTGGCACCTTTAAAATTCCAACAGGACAGGTAAAAACAGGAAGGATATTCCCAAAGACAAGAGGGTCCTGAACCAAGGTCACAGTCTAATGTTACAGGAAACGCCATTTCAGAATGAGATGAGGAGAAAATTTTTTACCCAGAGAGTTTTGAATCTGTGGAATTCTCTGCCACAAGAAGCTTTTGAGGTCAAAACATTAAATGTTTTCCAGAAATAATTCAATATATTTCTTACAGCGAAAAACGTCAAAGAGGATGGAGGGAAAACAGGAACAGGGGACTGAGTTGGATGACCAGCCATGATCAGACTGAATAGCAGAGCCAGCACAAAGGGCTAAATGGCCTACTCCTGCTGTTTTTGATGTTTCAACAAAGTAGGCTGGGAGACACTTATATGCAGCTTAAACCCTGACATAAACCAGTCAGACAGAATGTTCTCTTTCTTTCTAAATTTCATCTGTTACTTATCATGAATAAAGAGTGACCTGTGAATTTAAAACAAAGTATGATTCTTTGAGAATATCCACAGTGCGTCATCATTCCCTGTTGTCTCTACGATACAGTTGGCGAAATGAGGAATGCACTGATTAGTGTGACAGTGATTATCAGAGATACTACTTTGTCTTGGGCCAGTTCTAGGTCTAATTTCTGATCACCTTGAACTTGAACTGTGCTCCAGCCTCTAAAATAGGCTCAAGATTCCACACAATCTTTACACAAAGCAAAGTGCATTGTCTCCAATCACTGTCTTCCACAGTAGCTGTACAATGTGCTGGTTAACACACAATGATATACCGCTGACTGATTCTGGGATCAAGGGAGAGGATGCTCTGCATTGTATCTAAAACCAGCCAAGCACTGTCACCAGTGACAGAGCGACAGTCTTGATCAGTGAATCCAAGCTGCCTGCTGGGAATTTTGGACAATGAATTTACCCAAACAGCAAAGAACTTAGTGAATATTAATGTCAAGGCATAAATCTTTCTATTCACTATGGATGCAAATAACAGAACACTTGAGGTATTATTAATCATCCATATGTGTTAATGCTCAAATAAATGTAAATGCCTATCATACAATCTGGTGATAATTCTATTGTTGACATGATGTTAATGTGATCAGAACTAGTAGGTAGCCAGTGTTACACTGAATTATTACACCAGGCACTACAGAAACATAAATGCACACATTTCTTTAGCACCTTCCATGTCCTCAAGATATTTAAAATCATTTTGCAGTGACCAAAGTCTGAAATGTGAGGGGGAGTTTTCAGCAGTCTTGAGAGTTGGTAGGGAAGTTGAGAAAATACAGAAAGAATGAAGAAATCAGAAACTGAGAAGAAAATGTCCAATTGTCCCTCAAGTTTTAAACGGCAAACTCTTCGTCATAGGGACATAAAGCCCTTTAGTTCATTAGGTCAGATTTGCTGGTGTGAGATACATGTGGCTCCTGCAGAAAGTTGCAAGTCACAGACTTGCTGAGCTCCAAATTCAAGTCCTGATCGAGCCGTGCTAGCTATCCCTGATCAAACCTTGTCTCTCCAGGTGCAAATTCATTCGGTCTTTTTGAATTTTCTCCAATAGTTTCCCTAACACTGATGTGAGACTCACTGGTGTGTAACTCCCCAGTTTTATCTCTATGACCCTTCCAGAACTGACATCTCATTATTAGCCCTACGCACCTCTCAATTCATTGTGTCCATGTGCATGTCCAGCAGTCGCTTAAATGTCCCCAATGACTCTGCTTCCACCACCACCGCTGGCAACGCATTCCATGCATTCACAACTCTCTGCGTAAAGAATCTACCTCTGATATCTCCTCTATACCTTTCTCCTCATTTCTTCAAACTATGACCCCTCGTACCAGTCAATCCTGCTCTGGGGAAAAGTCTCTGGCTATTGACTCTATCTATTCCTCTCATTACTTGTAGAGCTGCAGCAAAACCTCGTGGCTCTTAAACTTGATCCCCCTGTTAATGAAAGCCAAAACACCATATGCTTTCTTAAGTACCCTATCCACTTGGGTGACAACTTTGAGGGATCAAAGTTACTTACTTACTCATCAAATTATCAAGACTGCCTTCAGTTCGACTTTCATACCATTTCAATCCTCCTCTGAACTTGGCTTTGGAGATCAGATGGCGTGTGATTGTATACTTCTCCCAGGTTGCTTTGCACACACGAATATGTATACATCTCATGTATGCAGGATGTGCCTTATGGCTGAATGGTTCACGCTTACTCACCCTGCACTTGGAAGCTGTTAGCTGTGTGAGTGGTGTTGCTTCTTAGCAGAAGGTGGGAGGTGGCAACCTGAGGGAGGTGCTGTATAGTCAGCTGGTTTAACATGTTGCTGTGTGGTACAGTGCTACAGCAATGTCACACTTACAACGGGCACCCAAACTGGCATTCCTAGAAGGCAAAGTCCTGAAGGGGTTCAAAGGTGGGAGGGGGTTCCAGGCAGGATTTTATAAATACTTTAAGGACATAATGGTAATGAGGGACAGAATCAGGGCCCCCCCAGAGATCAGCAAGGCAGTGCATGTGTGGAGCTGCAGGAGATGGAGAAGATACTGAATGATTATTTTCCATCAGTGTTTACTGTGGAGAAGGACAGAGAAGGTACAGAATGTGGGAAATAGATGGTGACATCTTGAAAAATGTTCATATTACAGACGAGGAGATGTTGGATGTCTTGAAATGCATAGAAGTGGATAAATCCCCAGGACCTGATCAGGTGTATCTTAGAACTCTGTGGGAAGATGTGATCTATATGGACTTCAGTAAGGCATTTGACAAGGTTCCCCATGGGAGACTGATTAGCAAAGTTAGATCTCATGGAATACAGGGAGAACTGGCCATTTGGATACAGATCTGGCTCAAAGGAAGAAGATAGAGGGTGGTGGTGGAGGGTTGTTTTTCAGACTGGAGGCCTGTGACCAGTGGAGTGCCACAAAGATCGGTGCTGGGCCCTCTACTTTTTGTCATTTACATAAATGATTTGGATGCGAGCATAAGAGGTACAGTTAGTAAGTTTGCAGATGACACCAAAATTGGA
>NC_057738.1:45950942-45977788 GCF_004010195.1 Chiloscyllium plagiosum
ATAAATCGGCAAAGTCTTTTCCCTGGGGTCGGGGAGTCCAGAACTAGAGGGCATAGGTTTAGGGTGAGAGGGGAAAGATATAAAAGAGGCCTAAGGGGCAACTTTTTCAAGCAGAGGGTGGTATGTGTATGGAATGAGCTGCCAGAGGATGTGGTGGAGGCTGGTGCATATTGCAACATTTAAGAGGCATTTGGATGGGTATATGAATAGGAAGGGTTTGGAGGGATATGGGCCGGGTGCTGGCAGGTGGGACTAGATTGGATTGGGATATCTGGTCGGCATGGACGGGTTGGACCGAAGGGTCTGTTTCCATGCTGTACACCTCTATGACGCTAAGACTCTAAGTAATTGCTGGGCCTGTTGCTGAGATATTTGAATCATCGATACTCACAGGTGAGGAGCCAGAAGATTGGAATTGGTTAACATGGTGCCACTATTTAAGAAAGGTGATAAGGAAAAGCCAGAGAACTACAAGCCAATGAGCCTGACACCGCTGGTGGGCAAATTGTTTTAGGGAATCCTGAGGGCCAGGACTTAAATGTATTTGGAAAGGCAAGCGCTATTACAGATAGTCGGTGTGGCTATGTGTGTGGGAAATCATGTCTCACAAATATGATTGATATTTCTGAAGAAGTAACAGAGGATTGATGAGGGCAGAGTGGTAGACTTGATCTCTATGGACTTCAGTAAGGCACTCGAGAAGGTTCCCCATGGGAGACTCGTTAGCAGGGTGAAATCTCATGGAATGCAGAGAGAGCTAGCTATTCGGATACAGACCTGGCTCAAAGGTAGAAGACAGAGGGTAGTGGTGGAGGGTTGCTTGTCAGACTGGAGGCCTGTGATCAGTGGAGTGCCACAAGGATTGGTACTGAGTCCACTACCTTTCATCATTTATATAAATTATTTGGATGTGATCATAGGAGGTATAGTTAGTAAGTTTGCAGATGACACCAAAATTAGAGGTGTAGTGGACAGCGAAGAAGTACAACAAGATCTTGATCAGATGGGCCTTTGGGATGAGAAGTGGTAGATGGAGTTTAATTTAAATAAATGCAAGGTGCTGCATTTTGGAAAAGCAAATCAGAGCAGGACTTATACAGTTAATGGTAGCATCCTAGGGAGTGTTGCTGAAGAAAGATATCTTGGAGTGCAGGTTCATAGCTCCTTGAAAGTGGAGTCGCAGGTAGATAGGATAGTGAAGAAAGTATTTGAAATGCTTTCCTTTATTGGTCAGAGTATTGAGTACAGGAGTTGGGAGGTCATGTTGCGGCTATACAAGACATTGGTTAGGCCACCTTTGGAACATGGCGTGCAATTCTGGTCTCCTTCCTATCGGAAAGATGTTGTAAAACTTGAAAGGATTCAGAAAAGATTTACAAGGATGTTGCCAGGGCTGGAGGATTTGAGCTATCGAGAAAGACTGAATAGAGCATAAAACATTACAGTGTAGTACAGGCCCTTCGGCCCTCATTGTTGTGCTGACCTGTGGAACCAATCTGAAGCCCATCTATCCTACACTGTTTCGTTTTCATCTATATGTTTATCCAATGACCATTTAAATGCCCTTAAAGTTGGTGAGTCTACTAATGTTCCAGGCAGTGCATTCCATACCCTTACTACTGTCTGAGTAAAGAAACTACCTCTGACACCTGTCCTATGTCTATCACACCTCAATTTAACCATCACCATCTGAGGAAAAAGGCCCCCTCCATACCAGGCAACATCCCAGTAAATCTCTTCTGCACCCTTTCCAAAGCTTCCACATCCTATCTATAATGTGATGACCAGAACTGTATGCAATACTCCAAGTGTAGCCACACCAGAATTTTAGGCTGGGGCTGTTTTCCCTGGAATGTCGGAAGCTGAGGGATGACCTTATAGAAGTTTATAATATCATGAGATGCATGGACAGGGCAAGTAGACAAGATCTTTTCCCTGGGGTGGAGGAGTCCAGAACTAGAGGACATGGGTTTAGGGTGAGAGGGGTAAGATATAAAAAGGACCTAAGGGGCAACTTGTTCACACAGTGCATGGATGGAATGAGCTGCCAGAGGAAGTGCTGGAGGCTGGTACAATTACAGCATTTAAAAGGCATATGGATGGGTACATGAATAGGAAGCGTTTGGAGGGATATGAACCAGATGCGAGCAGGTGGGACTAGATTCGGTTGGAATATCTGGTCGGCTTTGCGGGTTGGACCGAAGGGTCCGTTTCCGTGCTGTACATCTCTATGACTCTGTGACGCTATGACACAGTCATGGGGCTTTGGAGCTTTGTTCAATTCCACATGAAGGGGCTGGCCCCAGCCAGTCCTGTGGTCAAGTACAGGTGGTCTGGGTATTCCAGGTCTAATGGACATTGATCCCAATGCTGGAAGATTTTGCAACGTGGAAAAGGATGGCAGGCATCCAGCTGGAATCGTGGATGGGAGAGGTGTTAGTGGTGAGCCAGGAGCAAGAGTGGTGAGAGTGTCTCCAGTGAGTGAATACAAAGGGTTAGTAATTTGGGGGAATGTATTGGTGAAAGATATGGGGTGAACACGATGCAGGCAATAGTGAGAATTATTGTCCATGAGCCTTGGTGCAAGGCATTGACAGAAATAGACCCTCATGTGAGCGGCGGCCATGTGAGTGTAAAGTGACAGAAAGAAGATGGTAGCACTTGCCCTTGTGGAGGGAAGTAGATTGTTGACTTCTTCCTGCACTGCTCTGCATTATGCGTTACCTGGGACAGAGGAATGACCCATTCTGCCATCTGGCTTTAAGCTGGCTACATCTGGTCATCAGGCTACAGTATAGAATCATAGAATCCCTACAGTGTGGAAAGAGGCCCTTCGGCCCAACAAGTTGACACTGATCCTCCAAAGAGTATCTGGCCCAGACGCTTCGCCTACCCTATTACTCTCCATTATCCCTGACTAATGCACCTAACCTACACATCCCTGAACACTATGGGCAATTTAGCATGGCCAGTTCACCAAAGCTGCACATCTTTGGATTGCAGGAGGAAACCAGAACACTCAGAGGAAACCCACACAGACTCGGGGAGAATGTGCAAACTCCACACAGTCGCCAGAGTTTGGAATCGAAGCCGAGTCCCTGGTGCTTTGAAGCAGCAGTGCTAACCACTGAGCCACTGTGCCGCCTCTAAACCACTGTCCTGTCCCCATCTGGTCCATCAGCACCTTCAGATGCCTGTCATCTAAACCAGGAGTGAACATCTTTTTCTGTGCATTTCCTGAATGTAGAACCTTGAAAACTACAGAACGGGAGCCAGTTCCTGGCTGACAGCATCTGAGCTGACATGAAGCTAGGTTTAAAAACAGCACTGACAGCAAGAAGGCTGCATGGTCCCACCAATGACCAGCACTTCCACACAATTTTGCCAGAAAAAATGTTCTCGAGCCTGAATCCATAACTAATGAGATACAGAGTAGAGGTGATGCCATACAGGTATTATTCTTGAATTGTTAATCCAGAGACCCTGGTAATGTTCTGGGGACCAGGGTTTAAATCCTGCCACGGCAGATGGTGGAATTTGAGTTCAATAAAATTCTGGAATTATAGCTCTAATGATGACCATTAAATGGTTGTTAATTGTCAGTAAAAAACCATCTGGTTCACAAATGTTTTTAGGGAAGGAAACTACCATCCTTACCTGGTCTGGCCTACATGTGACTCCAGACCCACAGCAATGTGATGAACTCTTAACTGCCCTCTGGGATGGGCAACAAATGTTAGTTGAGCCAGCGATGCCCTCATCCTGTCATTAAATAAAAAGAAAAGTGGAAGATTGTATGTTCTCATTGGTGGTCTGGCCCCAGTGAATCTCACTCGATAAAACTCTTTCACTGAATGTGGGAATATGCAGCTCGCAGTTATGCTATAATGTAGATTGCTGGTACATATAAAGAACTCAAAGTAAATAAAAATGTGCTGATGTTTGAGCAAATGGTGAGGTAAGACCTTGGAAATGAAGTAGAAAAGCTTACTGACTCAAAACTGGCTGTCATTATAGCCTAGGACATGTTCAAGCAAATGGCAATGCAGCCACCCACTTATACTGTATTGCTTCTTGGAACCTTACTGCAGGGGCAGGAGAATATGTATCATTTGAATCTTCATTGTGCTTCAATGTTGCAGGATCTCCACTGGGACATTTCTCCCATATCCTTGTACTTCGACCGAAGCTCATCAACTGGTGAAGACGCCTTAGAGTAGAAATGGCAATGGTCAACCATGAAGCAGGTTAACGCCATGAAACATCTGCCTCTTCCCCAACACTGATCTGTCAGTATACTGCAGGGTGGCGGAAGCTTTCCTCTGTTTGCAGCAGGGTTTTGTTTAGTTTTTGTCACTGGTAAATGCCAAGGTAATAAGCAACAGTCCGATCTTGGAAAATCAAATTGTTGTTTGAATGGAATTGAATTGCTATCTTACAACTTAAAACTGGTGGGCAAACTCAAATTCTGGTGAGACCGGGGGAAAAAGTGTTCACGTGGGTTAACATGAAAATATCTGTCCCTTTTGAAGTGAGTTTAGAATAATTATCCCGTCTGATTGTAGTTTTCAGGTGAATCAGGGCTTGAGAACATTGGATATCTATTAGGGATGATCTCTAATGTATGTCATACATTCTGTTGTTGCTTTTAAATATTATGAGATTGGGGGTTAGTCAAGGCGTGGGTTAATAGTAAATCCCAAGGGAGCTGATGAGCTGGTTGGTGTAGTTTCTTGGTCAAAGTTAAAAATCACACAACAGCAGGTTATAATTCAACAGGTTTAATTGGAAGCACTAGCTTTCGGAGTGCTGCTCCTTCATCAGGTGGTTGTCCATCTGAAAGAGGAAAAGCACTCCGAAAGCTAGTGCTTCCAAATAAACCTGTTGGACTATAACCTGGTGTTGCAATTGTTAACTTTGTCCACCCTAAGTCCAACACCAGCCTCTCTACATCACAATTTCTTGGTGTCACAGATTGAGGAGCCAGGGGACTGAAACCTGAAGCTGCAGCGCTGTCCCTGGGAGGAGGTTGTAAAGACAGAAAGCCCCGTGAACGTGGTTGTGGGAATTTAAGTTGGGAACAGGTTGAGATGAACCATTTGTGGTTTCTTTTTATTCAATCAATCTATCAGGTCCCAAGAGTTTTATGGCTTGTAGACTTTCCTTGGTTAGTCCTAACATCTGTCTGGCAATTGAAGGAATTCTGTGTAACGCAGCCTCCTCTTCTTTTGATGAGAATAATGCTACAAGTTATCAATCAGATTGTTGTTGATTTAGTAAGTGTAGTATTCCAAGATCAGAATTTCTAGAGCCAAACAAACTGTTGAAAAGAAAAGACCCATGATCTGAAAACTACTGTCAAAATGCTGACCATGACTGTTAGGACGTATATCGGGCCCATTAACCAAAATAACTAAATTAACCTCAAAGAGGAAATCAATCAACAACATCTTCAGTTTTGCAACTTTTATTTTTTAATACAAATCTGGATCAACATAAATTAAATCTAAGTAAACAAGTAAATGATACTTCAATTTAATATGTAAATTTCACATTAAATAGGTGATAAACCAAAAATATGATTTACTCAACAAATAAAAAATTACTCAACCAATAAGCAACCGCATCACTCCACACCCAATGTGACCCTGCAAACTTCCATAATCCCAGAATGGGTTGCTGTTTTTCAGACAAGGTTGGTCAAGAGTTGTATCTACAAGATGTTTCACCACTTAGTCTCACAGTGTGATTATCATCAATTCATATCGTGGGTGCTGCATATATGGACCGAGCTGTCAGAGGTAGTGGTAAAGGCGAGTATATTACAACATTTAAAAGATATTTGGACAGGTAGATGGGTAGGAAGGGTTTAGATGGATATGGGCTAAATACAGGCAAATGGGACTAGTTCAGTTTAGGAAACCTGGTCGGCATGGATGAGATGGGCCGAAGGATCTGTTTCCGTGCTGTGAGACTTTATGACTCTATAACTGGATACTTTCTACAAACCTCCCCTCTCAGGTCAGCACTGTGCTGAAGGTTTAGCTTTCCATAATTCTTCTTAAACTAACCAATCCCTTACACCTCAGTTCCTGATTTGTCCACATTTGGAAAACACTCAAATGTTCAGCAGTTCTGAGTTATTCACAAAGCTTTCTAGATTTGAAATCTTTATAGACAACTCATGCAT
This sequence comes from Chiloscyllium plagiosum, assembly GCF_004010195.1. Classification (NCBI taxonomy): domain Eukaryota; kingdom Metazoa; phylum Chordata; class Chondrichthyes; order Orectolobiformes; family Hemiscylliidae; genus Chiloscyllium; species Chiloscyllium plagiosum. Next base: position 45,957,133 of record NC_057738.1, read on the forward strand.
TACTTGCGAGAGCTCTTATGTCCTTTTCTATTACACAGAAAGCTAATTATCTTCTAGAATAACTTATTGCTTCTTCTTGCATGAGTGATTTGTATTCCTTTTTCTCTCTCTCTGCATTTTTCTCTTTGAGGTTGCATTATACCCTTGAACATCTTTACTGTTCCAGCTTGGCTGCTTTTAGCAATTCACCTTTATGTCTGCAGCTATTCTTGGTGTTTGCTAAATGAATGGCTTCGTTTCTAATGTCCTTCCTATTGGTAATGCTTCCAGGCCAAGGACTGTCAGATTATTTTTGCTATTGTTATTGTTATCCAAGAAAATGATAATTGACCCCTTTACAATTGATGCAAATTCATAAAATTTACAGATTCCACAAAACTTTTAAGTAAATTGTACCTTATTGTACAGCTTTCAGGTAAAGGTTATCACAAAAGATTGACTTCTAAGTCATGTCCAAGGTGAAATGCTTTGGTGTTGAATAGACTTTCAGATTGAAAAAAGATTAAACTTTCTATGTGGTGATTTACTTTCCTCCGTCCTTGCCTTCAGGTTTTTGAAAACCATCCCAACTCTCACTGAGAAAGTCTCTGCAAAACGAAGGCAGAAGATTAATCTTTCTAATGTCAGCTTAGAGCACAGTTAATGCACTGGGGATAAAAACACAAATAAAAAGTGAACTTGAAGTAGGTTAAAGAAAACTGTCTCCTTGCACGAAATGGCTGTGGGTTATTTCTTGACATCACTTTTAGAGTTTTTAATGCTAATCTTTGAGGAGCAAACACATACCCCGACCTGACACTGATTCCCTACTATCTGTAGTATCAGAAAATGTAAAATAGGAGCAAGAGTTGACCCTGTGGCTCATGCAGGCTGCTGTGCTTATCAAGAAGGTCTTTGGCTGATCTGCTCTTGCCCTTAATTCCACTTTGCTGCATTTTCCTTTAACCATTTTCTCCACAGCAGTGCAAACATTTCCATCATTATTATCCATCACTTTTCTTGACCGGTGAGTTCTGCAATTTGGAACTGACTTGGAAACAGGAATATTTTTAGCGCCCAGGACATCAGTGGAGTACAGTAAATGCAGCCAATTAGTGCATGCTGAAAGGTTGTATCCTTGAATAATTATCCATGACAGTAATGGATATATCCTTCCTCATATAATGGAATAAAGGATCTTGAGTTGACTGAAGCATTAGTTTAACTCAACACATTCTGATCCTTTCTCTCTATATAAACTGCGCTCTCCAACAATTGTCACAAGTTTTTGGTTTGTGAGCATGAGCAGAACTTTTAATTGTTCATAATGACAATTAAGTTCAAGCATTAATTCTAAATTCATCAATTGGAAAGGGTGTGTTGAGCTGTAATAAGATTGTTTTTGGGTAGCCATATAGGATCTGCTTATTATGGTCTTAATTAATTCATAAGTTATCCATTCAGTAGCATTATGAAAATAAATTTGTTTGAATTCTCTTTTCATATTGAGTCTTCAATACAGCTTTGCAGATAAAAGAATACGGCACATAAAATTCTTCAAGGGTTTGGTAGGGTGACTGCAAAGTAAATGTTTTTGTACTCACCAGGGAATCTAGACCTTGAGGTCACAGTCTTAGAATAAAGTGTTGTCCATGTAGAACTGAGATGAGGAATCAAAGAGTCATGAATCTCTGAATTTCTTTACAGCAGAGAGATGAGGATTCTGAGTTGCAGAGGAGATACAAAACAGTCAGCGATAGATTTTTGCAATGGAGGGACCTGAGGCCAGTGCATCTGGAGATGAGAGAGGAGACCAGCGTGATCTGACATGTGTATAGGGAAAAGGAATAGGCCAGCCAGCCTCTGGAGCTTGCTTCAGCATTCAGTAAGATCGTGACTGATCTGCTTGTAACCTGAAGTTCCATTCTCCCTCCTCCCTTACACCCCTTCCTTATTGAAAATCTGCCCATTCCTGCCTTAAAAATATTCAATGACACTGCTTCCACCACCTTTTCAGGAAGACAGTCTCAAAGACTCATGATTTTCAAAGAGGAAACATTTTGTCTTATCTGTTTGAAATTAGTGACCCATGTTGTTGGATGTCTGAGCAAACACAAAGGTGCAAATAGCCTCTAAACACTTATTTCTGATGTTCATGTACTTTATAAAATTTTGTATCAATGCTATAATTTGGTGCATCACCAACATTTGTCTACTAAACTGGTGAAGATTAAAACTGGAAAAAGAATTAGTTGAGTATAATTCTTTAGTCTAGTTATGTTAGCATCTGAATCCTGAATATATTTATCACGTTATTTGGTTGATGATTGAATAGAATTGTTAGTCTGTTAAAATAAATGTGACATTTTCCATTGCTAACAGTGTACATTACACGTTCCAAACTTGTTTCAATTTGTTACACTTGCTTGCTCAATATGAAAGGGGAGAAAGTTGCTCTATCACATCAGGCTTTCAATTACAAAGAGAGCTGACAAATGAAGTTCCTGTGAAGTTGATTGGAAGGTGCAAATGTTACAGAGAGAGTTTAAACATTCAACCTTGTTAGGAACATCAATCTGTCCTTGAGGAATCACTGCTCATTATTGAGGCCACCTGATAACTTTGGAGAGGAATGCACAGAGATTTGTGTGAACTAGTGGGGAACTCATTGTTGCTTATTCCATTGTACCATTTCTTTCATGTTTTCCATCAGAATGTTGTACATTTTTAAGTGTGTATAAAGCTAGAAGTAATTGCTGGAATCTGATTTTCAAACCTGTACCAGCATAAAGTGGGTTAAATCACTTTTGTCGCTGTAATTGGTTCCTGTTTACTTTTCTGGATTTTAAATTCTGGAATCCTCTTTCAAAAACTCTCTGCTTTTTCTCACTCGTTCTCATTCTTTATGATGCTTTTAAAAACTTACTTCTCTGACAAACCTTTTGACCATCGCCTACATATTACCTCCTACATATACCTTTGTGTTGAATTGCTATTTCTAACACCACATCCCCAGTTGCCCCTTGAGAAGGTGGGGGTGAGCTGCCTTCTTGAACCGCTGCTGTCCACGTGCTGGAGGTTTACCCGCAATGCTGTTAGGGAGAGAATTCCAGGATTTTTGTGACAGTGAAAGAACGGCGATCTGTTTCCAAGTCAGGATGGTGAGTAGCGCAGAGGGGATCTTGCAGAGGGTGGTGTTCTCAAGTATATGCTGCCCTTATCCTTCCAGATGGAAGTGATCATGGGTTTGAAATTACCCAACATTTGGAACTCTCTGAAAAAGTCTCCCTGCCTGAGATCTTGTCAGAGAGTTTAGAGGGTCCTGGCTCACTGAGCTACATAGTTAGCCAGGAAATATTTAGAAGATTAAACTTGCCCTTACCCCTCCCCAGCTATTTCACTAACAACCTCAATGGAAAACTATCAATCTCCGTTCCCCTTTCCAACTCCAAGACATGCTTCTCCTGACTCCCCCAAGACCTGAAACTTCCCCACCCACCCCTGTCCCAACCCCTGACTCCTCATACCCCAGCCCTCCCCAGATCTGATGTTCTCAGTCTAACTCCAACCAGAACCCCCAACTGCCTCTTGATACCCTCCTACACACTCAAGACAAACTTGGACCTAACTCACAATTCCTCCCAGACCCAACATTCCAGACAGACTCTTTCTTTCTCTTTCCCTCTTTCTCTTACTCTCTCTCACTCATGTCACCATCTCCACCCAACTTGCCTGCCTCATGCAAATAGCCCCCTGACTTGACCTGACCTCCTCAGTCCCAACGCTCACTGAACTGACTCTACCACCGTCCCAATTCACCTACAACTGCCCCTAACCTTAATGCTTCTCCAAGTCTCACCTCCGACCCAAACTATCACCCTGCAGCATCAGCCCCTAGTTACTGTAACCCCTCACCCATGTCTGACCTGTACCTTTACACCTTACACACTTCCCTTTGCTCAGGATCTTTTAATCACAGAATGCATCAGTAATTGCTGCAAAAAGTGACATGGTTTCAGAGGCAATTGAACACTCTGCAGTCTGCATGGATTCTTATGCTGGACCGCAGTGCTTCAGCTTGGACAGAACTTTACCTCAGAAACTGCACCAAAGACAAATCAGCAATTTTTAGTCTGATAGAGATTCTGATCGAGATCAGGATATTCAGGCCATTCTATGTTGCTTTGATGTACCTACTGGCTTCTCTAGCAATAACCACAGGAATTGTATTTCATATAATGGTTAGTTTCTGCTGTGAATACTCCATTAAAAATGATTAATTCTACTGTACAATGATGGTTGTATCCATATAAACTGTCAATACGTTCTTGAGTATCAAGTGGATCAAGGGTTATGGGGAGAAAGCGGGAGAATGGGTTTGAGAAACGTATTAACCATGATTGAATAGCGGAGCAGACTCACTGGGCTGAATGACCTCATTTCTTCCCCCAAGCCTGACAGTTTTATGGTCTATTCTTGGTCTAAAGTGCCAGTTCGCTCAGAGCTCTGACGCCACTCCCTCTTTCACATACAGGAGCTAAAGACTTGTGTGTGGTTTCAGAGCAAATATTCCTCAGTGAGAACATGTAAATCCTGAAGATAATACGTTTGATGGAATCTCATGTCTGCATATTTTGTCTCAAATTTGAAAGCATTTTCAAAATAGTTTGCTTGGTGCTTTAAAGCAATATTGACTGATGTTAGTGTTTAATTTGCACTAATTTGAATAACCTTCCCATGAAGCATAGTCAAATGTTTTACTGTACCAGAGGTGCTACACAGTTGTTGTTGCAAATTAGTTGCAATGAAATGCTGGATTACAGAGGCACGATGGGAAATGTTCTAAATTTGATCTTAGGCCTTATCTTAATAATTCAGCAAGTTCAATAAAACTCCAATTAAACTACAATTCGACTTCTGAGAATTGAACCCATGGAATAGAGATGACAATTTGACAGAGTGTTCACAAATAGAGAAACCTGGAGCTCTATTTGTGCAGAGGTCACTGAAGGCAGCGTAGTAGATGAGGAGAATAGTTACTAAAGCATATAGTATTCTGGGCTTTATTAATAGGGACATGGAGTATTAGAACAAGGAGGTTGTGCTAACTTGCATAAAATGTAATTTCAACTTCATGTGGAGTATTGTGTGCAGTTTTCAGACCTACGTTTAAGGAAGGAGGTTAAGGTATCAGCGAGAATGCTGAAGATGTTGACAGGAGTAATTCCAGTGATGATAGATAGATCAGAGAAGCTGGGCCTGTTCTCCGTGGAGTTGATGGGAGGAAAACCTTTCTCATTCTGCAAGTGGTTAGTGTCTGCAGTGTGTAGCCCGAGAGAATGACAGAGACAGTTGAGGCTTTCAAGAGGGAATTTGACCGTTATCTGAGGAAGAACAGTGTGCAGTGATACAGGGAGAAAGGGGCGGAATGTTGTGGGTGAGTTGCTCATTCAGAGAACTGACCCAGAATGGTAAGCAAATAGCCACCATCTCCTCTGTAACATAGAACAATACAGCGCAGAACAGGCCCTTCGGCCCTCGATGTTGCGCCAACCTGTGAACTATTCTCAGCTCGTCCCCCTACACTATCCCAAAATCATCCATGTGCTTATCTAAGGATTGTTTAAATCTCCCTAATGTGGCTGAGCTGACTACATTAGCAGGTAGGGCATTACCACTGTCTGCGTAAAGAACCTGCATTTGACATCTGTCTTAAATCTATCACCCCTCAATTTGTAGTTATGCCCCCTCATACAAGCTGACATCATCATCCTAGGGAAAAGTTTTTCAATGTCTACCCTATCTAATCCTCTGATCATCTTGTATGTCTCTATCAAATCCTCCCCCCCCCTTAGCCTTTTTCTCTCCAATGAGAACAGACCCAAGTCTCTCAGCCTTTCTTCATAGGACCTTCCCTCCAGACCAGGCAACATCCTGGTAAATCTCCTCTGCAATGCTTTTCCACATCCTTCCTATAATGGGGTCACCAGAATGTACACAATATTCTCAGTGTGGCCACACCAGTGTTTTGTATAGTTGCAGCATGATATTGCGGTTCCGGAACTCAATCCCTCTATCAATGAAACCTAACACACCGTATGTCTTCTTAACAGCACTATCAACCTGGGTGGCAACTTTCAGGGATCTATGCACATGGACACCAAGATCCCTCTGCACGTCCACACTACCAAGAATCTTTCCATTGACCAAGTACTCTGCCATCCTGTTATTCTTCCCAAAGTGCATCACCTCACATTTAGCTGCATTGAACTCCATTTGCTTCTCAAAGGCTTTACTGAAGTCCATGTATACCATGTCAATTGCTCTACCCTCATCTACATGCTTGGTCACCTCAAAAAATCAACAAGGTTTGTGAGACATGACCTGCCCTTGACGAAACCATGTTGACTATCTAAAATCAAATTGTTGCTTGCTAGATGATTATAAATCTTATCTTTTATAATCCTTTCCAAAACTTTTCCGACAACAGAAGTAAGGCTCACTGGCCTATAATTACCTGGGTCCTCTCTGCTGCCCTTCTTGAACAAGGGCACAACATTTGAAATCATCCAGTCCTCAGGTACTGTAGACAATGATGACTCAAATATCAAAGCCAAAGGCTCTGTTATCTCCTCCCTAGCTTCCCGGAGAATCCTCGGATAAATCCCATCTGGCCCAGGGGACTTGTCTACTTTCACTCCTTCTAGAATTGATAACACCTGTGCATAACTAACCTCGATCCTTTCTAGTCTAATATCTTGTACCTCATTCTTCTCCTCTACAATATTCTCCTTTTCCTGAGTGAACACTGATGAGAAATATTCATTTAGCACCTCTCCGATCTCTACAGGGTCCACGCTCAATTTCCCACTTCTGTCTTTGACTGGCCCCATCCCTACCCTAATCATCCTTTTATTCCACACATACCTATAGAAAGCTTTAGGGTTCTCCTTTATTCTATTTGCTAAAGACTGCTTGTGTCCTCTTTTTGCTCTTCTTAACTCTCTCTTTAAATCCTTCCTAGCTGATTTGTAACTCTCCGTCGCCTCATCTGAACCATCTTGCCTCATCAAACATTAGCCTCCTTCTTCTTCTTAACAAGAGATGCGATTTCCCAGAGAATCCTTGGATAAATCCCATCCGGCCCAGGGGACAATTCTGTAACAATTCTTTGACTGATTCTGTGATATCACAAAGCCCCCAAGGTTTTGACAGTGAGGTGTTTGGAAGGAAGGGAATTAGCACAATCTTTGAGGTTTGGGGCTGAGGATGATCTTATGTGATAAAGGCAAAGGTAGAAGGCCCAATTTGCCAGGGTAAAGTGGGGCTGGGAGAGTGATAGAGAATGATTGATGTGGAGTTTAACAAATTATCTAGCAGGACCTGGTGCCTGAATTTGTTGATAATTCACCTGAGAATGGCTTTGGATAATTTATGAAGTGAAAGGTGCTATATACATACAAGCTGTTTGTTTCTGATTTTTTTCATGAATCCACAATGGTACTGATGGGATGTCGATGACATTTGCTGATTGATTGCTTGACGTTTGAATGTTGCTATGTTGAATCTTATCACACCACAGGATTAAACAGCAAAATTCTACAGAATACATTATGAAGTATATTTTCTTCAGTTGATAAAATCCTGCAGTTCCTGGATGTCTGGAAAAAAACCCAGAAATTGCGAGAGAAATTCAGCAGGTCCGGCAGTGTCTGTGGAGAGAGAAACAGAGTTAACATCTTGAGTCTGGAATGTCTGATTTTTGGAACTATGTCTGAAATGTTCTGAGCTCCAAAGAAGAGCCATCCCAGACTCAAAATGTTAAGTCTGTTTCTCTCTCCACATATCCTGCCAGACCTATTGAGTTTCTCCAGCATTCTCTGTGCTTGCTTTCTTTGGTGTAATCTGTGGAGATATATAACAGTGACTGTGAATAATTCAAACCTTTGCAGTCGGAAGTGGAAAAATCACTGTCCCCTAAGTAGATTATACATAAACAAGATATGAGAACAATCCAAAACAAGACTCATATTCTCTCTACTCAACTTGTGTCTTGGTAAATTTGCTCAAATCAAGGTGTTATTGATGTTTTTGGCCATTGTGCTTGAGGATAGAGTCAGACATTGTGTTCTTGGGTGTCAGATAGCGGGAAACGCAAGGATGCTTTTTAAATGCCTCTGGTGTATAAGTCAGTGGAAGGACTTTGCTTTTCCGATTATAATGAAGATCTAATATTTCTGCTTGATTTCTCAATAGGTTGAACATGTTAAGTCACAGGAAGATTTGATGAGATCTACAGAACATCGACATCGTGGTTAAAGGATATTTTTTCTCTATCATGTGAATAAAAGCTGACATTTCTGCAGTGGGTATTCAAGCCATGGAAGGATTAGGAACTCCTGAGATTGCCTTGTGACGTTGGATTTATTGGTGGCTGATTTGCCCTCAGAAAAATATCTGAGAATATCAAACGAATTTGGATCAAGCTCAACGTGGAGTCACGATGAAAATTCCACCCACACATTCTCTGTGTCCTGTGCTGCTCTGCCTTGGCTTTATCTTTTTCACAAGGTCTGTTCAGAACTCTATTAAGGTGGAAAGAAATCAAAGCAAGCACTTAGAGGGAGAAGGACAGGTCCATCATCGGCCCAAACGTGGTTGGGTCTGGAACCAATTCTTTGTTTTAGAAGAACACATAGGACCAGAAGCTCAGTACGTGGGCAAGGTAAAGAATTCAACTCTTCCACTATCACTTTGAGAAAACTGTAGCACCTGATATATTTACTTTGAACTCATCCCATAATGAGAACTCAAGTATCATTCATGAATCCTCAGATTGTCGCTTTCTGAAGGAACCACATCCATCTCATAGAGTCATAGAATCATAGAGATGTACAGCGTGGAAACAGACCCTTTGGTCCAACCCATCCATGCCGACCAGATATCCCAACCCAATCTGCTCCCACCTGCCAGCACCTGGCCAATATCCCTCCAAACCCCTCCCATTCATATACCCATCCAAATATATTTTAAATATTGCAGTATACCAGCCTCCACCACTTCCTCTGGCAGCTCATTCTATGCACCCTCTGCGTGAAAAAGTTGCCCCTTAGGCCACTTTTATTTTTTTCCCCTCTCACCTGAAACCTACACCCTCTAGTTCTAGATTCCCCGACCCCAGGGAAAAGATTTTGTCTATTTATCCTATCCATGCCCCTCATGATTTTGTAAACCTCTATAAGGTTACCCCTCAGCTCATCCCGCTCCTTCACCAAATGACCAAGTGCTCTTCCTGAAATGTCCTGACTCACTTCAGCGCAATTTCTCTGAGCTTTTGTGACACCTGATGGTACCTTGATCGATAAATATAACTTGTTTGCGCTGGCAAGATGGTCAATAACCAGAGTGACATGAATTTAAAATCATTTATAAAGAGAAACTGTGAGAATGAAGAGAAAGTTTGTGTAAAGCAGCAAGCTGTTGTGATCCGCAAGCACAGAAATCAATAGGAACTTTCAAACGGGAAGTGGGTGAATAATTGAAAAGACTGTGAGGAAAGAGTATGGAGAGGGGAGTGTGGGCTGAATTGGAAAGCTCCTTCAAAAAACTGGCCCAAGGCAATGGATTGAATGGCCTCCTTAATCACCCACACCAGCCACTTGTCAATGTCCTTCATAGTCCTGTACCACCCCCCTCACAGTTTACAATTCTTCCAAGTTTTGCAAACTAGTAATATTAAACTATTAATATTAAACTAGTAATATTACAAAAAATGATATGTTGGCATGATGGTAAATATTTCAAGAGTGCTAGATAACAAGTAGCTGATTGGCAAGAGGATACCATACATCGGTTAAAGGAGTTCAGATTAGTTTTCATGTCATCAATTCATTAAGGTTGCAATTTCTAATAAGAAAATTGTGAACATTAATTTTAGTTTACGATTCTTATTTTTAATATGGAGTTATTTTAACTTGTTTTTATTTACAATTCTAATAATTTAAGAGTCTGAACTCGTGTAACAGAACTCAGAGGCATTGATATGAATGTTTGTGAAGTACCATCGCAGGTTCCTAATTCTGCCCTCAGAGTTTAGCTCAGTAACAAAATTTTAATCCAGGACTCCAAATGTTTCTTCCTTGCAATATTTATTTATTTTGATGTTTAAAATGATTTACAATTATCACATTAAACAGAAATTAAGCTATCTTGAACTATATTGATGTTTGATGAAATGTTAATTGGATTCAGCATAATTAGTTTACTTTTCTTGGCTATTCCCATCAGTAGTTTTGCCTAGACCAGTGAAGCATTCTTATATTATTTTGGATATGTTCCTAGTCTGTGATGTTGGGAAGGTTTTCTTATTCTGCTGCAGTACACTTACATTTAGGGTCTTGATCTATTTTCCCTGTTGTCTCTGTAAATGCATTCTGAGGAAATATTTTCAGCAGTGCACTTCGCTTACTCTATTGACGTAATTTAGCAGCTTTCACTTAAAAATAGCAAAATAGACAATTAAGAGTTTTAGTTGACAAATTAGTTTGCCATTCACTTGGGGACGAGGACCTTTTTAGGAGCATTGCTTTGCTAAAACATCTCATTGCCAAGAGAAAGAGACCTTCTCTCAGCTAGCAATTTTGAGTCAATTTGGAATATTGGATGATTAAATTTAACAAATGATCAGAAAAGAGGCATTATTTTCTCATTATTTCTTGATGAAGGGCATTTGCCCGAAATGTCAGTTCTCCTGTTCTTCAGATGATGCCTGACCTGCTGTGCTTTTCCTGCACCACACTCTTTGACTCTGATCTGCAGTTCTCCCTTCCACCTAGTATTATTTTCTCATGTCTTTCATGACAGTAATTTTGGAGATTTGCCACATGTACCAAGTGAGTGAGTTAAGTGCATAGTAGTTCACATCAACTGCAGTAAAATCCACATAAATTTTTATTTAATTAAAGCATAAGTTCCCAGTTCACTGGATCATTTTATCTCAGTGGCATAAATATGACAAATCCATCAAGAACTTTACAGATGTGAATGCATTTCCAAAATGTAATCCTTTTTGTATGAGCTATTTCACTGGGAAAAATTAATCCTCTTTACACTTACTTTTCTCTGCGTGTAAACAGGACAGACTGTAATTGCATCTTCCACAAATGGTTATGATTCAGTACAGGGTTTAGAAGGGGGAGCTGGTTCAATTATTCCCACTGCAAACTAACAGATAGTCTTCATTCCTACATGTCTCACTATAGATGTGCAACTAATTTTGATTTCATTTATCCTGACCAGTTCAATATCTGTTTAAATCTTTGATATTATACTCAAAGATTTTTGATTTTCAGTTTGCATGAAAAACACCTTTTATTAAGACATTCCTTATGAAAACATCATTCAGGGTCTCTTCCATTAACTACAACAGATGGAAATATTTAACAATGTTTTCATCTGCAAAGAGAAATCTTGCAGATGCAGGAATTCTGAAGTCAAAAGAGAATCAAAGTGATTGGTTTTTGTTTGAAGGTTGTTTAATTGTTTAATGTTTCTGACTTGGCGATGGATGGATGTTTTCCTGGTGTAGGAATACAACCTACAATAATTGCTTTGTGGTGAGGAAGCTTCTCTCTGATTGTAGATGAGCAGTTAATTAAAGCCAGTGATGAACAACAGAAGACAAATTTATTCTGTGCACAGGGTGTTTATAGAGGGCAGAGTTATAATTCTCTTAACACTTAGTACATGGCAGATGTTCATCCGTCACTTCATTCAATTTCCTCAGAGAATTCCAACGCTCAAAATGAAAAGTTCAAGCAGAGACCTTTGCAATTAAAACATAAGTTTTAAATATCACTTTCCTGACTTTCACATCAGCTTTAAGCAAAAGTGAGAGTTCTGTAATGCAAAAGCACAAACACTAAATCTAAAATATTTCTGAAAATACTTGGAAGGCCTAATTCTAAACTGACGATGTAATGGTGTTTTGAGGTGTGAGTTAAATTGAGGGACATTAGTTAAAGGGATGATGATGGAAAGGTAATGGCAAGCATTCAAAGGTAAATACAGTAATTGTTCAAATCTGAGACAAAACCCAATAAAACTGGAGAAGCACAGCAAGTCTGGCAGTGTTTGTGGAGAGAAAACAGAGTTAATGACCAAGCCAATTTTGTATCCAATTTACCACTTCACTGTCGATCTCAAGTGACTTAATCTTCTCGACCAATCTACCAACAGGGATATTATCAAATGCTTTAGGAAAATCCATGTTGATAATGTTCCCTTACCCTCACAAATCTGAATTTTTAGGAGACAGTGATGAATATGATTGATGAGACAAGACCTGACTTGCACAAAGCCATGTTATGTATCCCTAATACGTCTACGCATTTCCAAATGTGAGTAAATCCTGACACCTAAGAATCTTCTCCAATAATTTCTCCACCTGAACTGATGTAAGGCTCACCAGGAACAAAGAACATTGCAGCCCTTCAGCCTATAATACCCTGGAGTATCCCTGTTGCTCTTCTTAATCAATGGAACAGATTAGATTCCCTACTGTGTGGAAACAGGCCATTTGGCCCAACAAGTCCACACCAACCCTCAGAAGAGTATCCCACCCAGACCCATTCCCCTACATTTACCTCTGACTAATGCATCGAACACTACGGACAATTTAGCATGGCCAATTCACCTGATCTGCACATCTTTGGATTGTGGGAGGAAACCACGCAGACAACGGGAGAATGTGCAAACTCTACACAGACCCGGGACAGGAATCGAATCCAGTGCCTAACGCTGTGAGGCAGCAATACTAGCCACTGACCCACCGTGCTGCCCCAAAGGTAGGTGATTTGCACAAATGCAATGATCTTGCCTTTAATTAAACTTTCCTTTTTACATGTGATGAAAAGAATTAGTTCAGTGTCATCATAAACAACTTAGATACCTAGTTAAATTTGGAAGATTTTGTATTAGCTACCAGAGCATCTCTGTAAGAAATAAAACAAAAAGGGATATAGTTTTAAATAGGTCCTCAAACAGCTTCACAATTGACAGATACAGAACTTAGTTTCATAAATCAAAAAGAGTTGGAATGTATGACAAATTCTAAAATTTTTCTTCTGAAGGATGTGTGGTATTTGAACTTTTGGTAATTGTTTCAATGAAGGTATATGGGATTGGAGCAACATTGGCTATTCTCCAGTTTTCTGGGATATGTGGCTAAAGAGGATGAAGATCTCTGTCAAGGCCGCACCAATCTCCTCCCTTGCTTCCCTCAGTATCCTGGGTTATATCTCATCAGGCCCTGGGGACTTACCTACCTTAATGTTTCTCAGGACCCTGAACACCTCCTCCACAATATTGACACGCCCTACAATATCAACATATCCCTCTCTGATCTCACCATCATCCATTCCTTTGCCGTGGTGAATACTTATGCAAGGTACTCATTGAGGACCTCACCCACTTCCTCATCTCCATACATAAATTTCCCCCTTTGACTTTGAGTGCATTTTATATATACATAGAAAATGCTTTGGGATTCTCCTTAATCCTATTTGCTAAGGACTTTTTATGGCTCCTTTTAACTCTCCTAATTCCTTGTTTAGTTTCTTCCTGAGTATTGCTCAAGGGTTCCTCAACCTTGCCATCCTTATCGTTCATTTCACAAGAACATGTTGGTCCTAAGTCTGATCAATTGCCCTTTAAAAATACTCCCAAAAGTCAGGTGTAGATTTACCCTCAAACAGCTCTAATCTAACTTCTCCAATTCTTACCTGATACTGTTCTCATTAGCCTTCCTTCAACCTAGCACTTTCACCCAAAGACCAGTTTTATCCTGATTCATAGCTCTCTTAAAACTTACAGAATTGTAATCACTGTTCCACAAATTCTCCTCCACTGATAATTCCGTCCTTTCTGGAGATACTATACTCTGGAATGTGAAATCCCCAGTCCTACCTTTCCCTTAACCACATCTCTATGATAGTAACAAAATCACAATTCCACATGTCAATCCATACTCTTAATTCATCTGCTTTATCTATAATATTCACAACTTTAAAGTAGAGGCCTTTCAGCCTTACCTTACTCCCCTGAAACTCAACATGGCTGAACTCCCTCTGCCCCTTGGTTCCTTTCCAAGAGTAGGCTTGTGACTGTTGTACTGAGTCTTCTTGTCTCCTCTTCCAGCAAATTGCTGATGGGAAGTTGAGGCTACATGTGATTGCCAGATAAAGTGGGCAATAGTTAAATAAGATCTGTAGATTTAATTACTGCATTTTAAAGCCATGTATGGTGACATTATGTTTCTAAAATGCTTTGCTTTAATATTTCCACCAAAATCTCACAGCAATTTAGGAATCCGGGAATTAAATTTGATAGAAATGACACGTATGAGGTTGAATGCAATCCAGAGGAATTTCTAATGCAAAGATGTCTCACAAACTTGATTGAGTTTTTTGAAGAAGTAACTAAGAAGATTGATGGGGGCAGAGCGGTAGATGTGATCTATATGGACTTCAGTAAGGCGTTCAACAAGGTTCTCCATGAGAGACTGATTAGCAAGGTTAGATCTCATAGAATACAGGGAGAACTGGCCATTTGGATACAGAACTGGCTCAAATGTAGAAAACAGAGGGTGGTGATGGAGGGTTGATTTTCAGACTGGAGGCCTGTGACCAGTGGAGTGCCACAAGGATCGGTGCTGGGTTCTCTACTTTTTGTCATTTTCATAAATGATTTGGATGCGAGCATAAGAGGTACAGTTAGTAAGTTTGCAGATGACACCAAAATTTGAGGGTAGATAGGATAGTGAAGAAGGCGTTTGGTATGCTTTCCTTTTTTGGTCAGAGTATTGAGTACAGGAGTTGGGAGGTCATGTTGCGGTTGGTTGGGCCACTGTTGGAATATTGCATGCAATTCTGGTCGCCTTCTTATCGGAAAAATGTTGCGAAACTTGAAAGGGTTCAGAAAAGATTTACAAGGATGTTGCCAGGGTTGGAGGATCTGAGGTACAGGGACAGTCTGAACAGGCTGGGGCTGTTTTCCTTGGAATGTTGGAGGCTGAGGGGTGACCTTATAGAGGTTTACAAAATTATGAGGGGCATGGATAGGATAAATCGGCAAAGTCTTTTCCCTGGGGTCGGGGAGTCCTGAAGTAGAAGGCATATGTTTAGGGTGAGAGGGGAAAGATGTAAAAGAGATGTAAGGGGCAACTTTTTCAAGCAGAGGGTGGTACGTGTATGGAATGAGCTGCCAGAGGATGTGGTGGAGGCTGGTACAACTGCAACATTTAAGAGGCATTTAGATGGGTATATGAATAGGAAGGGTTTGGAGGGATATGGGCTGGGTGTCGGCAGGTGGAACTAGATTGGGTTGGGATATCTGGTCGGCATGGACAGGTTGGACCGAAGGGTCTGTTTCCATGCTGTACATCTCTATGACTCTATGACTCTATGACCCAACAAATTCATGACAATAGATATAAACATTTAATCAAGGAACAAACGTAGGCCATTTGGCCCTTTGAACCTACTCTAATATTCAAGAAGATCATGTCTGATTTTATTTTATCCTCAACTTTACATTCCTGCATATCCCCAATAATCTTTCACCCCCTTGGTATTCAAGAATCTAACTATCTCTGCCTAAAAAAAAATTAAATATTCGAAAGCAAACTCCAAAGACTCGTCACATTCAGAAAATGAACATTGTCCTCCATTTTGATTACACTCCCTGACTCCTAACCAATGAATGACCTGTTGCTATCAGTTTCTTCTCAGCAAAGTTGATTTATTTACTGCTATTAAAGGCCAACCATTAACATGTTGTATTGTGCAGGACTTTGATGAGCTGAAAATGTGTTGCTGGAAAAGCGCAGCAGGTCAGGCAGCATCCAAGGAGCAGGAGAATTGACGCTTCCTAAGAAGGACTCATGCCCGAAACATCGATTCTCCTGCTCCTTGGATGCTGCCTGACCTGCTGCGCTTTTCCAGCAACACATTTTCAGCTCTGATCTCCAGCATCTGCAGCCCTCACTTTTTCCCAGGACATTGATGAGGCTACTTTTAGAATACTGCGTACAATTTTGCCAGGTTTGGATGGTTTGAGCTATAGGGAGAGGCTGAATAGCCTGGGCTGTTTTCTCTGGAGTATTGGAGGCTGAGGGGTGACCTTATAGAGGTTTATAAAATCATGAGGGGCATGAATTGGGTCAAAAATAGACAAGTTTTTTTTCCCCAGAGTAGAGAAGTCAAAACTAGAGGGCATAGGTTTAATAAGGTGAGAGGGGAAAGATTTAAAAAAGATCTAAGGGGTAACATTTTCATGCAGAGGACGGTGCTTGTATGGAACTAGCTGCCAGAGAAGGTGGTAGACACAGGCATAATCACAACATTTAAAAAACATCTGCATGGGTATATGGATTTGAAGGGTTTACAGAGATATGGGCTAAATGCTGGCATATTGAACTAGGTCAGATTGGGATGTCTGGTTGGTGTGGTTGAGTTGAACCGAAGGGTCTGTTTCCTATATGACTCTATAACACTATGATCTTATCATCATCAATATTACTCCTCTACTTCCAATAACCCCCTCTGTGCGTTTTGTTCCGAGCACCCTCACTATCTGCTCCACATGCCCCTCCTCCTAACTTTGTCAACAGTATAAAAGCCATTATTTTCCAGCTACGTTCAGTTCTGAAGACAAATTATATCAAAATTGAAATATTATCTGTGTTTCTCTCTCCATGCATATTAACAGACCTGCTGAGTTTCTCCAGCACTTTTTTATTTCAGAACTCCAGTGTCCATTACTTTTATTTACTTTAATAACTAATTTGTATAAAAGCTCACACCTATTAACAAGCCTGCGCAGTGATATGCTTGTTAATGATTTGCATATTTGTTCCGCAGTTTAATTATATTTGTCATGGGTTGACAATTCTGTAATGGATTCTAGGGGGTAGGATAAATCTACTTACTTGAAGTTCAGGTTCAGCATCCCTATGTTTAATTGGATGTTTGGGTCCTATCAGTTATTGTTTGATAAATAACGTATTTATGAAAAAAATGTGAAGGATTCCACGAGTATCTTGCACTTAACATTCTTTTATCGAACTGTCCTTCATTAATTGATTATGAGATTTGGAGATGCTGGTGTTGGATTGGGCTGTACAAAGTTAAAAATCACACAACACCAGGTTATGGTCCAACAGGTTTATTTGGAAGCACTAGCTTTCGGAGCGACGCTCCTTCATCTGGTGGTTGTGAAAAATAAGAATTATACTCCACAACCACCTGATGAAGGAGCAGCGCTCCGAAAGCTAGTGCTTCCAAATAAACCTGTTGGACTATAATCTGGTGTTGTGTGATTATTAATTGATTCGGCTGCAAAGTTACTTTGTGTTCCAAGGGAGACATTAAGATTCCCAGTTAGGTTTCAGAGACAGGTGTTAAGTGCTTTGACCCTGAAATGTCTGGGTGTTTGAGTCACTCCAGTGAGGTGTAGGTGGCCACCAGTGTTAGAGAGATAGAATATGAGAGTTTGAAATTACTTTGTTGGTCTTACTGAAGGAGAAGGTGATTTAATATGAATTCAAGTTATTATTGACATTCCTCTGAAAGAAGGATATTGGTCAATGAGATCAATGGATTGGACAGGCAAGAATAAAATTTAAAATGAATCAAGAAACATAATCTCTAATATCATTCAGGGCACAATACAGTTGGTCAAAAACAAATGTAAGTCTTGGTGAATGGAATTCTTTATCAATGTGTTTAGGTTTGTGACTGGTTTGGCTAGCCAAGTACATGTTTGAAACTGAGAAGGAAACTAATGCCTAAAGTGTAAATTCATCCCAACATCCAAAACCAGTATTTCAGCTCCACAAATGTAAAATAGACACATGAAGTATGTATTTTCACTGTTGTATAAAGTAAGCTCAGTGCAGTAGACAGCTCTAGCATCTACAGGTACTGACTCTCTGATTCACTATTTCACTGAGCCGCGCCTGAAATTTGCTGCAGAGTCAACAATTTATAAAGTAAACAGCCAGAATTCTGATCTCTTTGAACTTTCAGCAGTGGAGCAACAACCCTGATATTTATTTTACAGCTGTCAATCACCTCAGTAAATAGCAGAAACATCAAACATGAAGAACATGGGGTTTATCCTAAGCCCCCATGATCCACTTCAAATATATTGAGTTAATGCTTATCAGTCAAATGTAGAAACACTTGATGCAGCTATTGATGGGTGCACATTTTCACTTTAGCTCCTTAGTTTGGAAATAAGGCATCAGCCTTTTGCTGTTGACTCGGCACTCTGTCACCCTGTTCCAGCATCAGAGTGATAGCAAGCATTGATTACTGCGCTTTCTCAGAAATGGATTAAAAGATCTGGAACTTTATGGTTGCATGCCACCTTACTACTGGAGACATGCAAATGGATTGATTATAATAGAATAAATATTTTTTGAATCTCTTAAATCCTTATAGGGTTGATTGCAAATACACTTTCTTAAATTGTCAGCAGTTGTAGTCAGGGATATTTAGAATATGAATTTGTCATTGCTTTGCTTTGCAATTTTGGTGCTTTTATTTTTGTCACCAGAGAGCCTGAATTTATAAAGCACATGTCAAGATGTTTCAAGAACAATGAAGTGTGTCCTGACTGTCTTGTTATGTTGGCACAGTTGGCCATGAAATTGGTGCCATTCGGTGAAAGCTTTAGAAAATGTAGATATTCCCTTGGTTTAATTATTTGCTGAAAGCAGCACCTCTGACAATGCAGCACTCCCTTGGGAGTTGTCCTGGATCATTAGCCTAACCTTACAATTTAAATGCACGACCTAGACCAGAATAAAAGTGCAACTGCATCTAACTGACTCCATTAATTACATACTCCATTCAATTTTTGTTAACACCAAAAAGAATTTGCTTTTCAATGGTGCCTTTTACAACTTAAAACATCGCAAAATACTTCATCAGAGATATTGAATGACACTTAAGTCTATGCTACCAAAGGATACCTTGGAATTGAAACTTGAGCAAAGAGGTACATTTCAGACACATATTTTAAAGCAGAAAAGAGAGATAACAGTGTGGAGACGTGTCGAAAGATGATCACAGAACCTACTCTGAGGAAGCCTAGGTTACAGCCAGCAATGGTGGAACAATTAAAATGGGAATGTTCAAGGAGCTCAGATTGGAAAACAGATAGCATAAGCTCTGGCACTTAAGTCATCTTAGTATGTAAGATAACCTCATTTTTTCAACCTCATCATTTAAGGCAAGTTCCTTTTCTGATGATATTGTAGATTTGCATTAGTAATCAGGCTTAAGTTTTCATCCTGAAAAGGCATGTTTTATTTCCTGGTTGCTTTCCAATTAGACATGAAGAATTAAGCAAGCGATACAGTTATTTACCAAGATGAGCAGTTGTAGGCAGATTCTGATGCCATTAAAAAATGATGCCTCGTGTCCAGACCATTTGTTCACTTTCATACCCAGCTCACAAGGGATTTTTCAACACATTGAGATCAACCTATTGATCAGCCTTTGCAGCAGCTCAGAGAGTTGTGGAGTGGAGAAGGTTATACAAATAAGGAGGAATAAGGATTTGAAGGGATTTGAAGACTGAGAATTTTAAAATTGAGGTTATGCTAGAATGGGAGCCAGGCGAAGACACTGATGATAACATGTGATCAGTGAATGAAACTTAGTTTGAGATGAAATAATAAAGTTTGGTAGAGAGGTTTGGTTTCCTTGGGTTTGTAATTGTGTTCTTTATGTAATAAATTTAGAAAAGTATGTTTGGTAATTGGTTTTTATTCATTTTTAATTTACGAACCTCTCTTCGTAAGATAAGCCCTCCAGTCCAGGCAGCATCCTGGTAAACCTCCTCTGAACCCTCTCCAAAGCATCCACATCTTTCCTATAATAGAGCGACCAGAACTGGACACAGTATTCCAAGTGCGGTCTAACCAAAGTTTTATAGAGCTGCAACAAGATCTCACGGCTCTTAAACTCAATCCCCCTGTTAATGAAAGCCAAAACACCATATGCTTTCTTAAAAACTCTGTCCATTTGGGTGGCAATTTAATGGGATCTATGTACCTGCACACCAAGATCCCTCTGTTCCTCCACACTGCCAAGAATCCTATCTTTAATCCTGTACTCAACTTTCAAGTTCAATCTTCCAAAATGCATCACTTCACATTTATCCAGGTTGAACTCCATCTGCCACCTCTCAGCCCATCTCTGCATCCTGTCAATGTCATGCTGCAGCCTACAACAGCCCTCTATACTGTCAACGACACCTCCAACCTTTGTGTTGTCTGCAAACTTGCTAACCCATCCTTCAATCTCCTCATCCAAGTCATTAATAAAAATTACAAAGAGTAGAGGCCCTTTATCTTACCCCTTCTTGCCTGTCTCAGAGGAACACATTTGTGCATCACTCGCCCAGTGGAACACCACTCACCACTGACTTCCAGACAGAATACTTTCCTTCCACTAACACTCGCTGTCTTCTGTCGACCAGCCAATTCTGTATCCAGACAGCTAAGTTCCCCTGTATCCCATTCCTCCTGACTTTCTGAACGAGCCTACCATGGGGAACCTTATCAAATGCCTTGCTGAAGTCCATATACACCACATCCACAGCTCGA
>NC_057738.1:45977834-45983647 GCF_004010195.1 Chiloscyllium plagiosum
GACAGACGTGAGACTGACTGGTCTGTAATTGCCGGGGATTTCCCTATTTTCTTTCTTGAAGAGAGGAATTACATTTGCCTCCCTCCAGTCCTCAGGTGCAACTCCGGTGGAGAGCGAGGATGCAAAGATCTTCACAAGCGGCGAAGCAGTCACATTTCTCACTTCCCAAAGCAGCCGAGGACAAATCTGGTCTGGCCCTGGCAACTTGTCAATTTTAATGTTTGTCAAAATTTTCAGCACATCAGCTTCCTCAATCTCTATCCGTTCCAGCATGCTTACCTGCTCCTCAATGGTTTCATTCACTACAAGGTCCTTTTCTTTAGTAAAGACAGAAGCAAAAAACTCATTTAGGGCTTCCCCTACCTCCTCAGACTCCATACACAAGTTTCCTATGCTATCCCTGATTGGCCCTATTCTTTCTTTGATCATTCTCTTATTCCTCACATACGTGTAAAATGCCTTTGGGTTCTCCCTAATCCGTTCTGCCAAGCCTTTTTTGTGCCTGTAATCCTCTAGAGCTGAGCAAGACCCTTGCTTCCTCCACCTTACGTAAGCTGCCTTCTTTCTTTTGATGAGAGGCTCCTCCGCTCTCGTCATCCAAGATTCCTTTATCTTACCCCTTCTTGCCTGTTTCAGAGGAACACATTTGTGTATCACTTGCAACAACTGTTCCTTAAACAGTCTCCACATGTCTATAGTGCCCTTTCCATGGAACAATTGTTTCCAGTCCATGCTTCCCAAGTCATGCCTGATAGTATCATAGTTTCCTTTTCCCCAATTACATATCCTCCCATTGTGCCTGCTTCTCTCCTTCTCCATAGCTGTGTAGAATGTGAGGCAGTTGTGGTCACTATCACCAAAATGCTCTCCCACCGCAAGGTCTGATACCTGCCCCGGCTCATTGCCGAGCACCAAATCCAAAATGACCTCTCCCCTCGTCGGCCTGTCAACGTACTGAGTTAGGAAACCCTCCTGAACACACCTTACAAAAACAGCTCCTTCCAAATCATCTGCTCGAAGGAGGTTCCAATCAATATTGGGAAAGTTAAAGTCACCCATTACAACAACCCTACTACGTCCACACTTTTCCAAAATCTGCCGACCTATGCTTTCTTCCATCTCCCTGTTGCTTTTGGGGGGCCTGTAGTAAACCCCTAATGAGATGACTGCTCCCTTACTGTTCCTAATTTCCACCCATACTGACTCAGTAGGCAGACCCTCCTCGATAATGGTAACTTCTGTAGCTGTGATACCCTCTCTGATTAGCAGTGCTACACCCCCTCCTCTTTTTCCCTCCCTCCCTATTCTTTTTAAATGCTCTAAACCCTGGAACATCCAGCAACCATTCCTGCCCCTGAGAAACCCACGTCTCTGTTATGGCTACAACATCATAGCACCAGGTACTGATCCATGCTCTAAGTTCATCACTTTTATACCTGATACTCCTTGCATTAAAGCAAACACACTTTAACCGATTCCTAGGTTCTTTCCCAGGACATTCCTTCCCACTGGCTGTGCTATTGCCTCATCTCCATCAACTCTCACCTCTGGTATACAGGTCAGGTTCCCACCCCCCTGCCATACTAGTTTAAACCCTCTCGAACTACTCGAGCTAACCTTCAGGACATTGGTCCCCTTCCAGTTCAGATGTAACCCGTCCTTCTTCTACAGGTCCCACCTTCCCCAGAAGGCATCCCAATTATCTACATATCTGAAGCCCTCCCTCCTACACCAGCTGCGCAGCCACGTGTTAAGCTGCGCCCGCTCCCTGTTCCTCACCTCGCCTGACCACAAAATCTCCTGTCGATTCTCCTCACAACCGAGTCTCCTACCACTAGCGCTTTTCTATCCTGCCCCCTTCCCTTCTGGACCACAGCGTCAGGCTCAGTGCCAGAGAACTGACTGCTATGGCTTTCCTCTGGTAGGTCATCCCCCCCCCAGCAGTATCCAAAAAAATATACTTATTGCTGAAAGACACAACGGACAGATATTTTTGACTTTGTCAAAAAAAAAGTGTTTACTGTCCTTCACCTAAAATAAAAATAATAAAACTACTCAAATTTCCACACAGATACACTAAGTCTCAAAGTACACATGTAAACAAATAAATTATAAAGTGGAGGGACAGGTTAAGCAGTGTAGGGTGCTGCTTTGCAATCAGTAATTTGCTGATTTTAAGTGGTTCAAATCACCCCTGATCCTTGGTTCTGACACTGGACTTCTTCAGGGAGTGTGAAATGAAGAAGGCAGTAGACAGGTGTTTCAGGGCAAAAGAATCTCTGTGTTCATATACAACACAAAAGGTAAGTATACCACAAGAAATAGAGGTAAATGCTATAATCAGTGAAATTGACAGTATAAATTAGACAGAGGACAGGAAAAAAATACACTATTAAATTCAACACAGATTAAACACTATTAGAACCAAACACAGTGTTAATCACAGAAACTTTAAATAAGCTTCCTACCCTTAGAGTCCCTGCACTGTCACCACCTGCTTTCCCCTCCCTGCTAGCTAGGTCAGACACTTTAGAGTCTCGGGAGTTTAAACTCACCGCTGGGGAAACCGTGGTTTTGAAGTACAGCTCGCAGTTGAGGTTCTTGCCGTCAGTTCTCTTGGTTCAGAACAGGCCCGTGCCTGGAAGCTCTCATTTGGATAGCTCTTGGCTAGCTTCGCCCCGTCTCAGATGTCCTTTGTTCTGATGGTGCTCTTGCTTTGGCTTCTCAGTTCGGCCTCTGTGGGGAAGCTGTTTCTGCAGAGGGTTGTGAAAGGCTCTCTGAGGTCAGATCAGGGCTGGCAGTTATACAAGCTGTGTGCCCAGTTATCTCCCATCAAATCTGTGTTGTCCATTGTATTCCCGATGTGGAGGAGCCAATATTGGACCGGAGTGGGCAAAGTTAAAATTCACACAGTGCCAGGTTATATACCAACAGGTTTATTTGGAAGCTTGAGCTTTCAGAGTGCTGCTCTTTCATTAGGTAGCTGTGCAGCAGGATCATAAGGCACAGAGTTTATAGCAAAAGATTTCAGTATCATGCAACTGAATCAATATATTGAACAAACTGACATTGCTGTTAAGACTTTCGTCTTTCAGAATGGGTTGTAGGTTTTGGTTCATTAATATGTAAATCCCAGAACTTCTTTTAAGTCACATTCTCGAAATAACTTAAGGTTTTATAAAAGAAACTTCAGCTCAGACAATGCATTAAAGGTGTGAGGTTAGAGTCTAGGAGAAAGTGAGGACTGCAGATGCTGGAGATCAGAGTTGAAGAGTGTGGTGCTGGAAAAGCACAGCAGGTCAGGCAGCATCTGAGGAGCAGGAGAATCAACGTTTCAAGCTTAAGCTCTTCATCAGGACTTCTATCAAAGTCTCAATCTCAAGATAACTTAAGGTTTTAGGAAAAAAAGGTGACATCTCAGACAATGTGTTAAAGGTGTGAGGTTAGAGTCTGTCTCTATCCCAATCTTGGGTCAGACTGGTTCTATTTCAAAAGTGGAATTTACAAAATGTTATGTGGATTAACTGCCTGCATTGACTTCCTGCAGATTGTGCACTGTTTGAACAAAATGGAATGTATCTGCAATTACAATTCTGCAAATGCAAGTTCACCCCATGGACTTATGCGTATACGTGCGTGTATGTAAGGGAGAGAGCGTGAGAGGGAGAGTGTGTGTGTGTGTTTGCGTGTGCACGTCACTTGGGAGGTATATGTGTGTGTCTGAGAGAGATCTCATGGATGAGAGAGAGTCTGTGTGAATGTATGAGTAAATAAGAGTGCGCGTGCATCTGTGTGAGAGAGTGTATAGTGTAATGAGATCACCTGTAGTGTGACATGAACCCAAGGTTGAGGCCATCTCCATGGGTACCGAACTTGGCTATCAGCCTCTGCTCTGCCACTCTGAGTTGTTGCGTATCCTGAAGTCCACCTTGATGAAGGAGCAGCGCTGAGAAAGCTAGTGCTTCCAAATAAACCTGTTGGACTGTAATCTGGTGTTGTGTGATGTTTAACTTTGCATTCCTGGTGTTTCCTTCTGAAGCCAACTGCTTTCCTGATAGTTAGGGTAGGTATGAATGGATTTTGATTTTGATTGAGCTTGTATGCTCAGTATCTCCGCAGGCCCCGTACTGTCTGTGCTTGGCAGCCCGAGGTGTCAAAGTTACTTTCAGTGTAGAGAGTTCAGTTTGATTGGTTGTTCTGCTAGAATGAAGGTCTAAATTGAATTTAAACAGAAGTGGCTTGGAAAGTTCAACAGGTCTGGCAGCATCTGTGAAGAGAGATGAGTTAATCTTTCTGGTCCAGTGATCTTTTCTCAGAACTGTTTTGGGGAAGGGTCACTGGATCCAAAAAGTTAACTTTGATTTCTCTTCACAGCGCTGCCAGACCAGCTGAGCTTTTCCAGCAACTTCTGTTTTTGTTACTGATTTACAGCATCTGCAGTTCTTTCAGTTTTTATTTTGTAAATTGGACTTCCAGGCTGAACAATAGTCCTAGACTGAAATGATTCTGGCTGTGTGTGCATTTGTTGCAGCCTGAGCTCAGGCTTTTGTTCAGTATTTTAGATGATGGGGATTTTTGCTCTGTCCCACAGTAGTTAACATTCAGGTAGGTTAAAGTACGTACATCTCTGGAAGTTTGATGACATGGCACTTGGTGGTCTTTGTGACTTTAGCACTGAGGTATTTTTAAAGTAGACAGATGATGCATCTGTTCTGAAGATTGTTGTTGGATTGAGGTTTAAAAAAAAACTATAGTTTGCAAAGATTCAAAAATGTACCAAAGAATGGAGTCCCACACACAGGAGGTTTCCTACTTTGACACCTTTTCTGGAGATTCCTGGTCTGCTACAAAAACAGATGTTTAAACACATGAGCAGATGTATGGAAGATGACATGGCTCTCTTTCCTCACCTGTCCAATGACCCAAATATGGTCATTGACAGTGGATTCCAGTTGTTTGGCTTCTATAACAAGATGATGCCAAAGTACATCCTTTCCATAGTCAGACTCCCATTGTTCCAAGTGATTATATGAAGCTCTGATGAAGAGTCATCTCAACTCCCAACATGAGCTTGTTCTCTCTCCATGTTTGCTGCCTGACCCACTGTGATTTCCAGCATTTTTTGTTGAGTGTATTTGCAGTAATTTGCTCTTTCTGATTAGATCTAATGGTTTGTCCCCCACCCACTTGAACATTCAGGTGATATTGTTGAGATGTGTTTCTAATTGAAAAGACCATGGATGGCCCCTAATCATTCTCCTCCAAGCTCATTGTTACTGGTCAGGCTTCACAGGCCTCCATTTCAGCAGCTTTGGAATGTAGAAGCTACGTCGTTGTAAATGTGAAGCCAACCATTCTTTATAAAAGCTGGATTAATGGTTTATTTCAGAAGATTATGATACCAAGCTACCAGCAGGTTGTTTAAGAGTGGCTGAAAAGCCTTGGGCTGATACTCTGTCACCACAATGAAGCCAAAAGATGATGGATGCTCTCACAATGACTCCAATAAAAGTGAGGCTCAAACTTGATGAACAGTACAGCTTTTTCAAATAGTGCTTAGGAGAAAGGATTCCTGAAGAAGGGCTCATGCCCGAACATTGATTCTCCTGCTCCTTGGATGCTGCCTGACCTGCTGCGCTTTTCCAGCAACACATTTTCAGCCCAAGTAGTGCTTAACCAATTACACGTGAGATATATGATGGTCTCTTCTGAGATGTCAGGATCAACTTAAGAGTCAATTCAAATTATGGTTAAATACCTTGGTCTTAGCACATGAACAACAATTCAGAGAGAGTTAAAAATCACATAACATC
>NC_057738.1:45984147-46010580 GCF_004010195.1 Chiloscyllium plagiosum
TGGTAGGGTTGTTAAGAAGTCTTAAGGTGTTTTGGCTTTCCTTAGCAGGGGAATTAAGTTTAAGAGCTGCGAGGTTATGCTGCAGGTTCATGGAGCCCTGGTTAGACCACACTTGGAATATTGTGTTCAGTTCTGGCTGCCTCATTATAGGAAAGATGTGGAAACTTTAGAGAGGGTGCAGAGGAGATTTACAAGGATGCTGCCTGGACTGGAGGGCATGTCTTCTGAAGAAAGGTTGAGGGAGCTAGGGCTTTTCTCATTGGAGCGAAGAAGGATGAGAGGTGGCTTGATGGAGGTGTAGAAGATGTTGAGAGGCAATAATGAGATGGATAGCCAGAGACTTCTTTCCTATGGTGGATATGTCCCAGTCGAAGTTGGGTCCTTCCTCATCTGTATGTAATGATATTAGTGAGACTGGGTCATGTGTTTTTGTGGCTTGTTGATGTCCATATATCCTGGTGGCTAGTTTTCTGCCTGTTTATCCAATATTTGTTACAGTTCTTGCATGGTATTTTGTAAATGACATTAGTTTTGCTTGTTGTCTCTATAGGGTCTTTCAAGTTCATTAGCTGCTGTTTTAGTGTGTTGGTGTGTTTGTGGGCTATCATGAGACCATGAGGTTTGAGTAGTCTGGCAGTCATTTCTGAGACATCTTTGATGTAGGGCAACACATCCATCCTAGGCCAAGCCAAACAGAGACACGCATGAGAATTCCTAGAAGCATGGCATTCCAACCGGAACTCTCTCAACAAACACATCGACTTAGACCCCATTTACCACCCTCTGAGAAAAAGAATAAGAAGTGACATCACCACGGCAACTAAAATTGCCACAGGAAATGTCATCACCATTCCAAGGAAACCTAAACACTTAAATAGAAAGTGGGCCACTAATACCAGTTCTTCATTGGAGGCTCACTGATTATGTTACCCACTATGGTGACAAAAATGTCTGAAATTGAACCTCCCAGCTCAGCAAGCAAACCTACATCCAGAACCTCAACCTGAGCTAAAATCTTCTCAAAAATGCCAACTGGTAAAGATTCTTTCCTTCTTCCAGGAGCAGTCCTTTATTTCCTGATGGGCAAACCATGCCTTTTTCTGTCAGTTAAACTTTTCAGATACTAACAGCCTTATGCAGACACAAAATTCAAAATGTATGTTTTTTTTGAAAAAGCTTGCTTCATAGCATTAGGGACTGACCCAAAAGGCAATGGGTGAAGAATCTTTCATTATTTTTTAAGGGAGGCAGAGATAGATTCTTGATGACCAAGGAGATGAGAAATGATCAGGGAAGCAGGAATGTAGAATTGAGGTTAAAATCAGATCAACTGTTATTTTACTGAATGTCAGATCAGGCTTGAAGGGTTAAGAGGCCCACCATTATTCTTTGATTGTCTGTTAACCCAAACACTTACCTGTCTGAGGAATGTAGAGCTAATGGACAACAGTCAGCTTTAATAAATGCCTGGATTCTTCAATTCTATGCTATCCATGTCCATTTTCTTATGCAATGGAAAATGATGTAGGCATTTCTACATCAGCTGGGCAGGAGGTGAACTCAAATCAGTTACAAACAGATCAGCCATGATCTTATTAAATAATGGCCTGGCTCTAGGGCAGTGCTCCTGCTCCAGTGTGTCTTTTGTACTCATGTTCGTAAGGACTGAGAGCAAATAATTCAGTGAACACATTTATCCCTTAATTAACATCTATATTTTAGTCAAGTGCGGTTATAATACTCTAACAGTGATGTTCCACTTTTGTAATACTGACAGCCTCCTAGGCATTTGCTTTAACACAACAAAATGAAGGCAGGTTGAAAGCAGTTGTACACCAGTATTCCTGTGTTCAAAAACTGCCATGCTGCTTCAATGAAAATATTTGGGTTTTTTTCTGTAAATTACCTCCTTTCAGTGTACTTATCTTGAACTCTCAAAAGTCTCTCACAGCCCAAATAGAATAGCAGCTTTATACAATTGCTAGGATGATCAGGACTGAGAGTTATGTTCAGAGTATTGTGTGAAGGGGGATTTTATAAATGTATTCTTCTGACATGCAGCTTAAGGAACTCAAAATGCTTATTGGGAATTCAGAAAGGAGATCTACAGGCCCAATAGAATTAACATGTTATTCATTTTAATAAGCAGGCAACCCTGTGAGAGCATCTGATCATCAGGCTCGAACTTACAACATGTACTTCCAGCATGCAAACAATAAAAGTTACATTTTAGATTAGATTCCCTACCGTGTGGAAACAGGCCCTTCGGCCTAATAAGTCCACACCATCCCACTGAAGAGTAACCCACCCAGACCCATTTCTCTCTGATTAATGCAGCTAAGACAATGGGCAATTTAGCATGGCCAATTCACCTGACCTGCACATCTTTGAACTGTGGGAGGAAACCGGAGCACCCAGAGGACACCCAGGCAGACAGCAGGGAGAATGTGCAAACTACACACAGACAGTCACCTGAGGCTGGAATCAAACCTGGGTCCCTGGCACTGTGAGGCAGCAGTGCTAACCACTGAGCCACCTTGCCACCCCTTAAAAAATCTAGTCTTTAAGGTTCAAAATTGACATTTGAATCATTCAACACAAACCAAGTGGTTTAAAAGAATCCAATTACTGTTTGATAATTAGTCAGAAAGCAGCCATTGAAATATATTGTAAATATTGACTGATTAGAAAAACACCAAAAAGTAGAAAATGAGCAGGAGTGGACCATTCAGCCCTTCAAGCCTGCTGTGGCTGACTGTCCAAGCCATTCCCTTTTCCCACTTTTTCCCCATACGTTTTGATCACTTTAATCTTAAGAAATGTATCCAACACCTTCTTGAAAACATTCAATATTTTGGCATCAATTGCTATCTGTGGCAGAGAATTCCTCAGGCTCCTTATTCTCTGGGTGAAGACATTTTTCCACATCTGAGTCCTAAATGACTCATCTCAGATCCTTAGACTGTGACCCCTGGTTCTGGACTCCTCGCTCATCAGGAACATCCTGTCTGCATTTACACTGTCTAGTCCTGTCAGAATGCTACAGGTTCCTGCAAGATTCCCCCCAACCCGTTCTAAACCCCAGTGAATATAGTCCTAAACTACCCAGTCTCTCTTCATATCATCCCAGGAATCAGTCTGGTAAACCTTTGTTATACTCTTTCCAAAGGCAGAATAGTCTTCCTCAGAGAAAGGGAATCAGATAATGTGATACCATTTCAAATAGAGATAATAAGCAAACGTAATTTGTAATTCATCTGGTGGACAAAAAGCAAAAAGGAGTAATTTTGTTTTCAGAACTATCACTGCATTAGTTAGTTCCAACTTAATATACAGTAGGTCATAATACCCATGAGAGGATCCACCATTCAGTAAGGTTAATACTAATCTCATCCACTAACTCCCCAACCCTGTCTTATCCATGTAGCCCTATAGTTCCTCTTTTCTAAATATCTAATAATTATTGTTTTGAACATACTCAGTAGCATTGAGGAAAGAGATATAAAGTCAAGATTTTCTCTTTTTTTATATTTACTGGGTGGGCCAGTATCTCTTGCATGCCCCTTGTTGCTCTAAGTCCAACCAATTAGTGCTGTCTTCTCATGCTCTAGAAGGTGTTGTTCCCTTTCTAAATGTAATTCTCTTGCATTTCTCTCCACAGTATTGGAGACATGAGCTTTACCTTTATTTCTATCAAATGAAAAGCAAAATAATAGATATTGAAAACCTGAAACAAACACAGGGAGTGTTGGAGAAATTCAACAGAACTGAAGAAGATTCATACTCGACTCAAAACATAACCTCTGTTTCTCTCTCCACACATGCTGCCAGACCTGCTGGGTTTCTCCAGCATTCAATAAGCTCGTTTCTTTTTGTCAATGTTTATGTTTCTCACCACCAAACAAATTTTGGACAATATCTTTGAGGTGGAGAATTCCAAAATTTATTATCTTTTGGATGAAGAAATGTTCCCTCATCTCAGTTCTAATGATCAAAACCCCTAAACATAGACTAAAGCTGCTCAATCCAGATTCACCTGTTAGGGAAACATTCTCTCAATATTGGCCTGTCATGACTTCAAAGAATATGACACGCTTCAGCAAAACAGTGTCACATTAAAAGTTAAATGTTTGAAATCTGAAATAAAAGCAAATGATAAAAATACAGGGAGGTTTAGAGGTTTAGAGCAAGCAGGTTAATCTGTAATTTACTGGAATGACAACACTTTCTCTGTGTGTTGCAGTTTCATTGACGTAACTCGGTTCTGTTTTGTGAAACATCTATATTTAGTTTTGTGGGATACACTTACATACTTAGTGAAGATCCACTTACAGATTAAGCGATGGTATCAGAAAACAGCAGGAGTCTCTCCAATTACAAGTCGCATTGTAACAGTTCCCCAAACCTCCTCTGACAGCATCTTCAGATTAGATTAGATTAGATTAGATTACAGTGTGGAAACAGGCCCTTCAGCCCAACAAGTCCACACCGAGCCGCCGAAGCGAAACCCACCCATACCCCTACATTTGCCCCTTACCTAACACTACGGGCAATTTAGCAAGGCCAATTCACCTGACCTGCACATCTTTGGATTGTGGGAGGAAACCGGAGCACCCGGAGGAAACCCACGCAGACACGGGGAGAACGTGCAAACTCCACACAGTCAGTCGCCTGAGGCGGGAATTGAACCCGGGTTTCTGGCGCTGCGAGGCAGCAGTGCTAACCACTGAGCCACCGTGCCGCCCAGCAGGCTCCACCAAAGGCAGTAGATACATAAGAACACCATCATCTGCATGTTCCTGACCAATCCGAGGAAATACATTGCTGTTATTTAATCAGTACAGAGCTCAGAATATCAGGCTAACAGGTCTGTAAGCACACCCATACCAACTGAGACAGTCTTTTTTATTGCGTGGTTTGATATCACAGTATGAGTTTGAGTTCTTTACAGGGAGATTAAGGAGAAGGCAAAGTCAAGGATGGCCGTCAGACTGAGGCTTCAAAGTCATTATTTTTACTAGGTTGTCACTAAATGCTGCCATCCATGGTAATTGTAGATATATCAGGCTTTCAATTGTTGGAGGTACATGAATTATGGGCTTAAATATCTTTGTGTTCATGTGCTCATGTGAGTCTTCCAGGCTCAATGTGATACCAAGTCTACCCACACTGTCCTATTTATGCCACAGATGTGCAGCTTCATGATGTCATCACAAGATTGATCCAGGATCCTAAAGCAATTCTAGAACACTCCTTTCTGAGTAGATTCCCCTCCTCGCCCCCTCCTCGCCCCCCCCCCCCTCCCCCAATAATAAACATTGAGAACACTTAGAGTCATAGAGATGTACAGCATGGAAACAGTCCTTTAGTCCAATTTATCCATGCCGACCAGATATCCCAACCCAATCTGGTCCCACCTGCCAGCACCCGGCCCATATCCCTCCAAACCCTTCCTATTCATATACCCATTCAGATGCCTTTTAAATGTTGCAATTGTACCAGCCTCCACCACTTCCTCTAGCAGCTCTTTGTACACATTCTCAAATGACTTTCTCAGTTTAGTTCTTTTTACCCCATTTTTAGTCCTTTTTATCGATCTCAACTGTTGTCCTCAACTATTTGTCTCAATTTATCTATTTTGCTAGGTAGAACAGGAAAGTCTATGATCTGGTATGGAAATAGTTACTGATTTTGTTTGTTCTGTGATGCTTTTATTAATTCAGAGATTGAGTCAACCTGCCTGAAGGAACTTGTGGTGAAGGAGCTGCTGAGTGTTTGAGGATTACCATGTGGTTCCACTCTTCTAGTGCATTGTTTGTATTTCATACAGTCAGTAGTTCCCCATGGAAGAAAACAAATACTTGATCTATGCTGTTATTGTCCTTCATGAACAGAAGCTTGTTGCCCTGCCATGATTTGGAGATGCCGGTGTTGGACTGGGGTGGACAAAGTTAAAAATCACACAACACCAGGTTATAGTCCAACAGGTTTAATTGGAAGCACTAGCTTTCGGAGCACTGCTCCTTCATCAGGTGGTTGTGGAGGACATGATTGTACGACACAGAATTTATAGCAAAAGTTTACAGTGTGTTATAACTGAAGTTATACATTGAAAAATACCTTGATTGTCTGTTGAGTCTTTCATCTGTTCGAATACCATGATAGTTTCACTTCTTTCATGTGTAAATCACAAAACTTTTTAAAAAAAGTTACATTCTCAGGTTAACTGTAACAATTGGTGTCAGCCAGATACAATGTTGAAGATGGTTATCTGGCTGACACCAATTGTTACAGTTAACCTGAGAATGTAACTTTTTAAAAAAAGTTTTGTGATTTACACATGAAAGAAGTGAAACTATCATGGTATTCGAACAGATGATAGACTTAACAAACAATCAACGTATTTTTCAATGTATAATTTCAATTATATCACACTGTAAACATTTGCTATAAATTCTGTGTCTTACAATCATGTCCTCCACAACCACCTGATGAAGGAGCGGCGCTCCGAAAGCTAGTGCTTCCAACTAAACCTGTTGGACTATGACCTAGTGTTGTGTGATTTTTAACTTTGTTCCTCTGCAGTATTGATGCATTTGGTCCCAAGAGTTGAATGTACCTGTATGGTTGAGAGGGATTGGATTGGTTGTTTGGTTTGTCCTTCAGATTGTAGCACAACATCAGGAAGGGACCTATTCTGCTATACTGACTGCGTTGTTGATGGAAGGTTGGATAGTTTTGTTTTGTGATGTGGTTTTTGGAACCACACCCAGGACATGATATTATAACATTATATTGTTGAGGAATGCATTTTGATGTGGTCACATGCTGGCATGTTCAGATGGAGAGGCCTGTCCATTCTGATCAGATGATATATGGCGCTTTAAATAATCAACATGCTCTGTAAGATGTTCTGTATTAAATGAAGTATTTACTTTATGATGCTTCTTGAAAAGATTTCTAATTCCGAATGAGTTATGAAAGAAACTGTTGACAGAATCTGTTATAATCCCAACTGATGTGTTCCTAAATGGCGGACATGTTTACACCAATATTTTCTGCATCTGAGCAATTTTTAATCAAATTTCACACAGTATTCACATAGTGTGCAGGAGGGTTTCCTGACACAGTATGTAGACAGGCCAACAAGGGTCAAGGCCACATTAGATTTGGTACTGGGTAATGAACCCGGCCAGGTGTTAGATTTGGAGGTAGGTGAGTACTTTGGTGTCATGTGCCCACAATCCCATTATGTTTACTTTAGCGATGGAAAGGGATAGATATATACCACACGGCAAGAGTTATAGCTGGAGGAAAAGCAATTATGATGTAATAAGGTAAGATTTAGGATGGATAGGATGGGGAAGGAAACTGCATGGGCACAAGTGAAATGTGGAACTTATTCAAGGAACAGCTACTGCGTGTCCTTGATAAGTGTGTACCTGTCAGGTAGGGAGGAAGTGGTCGAGGAAGGGAGCCGTAGCTTCCTAAAGAAGTTGAATCTCTTGTCAAGAGGAAGAAGAAGGCTTATGTGAGGCTAAGTTCAGTTCAGTTCAGTTAGGGCACTTGAGAGTTACAGGTTAGCCAGGAAAGACTGAAAGAGAGAGCGAAGAAGAGCCAGGAGGAGACATGAGAAGTTGTTGGTGGATACGATCAAGGAAAACCCTAAAGCTTTCTATAGGTATGTCAGGAATAAAAGAATGACTAAGTAAGATTAGGGACAATCAAATACTGGAAAGTTATGTGTAGAGTCAGAGGAGATAGTGGAAGCGCTAAATGAATATTTTTCATCAATATTCACACTGGAAAAAGACAATGTTGGTGAGGAGAATACTGAGATACAGGCTACTAGACCAGACAGGATTGAGTTTCACAAGGAGGAGGTGTTAGCAATTCTGGAAAATGTAAAAATAGTTAAGTCCTCTGGGCTGGATGGTATTTATCCTAGGACTCTCTGGGAAGCCAAGGAGGAGATTGCAGACCCTTTGGCTTTGATCTTTATGTTGTCATTATCTACAGGAATAGTGCCAGAAGACTGGAGGATAGCAAATGTTGTCTCCTTGTCCAAGAAGGGGAGTAGAGAAAACCCTGGTAATTATAGACCAGTGAGCCTTACTTCAGTTGTGGATAAAGTGTTGGAAAGGGTTAGAAGAGATAGGTTTATAATCATCTAGAGAGGAATAAGTTGGTTAGGGACAGTCAAATGGTTTTGCTGCCGGACAAACCTTATTGAGTTCTTTGAAAAGGTGACCAAGGAGGTGAAGGACGGTAAAGCCGTTCATATAGTGTACAGAGAAACCTCAATTATCCAGTATTTGATTATCCAAATTTCGGATTATCTGAACAAGATGGCAAGGTCCTGATGCTTGACTAAACTATGTTATCGAGGTAAAATTTATCTCTTCACTCTGCAGGCACCCTCCCGCTATTCCTGATGAAGGTTTTTGCCTGAAACGTCAATTTTCCTGCTCCTCGGATGCTGCCTGACCTGCTGTGCTGTTCTAGCAACACTCTAATCTAAACTATATTGTCTGGCATTCAATTAGCTGAGTGAAATACTTCCTGCCTATGTCCTTTGGATAATCGAGGTTCCTCTGTATATGGATTCAGTAAGGTATTTGATAAGGTTCTCCATGATAGGCTATTGTAGAAAATACAGAAGCATGGGATTGAGGGTGATTTGGTGCTGTGGATCAGAAATTGGCTAGCTGAAAAAAGACAGAGGATGGTGGTTAATAGGAAATGTTCATCCTGGAGTTCAGTTACTAATGATGTACTGCAAGGATCTGTTTTGGGCCACTGCTGTTTGTCATTTTTATAAATGACCTAGATGAGGGCATAGAAGGATGGGTTAGAAAATTTGTGGATGACATAAGGTCAGTGGAGTTGTGGACAGTGCCAAAGGATGTGACTTTAAGATGGAGGATCAGCCATGATCATACTGAACAATGGAGCAGGTTCATACGGCCGAATGGCCTACTCCTGCTTCTTGTTACTATGATAGGACAGATGTGAAGAGGTTGTTTCCTGTTGTGAGGGAGTCAAGGATCAGTGGGGATGACTTCAGAATCATAGAGATGTACAGACCCTTCGGTCCAAATCATCCATGCTGACCAGATATCCTAAATTAATCTAGTCCCATTTGCCAGCACTTGGCCTTCAACTTTGATCTCCAGCATCTGCAGACCTCACTTTCTCCCCATATCTCTCTAAACCCTTCGTACTCATATACCCATCCAGATGCCTTTTAAATGCTGTAACTGTACCAGTCTCCACCACTTCCTCTGGAGCTCATTCCATACACGTACCACCCTCTGAGTGAAAACGTTGCCCCTTAGGTCTCTTTCCCCTCTCACCCTAAACCTGTACTCTTTAGTTCTGGACTCCCCCACTCCAGGGAAAAGACTTTGTTGATTTATTCTATCCATGCCCCTCATGTGTTTATAAGCCTCTGTAAGGTCACCGCTCAGCCTCCAATGCTTCTAGGAAAATAACCCCAGCCAATTCAGCCTCTCCCGATACCTCAAACCCTTCAACCCTGACAATATCCTTATAAATCTTTTCAAGTTTCAGAACATCTTTCCAATAGGAGGGAGACCAGAATTGCATACAATATTCCAAAAGTGGCCTAACCAATGTCCTGTACAGCCGCAACATGACCTCCCAACTCTTATACTCAGTCCTCTGACCAATAACGGAAAGCATACCAAACCCCTTCTTCACTATCCTATCTACCTGCGACTCCAATTTCAAGGAGCTATGAACCTGCACTCTAAGGTCTCTTTGTTCAGCAACACTCCCTAGGACCTTACTATTAAGGGTATAAGCCCTGCCCTGATTTTATTAGATTAGATTCCCTACAGTGTGGAAACAGGCTCTTCGACCCAACCAGTCCACACCAAGCCTCCAAAGAGTAACTCACGCAGACCCATTTCACTCTCACGAATGCACCGAACATCATGGGCAATTTAGCATGGCCAATTCACCTGACCTGCATATCTTTGGACTGTGGGAGGAAACCCACCCGAACACAGGGAGAATGTGCAACCTCCACACAGACAGTCACCCGAGGCTGGAATCGAACCTGGGACCCTGGTGCTGTGAGGCAGCAGTGCTAACCACTGAGCCACTTTGCCTTTCCAAAAGACAACACCTCACATTTATCTAAATTAAGCTCCATCTGTCACACCTTGGCCCATCTCATCAAGATCTTGTACTCTGAGGTAACCCTCTTCGCTGTCCACTATACCTCCAATTTTGGTGTCATCTGCAAACTTACTAACTATGTTCACATCCAAATCATTTATATAAATGATAAAAAGCAGGGGACCCAGCACTGATCCTTGTGGCACTCCACTGGTCACAGGCCTCCAGTCTGGAAAACAACCCTCCACCACCACCCTCTGTCTTCTACCTTTGAGCCAGTTCTGTATCCAAATGGCTAGTTCTCCCTATATTCCATGAGAGCTAACTTTGCTAACAAGTCTCCCATGGGGAACCTTGTTGAACGCCTTACTGAAGTCCATATAGATCACATCTTGTGCTCTGCCCTCATCAATTCTCTTTGTTAGTTCTTCAAAATTCTTAATCAAGTCAGTGAGACATGATTTCCCACACACAAAGCCATGCTGGCTACTTCATGTATTTAGAATACAGGTGAGCAATATTTTTTATTAAATCAGAAGACAGTCACTTAAATTCTTAATTTAGGAGGTCTTTTGAAGCTGAGCAATTAAGTATGTTAAAGGCGGAGATTGATTTTTAATCAAGAAGCGAATCAAGGAGTATGGGGAGAAAGCAGGGAAGTGGAGTTGAGGATTATCATTGAATGGCAGAGCAGATGTGATGGGCTGAATGGCTGAATCTTGCTGCTACATCTCATGCTCCTATTGTTATTTCTTCTGAGCAACAGTTGTCAATTTTCAACACTGCCTGCATTATGGCCTCTCTGAGAGACGTGGATAGTTTTCTATCAGGTGGAGCCATTAGTGTTAGGGGTTTATCATCATGAGGATTTGTTATCATCAAAATTATTTTGTTCAGAATCCTGGATTAATTTAGAAAGGAGAGTTCCATGCAGCCCATAGGGGCTGAGGTTGAATTTGAAACTGAAAGATAAAAGGATCCATTATAGGAAGCAATATTCTCAACATGTCCTTATTTAACAGGAAATATTACAGCACCTTCAGGAATGTGAGATAATGATGCTGTGAGTACTGTGCTGTCACAAATATGAACACATTTTGATTTTGCAATGGCTTTTGCTGATTTTTCCACTTTATTTTCCATTTTCCACTGAGTACCCCCATGGCAAATGGAAATTGGCTACACATGCAATTTACAAAAATATTCTTTACTTTGGCTTTTCTTGTGTGACAAATGGCTCTTAGGAGCACATTAGTTTCTAAAAGATTATCTCAAGGTGGAATGGTCACTTCCTCATGTACAACACAAGCATTATCAATAGCCTCGAGGATATAAATTATTTCAGTTTTAAATTCAAAGCTTTGTAATCATTTCTGCATTGAAACTCCTTGATTTCAGCAGCAATCACATTGTGGAGTGATTTATTGGCTGGCAAGTAATTTGTGATGTTCTGAGTTCATGAAATCTTTGATTTGTCATCACCTCTGTGATGACATAGGAAGCTCAACTAGAACAGAACATCACTTATTGTAGAACACCAACTTGGAGCCACTATTCATGGCTACAAAGGCTAGTCCCAGCCCTGGACAAACAGTTTGTCTGCTTTATAAAGGCTCAGGTGATGAGTTCCAGCAGGGCAGGCTACCAAGGGAACTCATTGTCATGAGCTCCATAGGGGAAGTGATTAATGATTTATCATGGGCCTTGTAGAGGTTATCACAACTTCCTTTCCGTTTCTTTGTAAAATTCCATCTTCCCTTGTTCCTAAGGGATATTTTGATTTTCAGCATAAGTCTGGAATATTGGAAATAATATTTCAATACCAGGTACATGTGGGGACTGTGGTTGCAGAAACCATTATGATGTTTGCCATTTGTAAATCCCTCACACAATGTTGTAGGGTGAGGTTGTCTGACCTGTGTGTGGGAGTAATGATGACACAATCATTTGAGTAAATAGTGTAGATGACAAACAATGATATTTCAGCCTTCCTTGATAATTATTTCAGAGAGTTTGGAATAAAATAATTAATTTTCATGTGTGTTTCCATTGAAATAGTTCCTTGAAAATTTAGTAATGAAGAGCAACCAGACAAAGAGTGCTTCATGAGCGAAAAGGAAATTGTTTTCCCCTGGAGTCGAAGTGCTAAGCAATTTATCTCATTGACGTAATCCTGGAGTAATCACTACATGTTACTATGCAAGTCAAACCAGAATTGTGTGCGGTTGCTGGAAATCTGAAACAAAAACAGAAATTTCTGGAGAAACTCAGCAGCTTTGTCAGCATCTGTGGAGAGAAAGCAGAGTTAGCATTTCTGATCTGATGACCCTTCTTCAGAACTGGGAAAAGGTTGGTGCATATGCTGAAGGTGGGGAGCAGAGACCAGTAAACTATAAGTGGGGATGGAGCTCAGAGAGATAGGTCAGGAGTTAAACAGACAAAGGAGTGGGTGAACCTCAACCTGGGAGAATGAATAGCTGCTAATGGGGACCATTAGTAGTTGACAATGGGTTGGTTGTGGTAGCAGTCCATGTGGTGATAAGACCGGGTGTGTCGGGGTTGGGGGGAAGGACATGGGACAAAGTGCTCAGGCCCTAAAATTGATTACCTTGATTTTGAGTCCTGAAGGTTGCTGTGTTCCCAAATGGTAAGTGAGATGCAGCATCTCAGTGTTAGGCCAATCAGACGATTGAGTTCATAGTTCGTCTGACAATCCTCAACTGCACTCTCTTGTTTTTTCTCCATAATCCTTGATTCCCTTATTGACTGAAAAACACTTTGTATTGCAGTCTTGAATATACTTAATGATCCAGCCTCAAATGCTCTCTATGGTAAAGAACTCCACGATTCACAACCCTCAAAGATGAAAATCCTTCTGATCCCTATCTTCATTCACTTACAACTGTTCCTTGTGTAATTGAATACACCATTTAAGCCCTACCTGGGTAGCAGATAGAGCAACACTTTCAGAAGCCTGTCAGCTAATTGGCTGGTGAGAAACTACTGTTAGTGAGTGATCTAGCCAGCATAAAATGTTATTTTCAGTTTGTTTTTTTGTATGGGTAACCAAAATTATTCAGAGTTATGAGGTGATAAATCTGAAGGGACATGTGAAGGTGTACGTGCTGTGGTATGTGTGAAGTCATGGACATGCCCTATGTCCAGCAATGTCACTGGCTATACAAGATGGAATCCAAGAATAAGGAGACATTGTTGTGTATCTGTGAGATAGAAGTGTATTTGGGTGGTGTGTATAGGGAAGTGGTTACACTGCAGATTCAAAATGTATTGGCAGAGCAGGAATGGGTGACTACCAAGCAGTCTAAAACAATCCGGCAGGTAGTGTATGAGCTCACTGAGACCATTGTGCTTGCTGTTGGTATTCCATTTTAGAATGCACTGGTTCCTCACGGAGCATGACCAGAAATAGGTTCATGGCATCAAGAGACATTTCAGCTGTATAAGGGGTGAGAAAGAAAATAGAAAGGTGATAGTGAAAGGGGATTCCATAGTCAGAAGTTTGATCATTACGTGACTGGGACTGCTATCCTTACAGGGAGATTTCCTCGTGCTGTTGAGGTGAGTTTAAACCAGCTTGTCAAGGGAGTGAGAACCTGAGAGATAACTCAAACTGGAAGTAAGTAAAGTTAGAAACAGGAAATAGAAAAGCTGTGAGGGACAGCAGGAGACAGAAGAACCAAAGCCAACCATCAAGTACACTTCAAATGCGGAATTCGAGTCATAGACCCTTCATTGGTAACATACCCTTCATTGCTTCCATCATCATCACACTATAACAGTAGTGTGTGCATTCTTCACAGTACATGTGACAACATGCTAAGACTAGTATTGCCAAAACCTTCCTCACGTGTAACCACAACCGCCAAGAATTATGCAAGTCATAAAATCAGGGAAAATTTTCTGAGTTCTGAGGAAGTGTCCAAAACATTAACACTGATTCCTCTCAGCAGATCCTGCTGACCTGCTGAGGTTTTCTAGCAATTTCTATTTTTGTCTCAGGGAAAACTTTCACCTGGAAGTTACTGCTAGCAACGATATGGGGAGAAAG
This sequence comes from Chiloscyllium plagiosum, assembly GCF_004010195.1. NCBI lineage: Eukaryota > Metazoa > Chordata > Chondrichthyes > Orectolobiformes > Hemiscylliidae > Chiloscyllium > Chiloscyllium plagiosum. The sequence continues at coordinate 45,998,363 of NC_057738.1, forward strand.
CAAGAATGGGCTACATATTTGAATGGGGGAGCCGGCTTGATGGGCTGAATGGCCTACTCCTGCTCCTGGTTTCAGTTTTATGGAGAGTTGGAGAGGTTTAGGGCTTGAGTGAATTTCAAAGCTGTGTCTAACTGTCACCCTAATGCACAGTCACTGATGGTGAGGTACTGAAAGTCAACTGGCTATATATCATCGCACCTTCTTCACTACAGGGAATACCTTGGAATTTTTATCGAACACCATCAAGTCGTTTCAGATAATGTCCACTACATCTCGAAAGGACGATTAAGAACAAGCAATAAAACGTGATCATGCCCAGGATCCATTACATAAAAATCTGTCTAATATTTGATAATTTCAGAATGATAATGCTCAAGCAATCTATTTAATTGGAAGTTTAGTAATAGAGGTGGGGTTGGTTAGCCATCAAATATGCATTTATGGAAGATTGTTTAACTTAAAACCTTGTTAACATTTATAAGTACAAACTGTAAAGTGTGAAATTTTCTGATGATCAGCTTTAGGTGATTCTCAAACACTTTACATTGAAGATATCAAGATTTTAATTAGTGTAATATTTAGTGTAAATATAGTGGCTTATCCTGAGCTAAATCATCCTGATAGTTGGCAAACCTGTCATTAATAAATATATATAGAATAAGTTATGAATAAAGGGTCTTGTGGAACTGTAGTAGTGTCCCTACCTCTAAGCCAGGGAAATCTGAGTTCAAGTGCTACCCGCAGCAGTATGCAGTAATATTTTTGAATATGTTGATTAAAAATGTTTAAGTAATAATGATTGTGTTTAAGGAAATGATTTTAAAGCAATAATATCCTTCACTTCAGCTTTGTTCTTGTGGGTACAATGTAATAAAATCTCCTAGGCACCTCATCAGAAAATGCTTTTTCTAATCATTTTCAGATATCCATTATTTTCCATTTATTATTTCAAAACTGTGAATACTACCATATCATAGTTGATTGCTGCAGAGGTGTGTTGAACGGCTTAATTTGGACACGTTCAGAAAAATACTTATTAAAAAGAATAATTACAGTAATAACAACGGAAACACCTAGAGCCATCATCTAAAGGCATTTAATGTACTCAGTTATGGATCACTTTTGCATAATGAGCCTCTACAATCTTCTGTAATTTCACTCTGCACGGGCACCATAATTGCTGTTCGAGTTTCTCCATACAGCATTAATATGAGACAGGAGAAGATTGTTTCTGGATTCCTACATTTGCTGCTTCACTTCTTTCATATTACCTCTTGTTTTATGTGAAGTTGACATCACTTTCCCTCATGTAAAAATGAAAGATTTATGTATTGAACACATGTAAGTTTGTAGATATGTTACTTTGTTGATGTGAAATGAATTGAAGATCATGCAGAAATTAGGAATGTGATACATATTTTCATTTTGAGTATCTTAACGAATCTTGTGTCTCTGCACTCATCAGGGGATTTACAAAGTACCAATTTCAGGGGAAAATCAACAGTAATTCTGTATGACTGGAGAGTGTTTGATTGGAAAATAGGTTTTGATTAATGGAGGCATTGACATAGAAAATGCATCAGTAAACGATGATTGACAATTAACTGCCAGGTTTATTTAATATTTTAAACCTGTCAGGCTGACTCTGATTGGAAAAAAAAACACAGAACTCCAGACCAGTTCTGAAGAAGGGTAACTGGACCTGAAACATTAACCTGATCTCTCTCCACTGACGCTACCAGACCTGCTGGGCTCTTCCAGCCATTTCTGATTTTGACTCTGATTGGTTGAGGCATTGCCCTGAGAAATGAAGCAGCAAATGCCTACTAATATTTTGTTTTACTTATGGCTTCAGACATGGAGAATTTTCTGTCAGATTGTTACCATGACATCCATGATCAGATCAGTGGAAGGTTAAGAAAATTCGATCTAAGCCAAATTAAAGGACTGCAGAAAATGGAATGGCAACATTAGGGCACATAAATTAAAAAAAAAAAAATGGAGTATTTCAAAAAGGCTTTGCAATGATTTTGTGAGGCTAAAGAGGGATTGGGGAAAACATTTGAAGGAACAAAAATACCATGTGCACACAGGAAATGAGGCAGCTTCTTATTTGACCATCAGTTAAACAGGAACTGAAACAGTGATGATGTCTTGGGGAGAGATTCCTCTGCTACCTTGCAGTGCTATCCTCACCATTCCAAAACCCTGCAAGGTCATCACATCCATAGGTTGAGCAATGCTAAGACCTCATGTTGGTTGGATCGTAGCAAAATGTTGGTAGCCATACAAGCAGATGAGAATAACCCTGACGCATGCCTCTCTAATAAGCCAGTCTGAATGCAATGCACAACAATTGTTTTCAGACAAATATTCCAACACCAGCACAAACATAATGACGTTTATAGTTTTAGTGTATTTTTTTGGCGCACATGCACATAGTTGGTTTTTGGTTAAAAAAACAAAAGAGCTGCAGATGCTGTAAAACAGGAACAAAAACTGAAATTGATGGAAAAGCTCAACAGGTCTGGCAATATCTGTAGAGAGTTAACGTTTTGGGTCAAGTGACCCTTCCTCAGAACTCAGAAGGGTCAAAGCAAAATGTTAACCTGAAAAGTTAACTCTGATTTCTCTCTGTAGATGTTGCCAGACCTGTTGAACTTTTCCATCAATTTCTGTTTTGATTTAGTTAACTTGCCACATCAGTTTCATACCATGGATTTGAAAATGGTGATAGTGCAATTACAATTCTTCTAAGTTATCAACCATCTCACTTCTCTGAGGTCCCAACCAGCCCACATTCCAGCTTCCCCTGGGAAGGTGAAACTCCAATGGAGCAAATAGTCTTCCCAAATCACAAGGAATATGGCTCTTTCTGCTGGACCAGTCCTGAACATCTTTAGTATATGCAGAATTGCCTGACACATTCGGTTCGTGTCCCTGACTGGTCTGATCAGCCAACTTCCATTGGGCAAACCTTGATGCCTGTACAATTTGAGAGACACTTTCTTGGTTGCTCCAGGCTGAATGTTAATGGAAAGTTGAGGGAGGTCCCAGGCCAGCCCTCTTCAGTGAGCCAAGGGCAGCAGCTTTGGCAGTTTCTGCAGTGCTGTTCCGCTCTGCCACAGCACTGTGTATCTAACCTGACAATTATTTCCAACTATGGGGTGTAGGTTTGAACGGATACTCAAAAAATACAGTCCGCAGATTCCTCAAGAACAAACCACGACAAGCAGACCAAACACAGCCAGAAACCCTAACCACCTTACCATACATCAAAGAAGTTTCAGAAATGACAGTCAGACTACTGAGACCCCTCAGAATCCTAGTAGCACACAAACCCACCAACACTCTCAAACAAAAACTAACAAACTTAAAAGACCCAGTACAACCCATGGACAAAACCAAAGTCATCTACAAAATTCCATGCAAGGACTGCCACAAACACTACATAGGACAAACAGGAAGAAAGTTAGCCACCAGGATACACGAACACCAGCTAGCCACAAAAAGACACGACCCTCTCTCCCTCGTAGCCCTACACATGGAGAAAAAAAAACCCACCATTTCGACTGGGACAACACATCTATCTTGGGACAGGCTAAGCAAAGACATGCCAGAGAATTCCTAGAGGCCTGGCACTCCAACCACAACGCCATAAACAAACATATAGATCTTGATACCATCTATCAACCCCTCAGAAAATGAACAGGAAATGACATCACCACAAACCCCAGGAACCCCATCCAGGACAAACATATAAGTAGAAAGCAGGAGACAACAAATTTGCTTCACTTGGAGGTCGCCACTGATGATGTTACCTAGCCAGGTAATGAAACATCTGGATATCAAACTACAGCTCAGCGAGCAAACCTACACCCTAAACCTCAACCTTAGCTACAAACCTTCACAAACCTTGCAAAAATTTCCAATTACGCACATCAAAGCATTCATATCCAAGCAAGTGACAGACAGGTTTGGGATTGGAGCTTGAGTCCATCTGGAAGGTAATGAATTGCTGGATCAAACTGCTATAAATGTCTACATTGTTGATGGACAGTAACATTCCTGCGACACAATGTTTTTTACTCATTCACGGGATAGGCATGTCACTGGCCAGGCTCATCATTTATCGCCCATCCCTTATTATCAAGAGGGCAGTTAAGAGTCAACCACATTGCTGGCAGTCTGGAGTCACATGTAGGCCAGATCAGGTAAGGATAGCAGTTCCTTCCCAAAAAGACATAAGTGCACCTTTTTTTTCCAATAATTGGCAATGATTTCATGTTCATCATTAGATTCATATTTACAGATTTTTATTGAATTAAAATTGCACTATCTGCAGTGGAAAAATTTGAACCCGGTTCCCCATTACCTAGGTCTCTGGATTAACAGTCAGCAATACCCTGTCACTTCCACTAATGCCAGGCAATGACCATCTCCATTAGGATACAATACAGCCACCACCCCTTGACATTCAATGGTATTGCCATCACCAAACCTCCAACTATCAACATCCTGGAGGTTATCATTGACCAGAAACTCACCACATAAACACAGCGGCTACAAGAGCAGATCAGAGGCTGGGAATACTGCAGCAAGTAACTCCCCTCCTGACTCCTGAAAGCCTGTCCATTATCTACAGGGCACAAGTCGGGACTGCAATGGAATACTGCTGAAAATGTGTTGCTGGAAAAGCACAGCAGGTCAGGCAGCATCCAAGGAACAGGAGAATCGACGTTTCGGGCATAAGCCCTTCTTCAGGAATATGCAATGGAATACTCCCTAGTTGCGTGGATGAGCTCACCTCCAACAAAATAGAAGAAACTTGACACCATTCAGGATAATGCAGTTCATTTGTTTGGCTCTACATTCACAAGTGTCCACTCCCTCTACCATCCCCAATGCTCAGTGGCAGCATTGTGTACTACCTACAGGGTACACTGCAATAATTCACCAAAGGTCTTAAGGCAGCACCTTTCAAACCCAAGACCAGTATCATCTGGAAGGGTCGGCAGCAGATACACGGAATGCCACCACCTTTAAGTTCCTCTCTGAGCCACTCACCATCTTGACTTGGAAATATATTGCCGTTCCTTCACCGTTGCTGGGTCAAAATTCCAGAATTCCCTCCCTAACAGCACTGTGGGTCAATTCACAGCAGGTGGATTGCAGCTGTTCAAGAGGGTAGTTCACTGCTACCTTTTCAAGGGCAACGAGGGACACACAGTAAATAATATGGTCTTCTAGTAATGTGGGTAAGTTTTGACTGGCAGTGGACCAGCTGAATTCTGTGGTGGCGGAGGGGATAAAGATTCTCTTGTTGGCCTTGTAAACTTTTGTTTAAATCATTCTTATTCCCCGATCCAGATTCTAACTCCATACACCCTCGAGGAACCTCAATGGAACTTATCTTTTGATCTTTTCTATATTAAGATTTCAGTCAAACGGAATTAACCCCATCCTCGTGCTCCGTTGGGATGGTTTGGAGTATAAAGACCGACCTGAAAACCAAAGGATGCAGGAAGGTCAAAGTGCACCGCAGCCTATATTTTCTCAGCTGATGTTTGAAAATCCCTCTGCCCCCACAAACTGAGGGAGGTCAATTTTACACATCAGTGCAGAAGCTGAACAGGATAGAAGTGTCAGTTAGGACTACTCTGGTACCACCGAGAAATACTCAAAACTTTTCAATAAATGTCAGTTCTTACTTAAAAAAATGCTCACCCCCAGATTGCTATCTCCATTTCATGTGTAATAGTTTCCATTCTCACTCACAATTTAACATCTTGAAGAGTTGAAGTGAGACAGGGAGCATCATCTCAGTAACTATTCCAGAATGAAATTAAAGTGCAACAGCAAATTATTTAGTTATTAGTGAAAGGCTGTGATGTTCAGAACTGATGCTTCCAGATGTGATTTATGCAGTTGTTACCAATCCCTTTCATCACTGCTCTTGGAAGCTTTCATCATAAACTCTGCAGTGTTCTAATTGATGAAGCTACTGACCTGTGTGCTTCTAAACTAAACAGAATAAATCATTACATATTGAAATCCCTACTTTGCTGAATCACTGAATCATGGCTGGAGTCATAGGTATAATACAAAAATTGACCTGGGAACAAAAAAGTAACAATTGATCTGGGACAGGGAGAGGTCACCCACTTTTCTTTATGGACATTCGTTGGAAAATGTAAGTGGAATGTTGAGTCACGATGAATTTAGAACACGGCACCTGGAACAATCCAGCACAGTAGAGGCCATTTGACCCTCAATGCTGTGCTGGCCTTTTATTCTACTCTAAGATCAGGCTAACCCTACATACCCTTCATTGTACTGTCTTCCATGTGCCTATCCAAGAGTCGCTTAAATGTCCCTAATGTCTCTGACTCTACTACCACCACTGGCAGTGCATTCCACACACCCACCACTCTCTGCATAAAGAACCTACCTCTGGCATCTTCCCTATACCTTCCTCCAAACACCTTAAAGTTATATCCACTTGTGACAGCTATTTTCACCATGGGAAAAAGACTCTGGCAATCCACTTTATGTACGCCGCTCATCATCTTATACATACCCATCAAGTCACCTCTCATCTTCCTTCGCTCCAATGAGAAAAGTCCTAGCTCCCTCAACCTTTCTTCATAAGACATGCCCTCCAGTCCAGGCAGCATCCTGGTAAATCTACTCTGCACCCTCTCTAAAGCTTCCACATCTTTCCTATAGTGAGGCAACCAGAACAGAACACAATATTTAAAGTGTGGTCTAACCAGGGCTCCATGGACCTGCAGCATAACCTCACAGCTCTTAAACTCAATCCTCCTGCTAAGGAAAGCCAACACACCAAACTCCTTTTTAACAACCCTATCAACTTCAGTGGCAAATTGAGGGATCCATTGACATGGACCCCAAGATCCCTCTCTTCCTCCACACTGCCAAGAATCCTGCTTTTATCCCTGTATTCTGCATTCAAATTCGACCTTCCAAAGTGAATGACTTCACACTTTTCCAGGTTGAACTCCATCTGCCACTTATCAACCCACCTCTGCATCCTGTCAATGTCTCATTGCAACCTACAACAGCCTTCCACACTATCTACAACTCCACCAACCTTCATGTCATCGGCAAACTTACTAACCCACCCTTCCACTTCCTCATCCAAGTCATTTTTTAAAAATCACAAAGAGCAGAGATCCCAGAACAGATCAATGTAGAACACGACTGGTCACTGAGATCCAGGCTAAATACCTTCCATCAACTACCTCCATCTGTCTTCTGGAGGCCAGCCAATTCTGTATCCAGACAGAATTTATCTCACAAAATCCTATGCTGAATCAGCTCCTATAGTCACACAAAATGATACCTTTCTCTGTATATCTGTGCATGTGACAACAACTCAACCAATCATACAGCGCAGGAACTGACCCTTCAGTCCAACTTGTCTTTGCCAACCAAGTTTCCCAAACTAAACTAGTCCTATTTTCCTGCATTTGGCCCATACTCTTGTTAATCTGTCCTTGCCAAATATTGTAACTGTACTTGCACCTACACTTCCTCTGACAGTTCATTCCATGTAGGAACCACTCTCTGCCTGAAAACGTTGTCTCTCAGGTCCATGTTAAGTCTTTACCCTCTCATCTTAAACCTTTTCCCTCTAGTTCTGGACTCCCCCACCCCAGGGAAAAGACCCTATCCTTGACCCTCCTGATTTTACAGGGAAAACAGCCCTAGCCTATTCAGCCTCTCTCAATAACTCAAACCCTCCAACCCTAGCAATGTCCAGATGAATCTTGTCTGCACACCTTCCCTTTTAATAATATCCTTCCAATAGCAGGACAAACAGTATTATACACAGTGTTTATGCTGAATCAAAAAAGAAGTGTTTACATCCGTGTTAGTTATCAAAATGTGACTTGTGTCCATGAATCTATTACATCAAGAGCCAAGAGTAAATGGGAATAGTGCAGGATCTAATTAAGATGTCAACTTGCTTATAAGATGTCGACTCACCATTTTTTTATACTTTTCTCCAGCTTCACTCGAATGCAGATAAAGGGGATGGATCCGTCAAGTACATCCTTTCAGGGGAAGGAGCTGGTACCATATTTGTTATTGATGACAGCACGGGAGATATTCATGCGACTAAAAGTTTGGATCGTGAACAGAGGATACACTACATTCTTCATGCTCAGGCTTTGGACAGAAAGACCAACAAGCCCCTTGAACCCGAATCAGAGTTCATCATCAAGGTGCAGGATATAAATGATAATGCTCCTGCCTTTCTGGAAGGACCTTACTCTGCCTCTGTCCCAGAAATGTCTGAAGTTGGTAAGGTTGTGTTTTAACATTGGAGCTTTCTCTCTCTGCAATTTGATACGTTTTTGGATCCACTGTTACGGTTCAATAATTCTACACATGTTGCTGTATCCTTTCATTGCAAATTAATTCAACCTAATACCACGTGATGGATGTCCACCTTAATAAGACTGCATTAATGGAAATGGATAAATGTCACAGATCCCGATATTTCCCATTGTGATCCTTGGGAACCGTGCATTTGCCCCATGGTATAGAGAGCTATTAGTGATAAATTTCAGTTCCTTTGACATAGCTGCAGAATTTGCAGAGTCAATAGGTCTGTGTCTTCAATAGGCACATGTCCAGAATTCCCATGGAAATGAAGTGAGATAACCCATTGGCCCTCTCTAAAACCAACAGCTGCCCATGTCTAATGATCCTCTGACCTCTGACAGTTGTTGCCTTTTGCCTTGGAGCAAATTTCCATCGACCCGTACCTAATAGGGTGAGGGGAGAACAGTGTTCAGCACATTTGGAAAAGGGCCGATAGGATAGGCCAATCTTTATTTCTGACAACACAGCAGGCCTTCGGGTAGATATCAAAGATTGTCAGGACCAGTAACTACACAGTGGTTCCTAGGTTCCTGCTCCCTATTTCTGGTTTGTGATGCTGTTAGAACATAGAGATCGCCTCAGCCAGCCTGACAGTTCCACCCACTCAGTTTGGGAAAGTGGTGACTTCAAACAGTTTGACAACCTTTCCTTCAGCGTCTACTTGCCAAAATCTAGGCAACAGACGAATGCAGGGTGGGGATGGCAGGAAGCTTCACAACACCACATCGATGAAGTTATCAATCTCTGAAACTGCATTAACTTAGATTTGATTGGGTTCAGGTTGCACTCTGGAATATTGATGATGAACTTTATAACATTGTCAGTGACATTCATCATTGGGAAACTGTACTGGAGATAGAAACAGGTTAAAATAGATGTGTTAAAGCCTTTGAAACAGTGAACAATTAAATGCAATGAACACACATTCCTAAATGCTATGGTAAAATATCCTTGCAGAGTGTTCACTGGGCGATATTAGGTGAAAGTGAGTACTGCAGATACTGAAGATCAGAGCCAAGTGTGTGGTGTTTCGGCCCTGGTGAAGGGCTTTTGCCCGAAACGTCAGTTCTCCTATTCCTTGGATGCTGCCTGACCTGCTGTGCTTTTCCAGCACCACACTCTTTACAGAGGTATATTAGTTTGTTAATGAGATTGAGAACGCTTGAGCTTGTTCTGAATTGAAATAATCAAAAGTTTCATGTGATGTGACAGTTCCTATGTCATTAGATGCCGTGAGATGGCAGGATATACTGATGATCTACACTATCATGCTGTGAGACTTGTGTTCACTCTATAACAAGACATCAGTCACATTGTGCTGAAGAATTCAATGAACTTTTGTTAGGACATGCATTACCGACAAACCACAGGAGTGTGGTCTCAAGCAATTCGGACCTGCTGGAAAATGCACACAAGAGGGGCAGAGCTCAGTAAAATGGAGTCTGAGAGCTTTATACCATTGTGTCCTCAACACCTATCTGTCTATCCATACATGTTATTGTGCAGTGGACAATGTACTGGAGCTGAGCAGGTGCCTGGTCTCAGACCTTCCTCCATGTGCCCTGACCTGAGCCATTTCTTCTGCAGCTAGCTATAGAGCTAAGATAGTCAGGTGTTCACCAGATTGCGCTCTTACATTTTCTAAGGCTAATGTTTCCATCAAGGTGTCATTATCTGAGCTGGTGAGTGTGTAGGAGCCAGCCTTACCCTAACATTAACCCTATCACAGGTACTCTCATCCTAGAGAAGGTTCAGGCAGAATGACTAAATGAATCACTTGACACCCAGTTACACTTCCAGCATTAAACCGTTGATTGTTTTACACTGTGTGGGAGGATGTCTGTGAGCAATCCAGGTTTGTCCCCACTGAGCAAAGGCAAACTTGCACTTTATACACATTTGCTTTTAGCCTGCCTTTGGCTGTAACAAACTAATTGGATTATTAAACAATTACATTCACATCCAATCAGGTTAATCATGTGACTTTGTGATCTTTAGGCTTTCTTGGATTCTGCCTTTAGGAAGGCTTTAGGCCTTCCCATGATATTTAACAGATCTTCTCCCCACCTTATCATTTCTGCTTGGCCCTTCACAAACAATCATATGCAACCACATCCCAGACTATAGGTTCCTGCAATAATCTCTGTGAATAGAAAGGAAACTTCCCTCTCTGCCTTAGACTGAATACCCAATGGAATGCAGTTACATCCCTTAATGCATATATACAGTCGGTTTTCATATTATGCGACAGTCCCATTCTCGTTTGATTTCACAATACAAGAAAATTGCGCAATATCCGCACCATTTAAACTAATGGAATCGGAATTGTGTCACAGCCAATACAGGTAAGGAAAGTTTGTGTTCTACAAATAACGGTCTAAATGCTTCACTCGCATTAAAGTTGATACGCGCTGAATAAACACACATTATAGCAGAACCACTGTACATGAAACTCCATTTATAGATACATATGTATGTGATATACCATGTGGCTATAATTACTTGGGATTTTAAGCTGATGTAGATCAGTCCCTCCCTTTCTATTCCATTCTAAATAACAAATTTTAGACTAGCCTGAACGAGGCTTCTATCAGCATTTCTCAAGGATGTTCCTCATCAAATTGACTCCATACAAACAGCATCTACACTTGCCTCTGTTTCAACAGCAGTCTTTTGTATGCATTTCACCAATACCATTGTGTGTTATTTTAACCTTGTTGCCTTGGATGTACCCTTTCTATGAAGATGGATAATTGCTCTAGCGTATAGTTTAACTTCAAACATCAGACTGTGGAAGCTGCTGATTCAGCTAAAAATCTTCCTCAGTAAGTTTACATCAACTGAAAGCCACTTTCAGCCATTCTATGCGGCGTCACACTAACAGAGGTCAGTGAGATGTCTTTTGGTGGTGCAGGCCCATTCTCTACTGATGTCCCAGAGATCCCACTAGTAGCCACAAGACACTAAGGAGAGAAATAATGTGCCCAATGGCTTGAAGTGAACTGCAGTGGAATGAAGAGTGGAACTTATTCAGGTGGAAGGAATGGCATGGATATAATTAGATTAGATTAGATTTCTTACAGTATGGAAACAGGCCCTTCGGCCCAACAAGTCCACACTGATCCTCCAAAGAGTAACCCACTCAGACCCATTTCCCCCTGACTAATGCACCTAACACTATGGGCAATTTAGCATGGCCAATTCACCTGACCTGCACATCTTTGGACTGTGGGAGGAAACCGGAGCACCCAGAGGGAACCTACGCAGACACAGTTGCCCGAGGCAGGAATTGAACCCGGGTTCCTGACGCTGTGAGGCGGCCGTGCTAACCACTGAGCCACCGTGCCGCCCATATTTTGGCATCCTTCCAGGACCAGTACTGGCCTTCTATGTAAGGGGCATAGTCTCTGCTCGTAGTGGGTGAGGAGCCTGATGCCAGGCACCCCTTGGCACCTCCAGACCCTTTCTGCCTTGTTGTGGATTGCTTTCTGTTGGAAATGGGAGAAACAGAGGGATTGAGTGAGATGGAGATGAGTGACACAGCTGCGAGTGCTGGGGCAGATACAGAAAGGTGGGGTTGAAAATGTGTTGCTGGAAAAGCGCAGCAGGTCAGGCAGCATCCAGGGAACAGGAGAATCGACGTTTCGGGCATAAGCCCTTCTTCAGGAATGAGGAAAGTGTGTCCAGCAGGCTAAGATAAAAGGTAGGGAGGAGGGACTTGGGGGAGGGGCGTCGGAAATGCGATAGGTGGAAAGAGGTCAAGGTGAGGGTGATAGGTCAGACTGGGGTGGGGGCGGAGAGGT
>NC_057738.1:46012596-46018433 GCF_004010195.1 Chiloscyllium plagiosum
CTTATGCCCGAAACGTCGATTCTCCTGTTCCCTGGATGCTGCCGGACCTGCTGCGCTTTTCCAGCAACACATTTTCAGCTCTGATCTCCAGCATCTGCAGACCTCACTTTCTCCTCACAGAAAGGTGGGGAGTTGTCTGAAGGGAGTGAGTGAGCAGCGCAGAGGGCATGCAGGTTAGTGGTGTGGGAGGTCATGGGGGGGAGGTTGTGTGAATGTGGGTAGTTGGGAGTGAGTGAGGGAGGATGTTTAAGTAATAGTGAAAATAGTAGAGCATGAGCGTTGGTGGGAGGTGGGTGCAGTATCAGAGACAGAGGGAGGGGGAGGTATCAGAGAGATGGTGGCCCTCACCCTGGGGGAGTGGAGAAGGTCATTGTAGAGAGACAAATAGAGTTGATGTTTAGGGTCAGATATGACTTCTTCAGAACACCTTCAGTGTATTATGAACATACGTTCCCAGGTTCCTTTGATCCTACAGTCCCTTTAGAATTATACTTTTATTTATATTTTTCCTCTGCATTCCTTCTGTAAAAAATAAATCAACATTCACTGCATTAAGTTGCATTTGCTGTCTGTACACCATCTGACCAATCTATCTCTGTCCTTTCAAGTTCTACTCTATCCTCCTCCCAGTTTCACAATATTTCCAATATCGTCGCAGGGGCAGTGTCTCCTTTAAAATGGCAAACATAAATGATCAAAGAATCTCAAAAAATACCACAAAAAGGAGAACAGTAATAAAATGGGCAACACGTGGATTTTCTTATTTAATGCAGCAATCCGACATGGTCCCCTCAGGCTGGGTAGAATCTCATTGCTCTGCATTGTGCTTCAGCCTTCAACAAAGCATTTTTTATCCAACAGTAGCCATACATTAGAAAGCAGAATAATTTTGGTCTCTCATATCCCCAGTAGGGTTGTTTGTGATTAATTTCTCATATTGAGTTGCACTTTTTTATGCAAACATAACATTAATCCTGAGAAATACATTCCAATTGAAAAGCATGCAGCTGAAATCTAGTTGTAATTTTCAGAAATAGAAAGTATTTGGAATGTTTTTAATACTGTAAATCAGAAGTATGCAGCTATTTTGATATATATCTCTGCAATGTGTTGTTTGTGTTTATACATACAAGACTGAACTCACACTTAGACATAATATTTCTGCATTATGTGCTAAATGGGAATGGGAATTGATTAGTGAAAATATGTCAGTGGTCTGTAAAGTGAATAGTTCCACATTTTTAAAATCTAAATATTTCTAGCACAAAACATAAAGAAATCAGGGTGTGAATTTGTCATGAGTAGCCTGGTCCACCGTTCAGGTGAAAGTGAGGACTGCAGATGCTGGAGATTAGAGTCGAGAGTGTGGTGCTGGAGAAGCACAGCAGGTCAGGCAGCATCCGATGAGCAGGAAAAGCGATATTTCGGGCAAAAGCCCTTCATCAGGAATTCTGCCTGACCTGCTGTGCTTTTCCAGCACCATGCTATTGACTCTGTTCCACCATTCATCACCACTTCTTGCCTGTCACCAGTGTGTTTAACTTCCTTCCAGATAAAAAACTCTGTTTAAATCAGCCTGGAAAAATGCCACATTTGCCAGCCATCACTGCTGTCTGATTAGTAAATCCTACATAACCTTCACCTTAAGACAGCTCTTTTATCCCAGAAACCAAACTACCTCAAATGCAGTTATGTTTGTCCTTAAATAAGTGACTGAAAGCATGCCGAATACCCCTGGTGAGGGCTCACCAATGCAACAAAACTTTTCTATTTGTGTAATCCATTCATTTTGCAATAAAGACAACATCCATTTGCCTTCTTAATTATTTATTCTTGCTAACCTTTTGTGATTCATGTACAAGGGCACCCAGATTTCACTGGTATTCTGCAATCACTCTCTACTTATATAGCAGTATATGTCTTATTCTTCCTGCTGAAGTGAGTAACCTCACATTTTCTTGCATTACATATCAAGTGCCTTTTTTTTTCCTACTTACTTAACCTACCTACATATGCAAAAGCAGATTCTCCAACCCATTCAAACAACAAGCTGAACCTTTACACAGCAAGTTAGATGTGAAAAGAGAATGGGTTGCTGTTCTGAGGAAGGGTCACTGGACCTGAAATGTTAACCATGATTTCTCTTCACAGATGCTGCCAGACCTGCTGAGCTTTTCCAGCAGTTTCTGTTTTTGTTTCTGATTTACAGCATTCACAGTTCTTTTGAGTTTTATGGACTGATGTTAATTGGGTTAATAGACTAAAAGATGTGGCTGTAAATAAACAATGGGAAACATTTAAAGAAATAATTCAAAATGTTCAACTAAAGTATACTCCGTTTAAAAAGTGACTCACTCAGGAATTAAAGATTATATGAATTGCATTAATTCATAAGGAGAGGCCTGTAATAGTCCAAAACATAATTAAAAAGTCTGTGAATTGGAAGTGTAGTAAAGAGTGACCAAAATTTTAACAAAAAGGAAAAAAGTACAATGACAGAAAATTAGCCAAAAATACAAAAATAGGAAGATGTCTTATAAGAATATAAAAAGGAAGAGAGTAGCTAAAGTTAGTGTTGGTCCCTTAGAAGCATAAATAGGAAAAGTAATCGTGGTGAATGAAATTCAGCAGAGAAATTGAGTAAATATATTGTGTTGGTCTTTATAGTGGAGGACTTAAGTTTCAGTTCAGAAATAGACAGTAATCTGGAGGCTAAAAACTTGAGAAAATAAAGGAGCTTAATATGAACAAAAGTAAAATATTAAAGAAAGTTTAAGGTACTGAAATTTGATGAAATTGCAGGTTCTGAAAGCCCATACAATGAAGAACTGAATGAGAAAATACCGAAATAGTGGTTTCATCAGAATGGAAATTGGCAAGTGTTATATCAATTTTCAAGATCAGAGGGAGAGAGAAAAACAGGTCAGTTTGATAAGTCTGGTTCAATAAGAATTCCCCACCATGACTGGTGAGCAACATGAGTGTCAATGGAGTCACACAGGATTTCAGCCAACATTTCCAATTGTTATTTAGGGAGAGGTTCCTCCCCAATGTCTGCCATCATTCAGTTTGCTGTACTTTTGAAAAGTATAGGTTCACGTTATACTGCAGGATGTCAGCACGAAAGTATAAGTGGTTGCTCCAATGCAGTACTGAAGTAGTGCTGCACCAGCAAAACCCATCTAATGGCTGAGATGTTAACCGTCCTCACAGGTGGTTGTACAACATCCCACAACATGATTTCAAAGAACAAAGTGTTCTCCTGATAATTTAGCCAATATCTATCCCTTAATCAACATGATAAAGAATGATAATCTGGACATTGTTCTGGTGTTGTTTGTAGTAGCTTTCTGTGGCGAGATTGTCTGTCTGTAGCATTTCCCTTTTCAGAAACATATCTCTGTGGTTGAGGTCATGGAAGTTGCGATGTGAATGTATTGTTTTCCTTTTTTTATTTGCATCACATCTCTCAGGATTTCGGTTTCCATCTTGCCTTTGTTGTTGACCATAAATCATTTTAGAACATGATGAATTCTGTGGGTATAAATGTCGACACATTATGCATATTAAAATCACAAAACAAATCAGATGCTTACTGAACCTTATCAGTCATGATAGGAACCTTTGTTGCCTGATGTACTGAGTTCATTTTTATATTTATTTCTAATATTTCACAAATGTTTGATGCTTATTTAAAGTATTTTTGTTCCATATTTTTAGTGTGCATCTGCATTCCCTAAGCTTAGAAAAATTGTCAAATGTGAGCCGAATTCATTTACCCAAGTCCTGCAACCTCAGATCTGTTAAACCTTTATGGCTGAGTAGTCGTAATCAGGCAGGAGAGAAAAGCTAATCAGCTCAAGTTAGCGACTGACTTGTTGAAAATACAGATCAATGGAGCAGATGACCATCCAGCTTCTTGCCTGTGTTTCATTGTTTGATTCATTGGATGACAGAATTGTTACAGAACAGAAGGAGGCTTATTGGTCTGTCAGGTCTGTGTTAGCTCTCTGAAGGAACAACTTAACTAGTGCATTTCTCCTTCCTTTTTCCCATAGCCTGGAGCTTTTTCTAGATACTGATGCAATTTCCTTTTAGAGGCCACAATTGATCTTGCTTCCAGGAAACTCTCAGGCAGTGTATTCAAGACCTTAATCATTCACTGTGGAAAACCAGTTTCCATAATGTCACTATTGCTGCTTTAGCCAGCTGCCGAAAAAGCTTGCCTCTGCTTCTTGACCCTTCACAGTTCTTCCTTGCCTACTCCATCTAGACTCTGCATGATGTTGTACCCTGCTATCATATCACTGCTGAATTCCTCTTCTCCAAGGAAAACAGTCCTGACTTCCCCACTCTTCTCACGTCACTCAAGGTCTTCATCGCAAGAAACATTTGCGCTGTCTCTTTTTGTGCCTTGATATCCTTCCTGATGCCCAAAACAGGATGGAATACTCCCATTTGAGACTTTCATTATCTTATACAGGTTTGCCATAACCTCCTGTTTTTATACTCTGTGCTCTCAATCAACATTTACAGTCATTTTCATGTTCCATGTTCACCAACTGGAAGAATGACACCTTATCTTTCATTCAGATACACTCAGCCTTCAGGACTCAACATCAAGTTGAACAATTTCAGAGCATGAACATCTCCTTGCTTGTCCAGGTCCTGTCATGAAGTGGGCTATGTTAAGCACACCAAACCCATTCTCAATGCCTCACAAACCCCATGATCACCTGTTGAGCTTTTCTTCTTCCCTGGTTTGCTATCAATAATTCTTTTCGCTGCCGATGCTTTTTTTTTCCTCTCTCGCTAGACTCTCTCTATACCTAACTGCTTATTCCTTCCAAATCACACCCCCAATCATCCGCATAAATGTCACCTTTCCCTAGCTTCTAGTTCTGATGAAGAGTCATTGGATTCAAAACATTAACTCTGTTTCTATGTTCACAGATGCTGCCAGACCTGCTGAGTTTCTCCAGCACATTCCATGTTTGCTCTTTCAGGTATTCAGCATCTGCACTTCGTTGTTTTACTCCTTTGCAAGAAGTCAGGTATCCTTTAGGATATTAAAAGTAGACATGAATGTGCATTAAAATGAGTCATTAGAACTCTCAGCTGTCAAGACTTTTACATTCTCAATCTCTGGATTTTTTGAAAAGAAAACACTATAGCTGGGGGAAAAAAATCAGTGGTGGCAATTTCACTTAACTGTCTGTGATCATAAGAGGGTTGTCATTATTATTGCCACATGTCTGACTCCACAACCTATTGTTATCAAAGTGGGGATTCAGATTCAACTTCACCTTCAACAACATAATCTACAAACAAACCAACGGCACACCCATGGGATCTCCACTATCAGGATTCATAGCAGAAGCAGTAATGCAAAGACTAGAACAAACAGCCCGACCAACCATCAAACCAAAAATCTGTGTCCGCTATGTAGATGACACCTTTGTCATCACAAAATGAAACAAGATAGAAGAGACATTCAACATCATCAACAACACCCTCACAGGCATAAAGTTCACCAAGGAGGAAGAAATCGACAACAAACTCGCATTCCTGGACGTCACAGTCGAAAGAACGAACAACGGAGAGCTACAAACCTGCGTATACAGAAAACCGACAAACACTGACCAAATAATTAACTACTAGGAGAAAGTGAGGACTGCAGATGCTGGAGATCAGAGCTGAAAATGTGTTGCTGGAAAAGCGCAGCAGGTCAGGCAGCATTCAAGGAGCAGGAGAATCGACGTTTCGGGCATGAGCCCTTCTTCAGGAATGAGGAGAGTGTGCCAAGCAGGCTAAGATAAAAGGTAGGGAGGAGGGAC
>NC_057738.1:46018865-46020299 GCF_004010195.1 Chiloscyllium plagiosum
GTCCGTTTGGAGGTGGCAGAAATGACGATGGATGATACGATGTATATGGAGGTTGGTGGGGTGGTAGGTGAGAACCAATGGGGTTCTGTCCTGGTGGCGAGTGGAGGGGCGGGGCTCAAGGGCGGAGGAGCGGGAAGTGGAGGAGATGCGGTGGAGTGCATCGTCGATCACATCTGAGGGGAAATTGCGGTCTTTGAAGAAGGAGGCCATCTGGGTTGTTTGGTATTGGAACTGGTCCTCCTGGGAGCAGATGTGGTGGAGACAAAGGACTTGGGAATATGGGATGGCGTTTTTACAGGGGGCAGGGTGGGAGGAGGTGTAGTCCAGGTAGCTGTTGGAGTCGGTCGGTTTATAATAAATGTTAGTGTTGATTCGGTCGCCCGAGATAGAAATAGAAAGGTCTAGGAAGGGGAGAGAGGAGTCTGAGATGGTCCAGGTAAATTTGAGATCGGGGTGGAAGGTGTAGGTAAAGTGGATGAACTGTTCAACCTTCTCATGGGAGCACGAGGCAGCGCCAATACAGTCATCGATATAGCGGAGGAAAAGGTGGGGGCTGGTGCCAGTATAGCTGCGGAAGATGGACTATTCCACATATCCTACGAAGAGGCAGGCATAGCTGGGGCCCATGTGGGTGCCCATAGCTACTTCTTTGGTTTGGAGGAATTGGGAGGATTGGAAAGAGAAGTTGTTCAGGGTGAGGATCAGTTCAATCAGTCGAAGGAGGGTGTCAGTGGAAGGGTACTGGTTGGTATGGCGGGAAAGGAAGAAGGAGGCTTTGAGGCCTTCGTGATGGGGGATGGAGGTGTACAGGGACTGGATGTCCATGGTGAAGATAAGGCATTGAGGGCCGGAGAAGCGAAAATCATGGAGGAGGTGGAGGACGTGGGTGGTGTCCCGAACGTAGGTGGGGAGTTCTTGGACTAAGGGGGACAGGACCGTGTCGAGGTATGTTTGATAGGCCGGAATGGGGGTGGGGGAGGAGAGGTCAGGAAGACCTTAACTACTTAACTACACCAGCAACCATCCCAACACACACAAACAAAGCTGCATCAGAACACTATTTCAACGAGCCACCACCCACTGCAGCACAGACGAACTTCGGAAAACAGAGGAGAACCACCTATACAACGTATTCAAGAAGAACGGATACTCAAAAAATACAGTCCTCAGATTCCTCAAGAAAAAACCACAACAAGCAGACCAAACACAGCCAGAAACCCTAACCACCTTACCATATATCAAAGAAGTTTCAGAAATGACAGCCAGACTACTAAGACCCGTCGGAATCCCAGTAGCACACAAACCCACCAACACTTTCAAACAAAAGCCAACAAACTTAAAAGACCCAGTACAACCCATGGACAAAACCAACGTCATCTACAAAATTCCATGCAAGGACTGCCACAAACACTACATAGGACAAACAGGAAGAAA
>NC_057738.1:46020360-46021130 GCF_004010195.1 Chiloscyllium plagiosum
GATCTTGATACCATCTATCAACCCCTCAGAAAACAAACAGGAAATGACATCACCACAAACCCCAGGAACCCCATCCAAGAGAAAGATATAAGTAGAAAGCAGGAGACAACAACTTCGCTTCACTTGGAGGTTGCCACTGCTGATGTTACCTCGCCAGGTAATGAAACGTCTGGATATCAAACCTACAGCTCAGCGAGCAAACCTACACCCTAAACCTCAACCTGAGCTACAAACCTTCACAAACCTTGTGTGATCAGCAAGTTTGCAGATGACACAAAAATTAGTGGAGTAGCAGAAAGCATAAGGGACTGTCAGAGAATACAGGAGGATATAGATAGACTGGAGAGTTGGGAGGAAAAGTGATAGATGGCTTTCAATCCAGACAAATGTGAGGTGATGCATTCAGCCAAGACTAATTTTAGAGTGAATTATACAATGAATGGAAGAGCCTTGGGAAAAGTTGATGGGCAGAGAGATCTGGGAGTGCATGTCCATTGTACCCTGAAGGTTGCTGCACAAGTGGATAGAGTGGTCAAGAAGGCATATAGTTTGCTTGCCTTCATTGGATGGGGTATTGGGTATAAGAGCTGGCAGGTCATGTTAAAATTGTCCAAGACATTGGTTCGGCTGCATTTAGAATACTATGTACAGTTCTGGTCGCCACATTACCAAAAGGATGTGGACGCTTTGGAGAGGGTGCAGAGAAGGTTTACGAGGATGTTGTCTGGTATGGAAGGTGCTAGCTATGAAGAGAGGTTGAGTAGGTTAGG
>NC_057738.1:46024385-46061600 GCF_004010195.1 Chiloscyllium plagiosum
TGACCTATTGTACTCTATGCCACTCTCTCCCCACCCCCACCCTCCTCTAGCTTATCTCTCCACGCTCCAGACTCACTGCCTTTATTCCTGATGAAGGGCTTTTGCCCGAAACGTCGATTTCGCTGCTCTTTGGATGCTGCCTGAACTGCTGTGCTCTTCCAGAATCTGGTTTCCAGCATCTGCAGTCATGGTTTTTACCTTTTATTCCACAATTGAACAACTTGTCATGACTTGACGTTCAGATGGAGACATGAACAACTGTCACTGACAGGCAATTAGCAAAATTGCAGCATATTTCTGATGTTTGATATTTTAAGTTGATGAAATGGGCACAACAGACAATTAATTATCTTTGAGAAATGACACTAACAACACTTTCCCTTTATATAGCACCAAGATTATAGAGAAATATCTCAAGACACTTCACAGGAACGTACGTCACCTTAACACTCTGGTGGCCATGTCTTCATCTACCAACATTGTAAACTCTGGGATAAATTTTCCTCCTCTCTCTTCCTTGCAAACTTACCTTAAAATCTATCTCTGTTAATGGTTTTGTTCATCAGAATTAATGTCTCCTTCTTTGGCTTCGTGTCAATCTTGAAGCATCTTTCAGTCTCTTATCTCCTCTCTCTCACCCTCTATCTCTGTCAGAATTATGAGTTCACAAAATAGGGGAACTTGTTTCCATCGAGCAATTATCAAGTTTCTTTTTACAACTGAACTCCTCTTCAACATATTTTCTGTTTACAATATGCGGTGGGAGTGAATCTTCATGGGGATTATCCAATAGTCCCCTGTTCAAGTGAGTAGGAGGGAGAACTAAAGGAATTCACTCCTTGCACATTAAAAATGGTCACTGTTTACATAACATAAAGACATAGAAGTCATAACTTGTGATTACTGTCCTGCAATATAGCATGAACATTTAACTTTCTCCAGTGTTGGTAATTGTGTAAATAGTTGAGCTGTGATAATTTAGCCATGAAGGCTGGTGTCTCATGTTTCTAAAAAAGTATAAGTTCAAGTTTATAATATGTGAAGTGCCAAATGTTATACAATGGATCCTCACCATAATTCACCTTGTTGTAGGATTCATCTATCACCATTCTCTTTCCTGGTAGGGATCTAGAGGACCAGTTGATCTAGTATTTTCGAGGAAATCTCCCACGTAGTCTGACCAGAGGAGGTTCTTGGTTTGTACAAGACGTAGTGTCCTGTGTGTTACCAATTAGGCTAAAGTTACATTGGCATGGTCGACATTGTGCGTGAGATTGTGAGGAAGACCTTGATATCAGGTCCTTTGCTGGAGATCCAAACCTGTTCCCCTGCCTGAGTACATGTGACATCATTATCTCAGGTCGTGTCCAATGCATTCCTCAGCATTAACTCTTTCAGACCCACAGACAACTGGAGTTCAGAACATTGATGACAGTCCCACACGCTGACAGCAGCTCGATGGGATGAAGAAAAAATTCACATTTATGTAGTATCTTTTATAATCAAGGGATAGTCCAAATAACTAATAGCCAATGAGGTGGTGCTCATTTTTGAATGTTAGAACTAGTTTTAGGAACATTGGTTGTTCTGTGAGAGACACCCAGTCAGGGGGATGTTTAAGAAAGACAACACCGAAATAAAATAAATACTGAGAGAAGTGATTTCCTTACACTCACAGTGTAGAGCTTTTTGTATTTTTGTAAAACTTTATTCAATGTCTATTGCACACAGGCTGCAGGATATTGATGGTTTAGAAGTTGAATTAGTGTTGTTATCAATAAGTTTGATTAGAGAGCATTTCTTGCCTCAAGCTGCATCCTTTTATTTCACTCTGATTTAGAGTCATAGAGTCAAACAGCACAGCAACAGACCATTCAGTCCAACTCATCCATGCTGATCAGGTTTCCCAAACTAATCCAGTCCCACCTGCCAGTGTTTGACCCATATCCTCTAAACCTTTCCAAATGTTGTGAAGGTACCTGCATCTATCACTTCCTCTAGTCGTTCATTCCACCCTCTTTTGAAAATGTTGCCCCTCAAGTCCCTATTAAATCTTTGTCCACTCACCTTAAACCTACGCTCACTAGTTTTGAACACTCCTGCTATAGGGAAATGACCTTTGCTCTACACCTTATTTGTATTCCTCATGATTCCCTAATAGGTCACCCCTAAACCTCCTATGCTCCAGTGAAAAATGTCCCAGCCTATCCAGTCTCTCCTTATAACTCAAACTCTACATTCCTTGTGAATCTTTCTTGCATCCTCTCCAAATTAATGATATCCTTTTGATAGCAGGATTTCTAGAACTGTACACAGTACTCCAAAAGTGGCCTCATCAATGTCCCATACAGCCTCAACATGAGATTCCAACTCCTAGACTCAGTGGTCTGTGCAATGATGGTGAGTGTGCTAAATACTTTCTTAACCACTCTTCTACCTGTGACACAACTTTCAAAGAACTATGTACCTGAAACCCTTGGGTTCTCTGTTCAACAATACTCCCCAGGACCCTACTATTAACTGTGTAAGTCCAGACCAAAATGCAATATCTCGCATTTAGCCAAATTAAACTCCTTCTGTCACTCCTTAGCCCATTGCCCAGCTGATCAAGAACCTGTTTCTCCACCTCTTATTCTGGTTACCTGATCACCCTTTCTGGTTGGTGTCTCATCAGCAAGTCCTTGATTTGTACATTACATTGGCATTTGTGTACCAAGAATTAGTTTAAATGGAAGATTATTCAATAAAACAGTTGATTAAAAATGCTTCAGAAATCTGAAATAAAACTAAAAATCTGCAAGTGTACCATTTGCCAATCAACATGGGTGGAATTTAGTGGCCCCTGCTCAGGGCTTTGGAGGTGGAGGGGCAGCTAATCAAGTGACAGGGTACCAGTGGAGAAAAACTTTCACCCCCATTATGTTTGGGTTTTATGCTCAAAGTCATCCTTACTGCTGCACCACTCACTGAGGCCTTTAATGAACCAGTTAGTGCCCATTGAGGGGTCTCAATCTACCTCACTTGGTATTCAACCAATGTCAGGTAGTGCAGTCACCTGATCAAATGGACAAGTCAATTCCCAAAGCCTGGCCTGTGGGCTCCAATGGGGAAATCCTGTTTTCTGACACTCAGTGCTCGATTGACAGACCAGGTATTAGGGATGTGGTCCTTCATCGTGATACACTCCTGTCAGCTCACCTCCACAGACTTTCCCTTGTTACAACCTCTCCCCCTCAAAAACATGGGATTCCCATCTTCCCTGATCCTGATCTCATCCCCAACTCACGTGAGGCCTGGGGGACCTTCACTGATCCTAGGCACTGGGTGGGCAAATTGGCAGCAAGTCCCTACCCATCCTCCCAGTGACCCCTCTGCAACAAGGAGCTGTCAGCATTTCAGCCCCAGGGTCAGATCAGGGTCAGGGATCGTCTGAGGGTTCACCGCTGGTTACTTAAATATCCGGCTGCCTCGGAACAAGTTGGGCCATCCCACTGTCCAGCCTTTCAGCCCCACCATCTGGATTCTGGATTAACCCACCACCCCCACCAACCCCCCCCCCTCCAACACCCTTCACTGAGGGGTGGGCCTTCTTTGAAGATCTGAAGGCGATTCATTTCCTTTCAATTACATCACTTTGCCGATGCTGACTGGAAAGTAGAGTCTATTTTGTTGGAGGGATGAACTTGATTAGCTTTTGTGAAACAAATGACATTCTGACAAATATCAATGCAGCAGTAGGTGGTTTTGTGTACGGAATTTCTGAGCATTAGTGAGTGTCTTTCTGATTCAGCCCTAGCTCAGCACACACTGTGAGGATGAACAACACCCTCAGAGTGATGTTTCCACTTTCAGCTTCAGCATTGCACCTCCTGTAATATAACTGATGGATAATGTGCTTTCAAGTAAAGGTTTGTGTCAGAGCTGAAGAATTCAGCACAAAATCATGAGCCTTGAGCACATACTGTCATAGAGTCATAGATTCATAGAGATGCACATCATGGAAACAGACCCTTCAGTCCAACCCATCCATGCCAACCAGATATCACAACCCAATCTAATCCCACCTGCCAGCACCCGGCCCATATCCCTCCAAACCCTTCCTATTCATATACCCATCCAAATGCTTCTTAAATGATGCAATTGTACCAGCCTCCACCACTTCCTCTGGCAGCTCATTCCATACACATACCACCCTCTGTGTGAAAAAATTGCCCCTTAGGTCTCTTTTATATCTTTCCCCTCTCACCCTAAACCTTTGTCCTCTAAGTTCTGGACTCCCCGACCCCAGGGAAAAGACTTTGTCTATTTATCCTATCCATGCCCCTCATAATTTTGTAAATCTCTATAAGGTCACCCCTCAGCCTCCAACGCTCGAGGAAAAACAGCCCCAGCCTGTTCAGCCTCTCCCTGTAGCTCAGATCCTCCAACTATGGCAACATCCTTGTAAATCTTTTCTGAACCCTTTCAAGTTTCACAACATCTTTCCGCTAGGAAGAGACGAGAATTGCACGCAATATTCCAACAGTGGCCTAACCAATGTCCTGTACAGCAGCTACATGACCTCCCAACTCCTTTACTCAATACTCTGACCAATAAAGGAAAGCATACCAAACACCTTCTTCACTATCCTATCTACCTGCGACTCCACTTTCAAGGAGCTTTGAACCTGCGCTCCAAGGTCTCTTTGTTCAGCAACACTCCCTAGGACCTTACCATTAAGTGTATAAGTCTTGCAAAGATTTGCTTTCCCAAAATGCAGCACCTCACATTTATCTGAATTAAACTCCATCTGCCACTTCTCAGCCCAGTGGCCCATTGGGGATGGCATGGCGGCTCAGTGGTTTGCATTGCTGCCTCACAGCACCAGGGTGCAAGTCTAACCTCAGGTGACTGTGTGGAGTTTGCACATTCTCCCCGTGTCTGCGTGGGTTTCCTCCAGATGCTCCGGTTTCCTTCCACAGTCCAAAGATGTGCAGGTCAGGTGAATTGCTAAATTTCCCATAGTGTTGGGTGCATTAATCAGAGGGAAATGGGTCTGGGTGGGTTACTATCAACGAGGTAAAAACAATGACTGCAGATGCTGGAAACCAGATTCTGGATTAGTGGTGCTGGAAGAGCACAGCAGTTCAGGCAGCATCCAAGGAGCTTCGAAATCGACGTTTCGGGCAAAAGCGTTTGGAGGGTCGTTGTGGACCTGTTGGGCTGAAGGGCCTGTTTTCACACAGTAAGGAATCTAATCTGATCAAGATCCCATTGTACTCTGAGGAAACCTTCTTCACTGTCCACTACAGCTCCAATTTTTGTGTCATTTACAAACTTACTAACTATACCCGCTATGTTCATATTCAGATTATTTATTTAAATGACGAAAGGTAGTGGATACAGCACCAATTCTTGTGGCACTGCACTGGTCACAACACCCCAGTCTGATAAGCAACCCTCCACCACCACCCTCTATCTCCTACCTTCGAGCAAGTTCTGTATCCAAATGGCTAGTTCTCTCTGTATTTCATGAGATCTATCCTTGTTAACCAATCTCCCATGGGGAACCTAGTCGAACACCTTACTGAAGTCCATATAGATCACATCTGCCGCCCTGCCCTCATGAGTCCTCTTCATTACTTCTTCAAGACCCTCAATCACATTTGTGAGACATGATTTCCCATGTACAAAGCCATGCTGACTGTCCCTAATCAGTCCTTGCTTTTCCAAATACATGTACATCCTGTCCCTCAGGATTCCCTCCAACAACTTGCCGAACACCGATGTCAGGCTCACCGGTCTATGGTACCTTGGCTTTTCCTTACCACCTTTCTGAATTAGTGGCACCAAGTTAGCCAAACTCCAGTCTTTGGCTCCTCACCTGTGGCTACTGATGATACAAATATCTCAGCAAGAGGCCCAGCAATCACTTCCCTAGCTTCCCATGGAGTTCTAGGATACACCTAGTCAGGTCCTGGGGATTTATCCACTTTTATGCATTTCAAGATATGCAGCTCCACCTCCTCTGTAATATGGACATTTTTCAAGATGTCACCATCTATTTCCACACATTCTATATCTTCCATGTCTTTCTCCACAGTAAACACTGATGCAAAATAAACGTTTAGTATCTCCCCATCTCCTGTTGCTCCCCACATAGACTGCCTTCCTGATCTTTGAGGAGCCCTATTCTCTCCCTGGTTACCCTTTTGTCTTTAATGTATTTATAAAATCCCTTTGAGTTTTCCTTAACCCTATTTGCTAAAGCTATCTCATGTCCCCTTTTTGCTCTCCTGATTTCCCTCTTAAGTATACTCCTACTGCCTTTATACTCTTCTAAGAACTAACTTGATCTCTGCTGTCTATACCTGACATATGCACCCTTTTTCTTAACTAAACCTTCAACTTCTCTCGTCATCCAGCATTTCCAACACCTACCAGCCTTTCACCCCAATATACTGTCTCTGGACGCTCGTTATCTCATTTTTGAAGTTTCCCATTTTCCAGCCATCCCTTTTGAAAGTTCTTGCCAAATACTATCAAAATTATAGGTTTCCATGAGATTTCACTTTCACCTTCTAAACTCCACTGAATATCATCCTAACGAATCCAGTTTCTGTCATTTGTCAGTTCTGCCTCTTATCAATCTCTGCCTTGAAGACATTTAACGCTCCGTGGCAATGTATTCCACAGGCCCACCACTCTCTGGTTGAAGAAATGTCTCCTCATTTCCATTCTAAATTGACCCCGTCTAATTCTAAGACTGTGCCCATGGGTCCTAGTCTCCCCGCCTGACGGAAACAACTTCCCAGCATCCACCCTTTCTAAGCCATGTATTATCTTGTAAGTTTTTATGTTTGTCCCCTCAACCTTCTAAACTCTCATGACTACAATCCCAGGATCCTCAACTGTTCGTCGTATGTTAGGCCTACCATTCCAGGGATCATCCATGTGATCACAGACAATAGATGTCAGTGGATGATGTCTGTATTAATGCTAATACAAGGTGGTAAACAACTGAGCCTGTGATTCTTAAAAATACCGTT
The DNA here is from genome assembly GCF_004010195.1 of Chiloscyllium plagiosum. Lineage (NCBI taxonomy): Eukaryota > Metazoa > Chordata > Chondrichthyes > Orectolobiformes > Hemiscylliidae > Chiloscyllium > Chiloscyllium plagiosum. Next base: position 46,031,414 of record NC_057738.1, read on the forward strand.
GCAGCTTAAACATTAAGGGTGGCACGGTGGCTCAGTGATTAGTGCTGTCTCACAGCGCCAGAGACCCGGGTTCAATTCCAGCCTTGGTCGACTGTCTGTGTGGAGTTTGGATATCCTCCCCATGTCTGAGTGGGTTTTTTCCGGGTGCTCCAGTTTCCTCCCACTGTCCAAAGATGTGCAGGTCAGGTGAATTGGCTATGCTACATTCTCCACAGTTTTCAGGTATGTGTAGATTAGGTGCATTAGTCAGAGGAAGTATAAAGGTAATAGGGGGAAGGGGATAGCCCTGGGTGGGATATTCTTTGGAGGGTTGATGTGGACTTGTTGGGCCAAATGGCCTGTTTCCACACTGTAGGGTGTCAATGATAATGTGATTATGAGTCTGTTAGAAAAATAAAACCCCATAAAACTCTTTCACTCCAAACCCCACTGTCTCATATTAATATTGTATATTTCTCTCTCCTCTCAAGGGTCCGTCCCTGCTGATCCTACTGGCTATTTGAATTTTCTCTGAAATTAAAATTATTTTCACAAGAAAGATGCCATGAGCTCCTTGAGCCTGTTTGAGCTGAGGATGTATGAAGAGGGATTATATTGGAAAAAACAGTTTCTTTTCACATTGCAGGATTAAGTTTTTTGTTTAATTATTTTCTGACTCACCTGTTTGGACATGCTCTGGCATACCTTTCGGACTGGTGGGAATTGAACCTGACGTCTGGCTGAGAGGTAGGGACACTACCACTGCACCACAAAACCCTGGGAGCTAATATCCGACCAAAATAGAAGTTTCAATGAGATTTTGTGTAGGCAGTGGAAGAAGATTAAAAGCTCATCACTTCATTATTGTAATCCTTCAGCAAAGTAAATCTCCTGATTGGTCATGTTGTTTGCTGATGTGTTGTTTCATCTATCCATCAGCCTTTTGAAAATGTCACTCTTTAATTCCAATGATCCATATGTTGCACAGACTGAGTGCCAACTGAATAATTCCAGATTTGTCCTTGCAGCACAAGCAGGTATTTTTCTGCTTAATTCCACCTGAAAACCCCTGAACAGAATGCACTGGTGTTGTAAAGAAATGATATCCTGTGCACAGTGTGTGAGAGAGAGAGAGAGAGAGAGCCCAACATGGCTGTGTCACCAATCTGCAGAGGTGTTTGCTGATTAGGTATAATGCTATTTGGAATTTTATTAATGATTTGTTGTGATTACAAAGTGACATTGGCTCAAATTAATTCCTTTCTTTGTTTTGTTTCACTGGCAATTGTTAATTACCTAAATTATAAACGGTGAGATCAAGCTGAGATTGTAGAGAGAGAGGTGAATCTCTCCGAGCTGAACAGAAAGGTGTATTCACTATTTACACAATGTACATCAGTCAGAAAGACTTGGAACCATGTAGGCTAGTTTCAAATGTATGACAATGCCAGCAGGCGCCAGTGCTGATGTTCGCTATCCACTGGCATTAAGCACTTCCTCATTTATCCCTCAATAATGAGGCTGGAAAGAATGTTATTTTATTTCATTCCTAGACCCTAAAACCCTGGGGTTTTGTCTCTGTTGGTGCAGACATGCTGAAAGATGTGTCTGAATTCAGCGTGACAGTTGATACTGTTGCAAAGCTCAGCGATGTGTTCATTATGGTAATGATGACAGGCTTCTCCTGTCTTTATTGACACGCACAGACATCTTGTGTCACTGTGCTGTGATTAGCAGTGCCACCTGACTGCAGCAGAACACTGGAAGGCCTGAGAATGCTGACAAGGCCACACCTTCCTCTGCTGGCAGATATGAAGGGATGGATGAAGAAGTTTTGGAGCAGGGCGATTGGAACATTGAAATAAAATAGCCTTGCTAAAATTGTGCACAATATTGGTGAGCTAGATCTAGAGTACGATGTGCACGTTTCCATATTTTCAAAAGAATAGATATGCATTGGAAGTAGTGTCAGGTAGATTCCTTAAATAACTCTCCGTGATGTGTTTCCAATGACAAGAGGCTGAGCAAGTTGGTGCTGTAATCTCTGTACATTTAGAACAATAGGAGAAGATCTCAGTGAGGCAACCAAAACTCTGCAGAGAGTTGATTGGGAGATTGGTCACAGAATTTAAAGTACGTGCACATGAAAGGATAAGGGACCAATCATTGGACTGAGATGAGAAGAAATCTCTCCATTCATAGGTTTATGAATCGATGGAATTCTGTCCTACAAAGAATTATCGAGTTTCCATCATTGAATTTATTTGTAGAGCATGAATAGACGAACGTTTTGTCTCTTGGGGAATCAAAGGATTCAGGGAGCACATGGCAAAGTGGAGTTGATGCTGAAGATCAGCCATGATTGTATAGAATGGTGGAGTTGGCTTGATGGGCCAAATGGTCTTTTTTGCTCCTATTTCTTGTATTGTTGATTTCTCTCAAGAGCCAATCACCACATCTATTCAAGGCCTTCCATCAAACTCACGGCAATTGTCCATCAATGAGTTGGATGTGTTGTTTTGATGTTGTTTTGATGGGTGGGCTTGCAATGCATATCTGACCATTATGAAGAATTTAAACCTGACAAACCAAATGGCACCACAGTGTCATCCTTTTTACTGTAATCAAGTAGATCCAGCATGGCTTCATGAAAGGGAAATTATGCCTGTCTAATTTATTTGAAATTTTCAAGTAAGTCTCAACCAGAAGAGAAACAATAGATATGTGGTATTTAGACTTCCAAAAGGGATTCGACAAGGTACCTCACAAATAAGTTAAATCATAAGATAAGAGCCTGTAGTATTGGATAAAGTGTATTAACATAGATAAAGAATTGACTATTGTGCGCAGACTCATACAGCATGGAAACAGACCCTTCAATCCAACTCATCCAACAAAGCTTCCGAATCTAATCTAGTCCCACTATGCCTCTAAACCCTGACGTTCTTTTAAACCTTTCCTATCCATGTACCTGTCCAAATGCCTTTTGAATGTTGTAATTGTACACATCTCTACCACTTCCACTGGCAGCTTGTTCCATTTGTGCACCACCCTCTGTCTGACAAAGCTGCCTCTCAGGTCCATTTTGAATCTTTCCCCTCTTACCTTAAACCTATGCCCTCTAGTTTTGGACTCCCCAACCCTGGAGAAAAGGCCTTGGCTCCTTCAGCCTGTGCTCCTCATGATTTGAGAAATTTCTATCAGCTCACCCCTCAGCCTCCAACACTCTAGGGATAAAAGCCCCAACCGATTCAGCCTCTCCCTGTAGCTCAAACCCTACGATACTGGCAACATTCTTGTAAATCTTTTCTGAACCTTTCAGAACATCCTTCCTATAGGAGGGAAACCAGACTTAGGCACAATATTCCAATAGTGGTTCAACTAATGTCCTTCACAGCCGTAACAAGACCTCCCAACTCCTATATTTAATCCTCTGACCAATAAAGGAAAGCATACCAAACACCTTCTTCACTATCCTATCTACCTGCAACTCCACTTTCAAGGAGCTGTGTACCTGCACTCCAAGGTCTCTTGGGAAGGGAGAACAAAAGAACGCTATTGTTTAAATGGTGAACAATGCAGAAAGCTGCATCACTGAGACATTTGGGATACTTTTGCATAAAGCACAGAATACTAGCACACGGGGCAGCAGGAAATCAAGAAGGCTAATGGTTATGACACAGGGTAAACCCTCCTGCTTAATTTAAACCAGCAGCATAGAAAGGATTTATCCCATATAGTAATCTGTGAAAATTCAAGAGGCCAAGAAATATTTAAAGTAAAAATTAACAACTTTATTTCTTAAAGTATAACAGAGAATAATTAACTAACAAGTATTTACAACTCTTTCCTTTAACCTATCTTATACTTTCCCTTCTATTATGCTTGTCTGATAAAACCTCTGATTAAGATTTACTGAAAAATTCAAATTTCAAAATCCACCAGCTGTCGAATCTTCTGCAGATGTGCTCTCCAGGTTGGTGCTGATGTTTTTTCTCTCTGTACAAACTCCTTCTCTAGACAGGTACCTCTCACAGCTACTAGCCCACAGCTCTCCCCAACTGTTCAATTTTCCCCAGTCTTATATCCTAAAGCAGCGGATTGTGTCATTGGCTTTTAATGATGTCAACATACAAAATTCAAACTTGATTGAAGTTTTTTTCTGGTGTATAATTTAAACTGATTGGCCAAATGCAAATTTGTTTTTTGTCCCCAGGCAACCAGCTACCCTGTCTGCTGGACCACATATTACATTGTATCTTATTCAGAACACTTGGTGCTGTCTAGTAGTTCTGCTAGCTTTTAACTCTCTTAAAGGTACAGTACACCCACATCTTCATAACACCTCTCCCTTAAGAAAAAATGAACCATCATTATGAAAAGATGGCTTCATTTTGTTTTCTAATCTTTAAACACATTGCCCTAACATACTGATAACTTTAACCGAAGTTCACCTTCACTTCTTCCCATATAACTGTGCATATATGAATACAAATCTCATCTGAACTTTATCACTTAAATACATGTTAACACATCTGTGATTACATTCTTAGGACCAGCTCATGTACGATTTTTAAATTGAAAGTCTGTAACACAAGACTCCAACAAAATAGTCTCATATTCTTGTCTTTAAAGTGTTCTAAGAATGTAAGGGGATTGTGATCCATGTACACAACCATCTCCAACACATTGTTGGTGACATAAACGTTAAAATGTTTTAAGGCCAGTATCAAACTCAATAGATCTTTTTTGATTGTGGAGTATTTCCTCTGATGGATGTTGAGCTTCTTCAAAAAGTAACCAACTGGCAGTTCAATCCCATCCCCATCTTCCTATAGGAGTACAGCTCCAACTCCTATGTCACTAGTATTGATGGCGACTTTACAAGGTTTTGAAGAGTTTAGTGTAGCCACAATGGGTTTGGTGGTTCACGTGGCTTCCAAATAGTTGAATGCCTCCTGGCACGGTTCTGTCCACCAAAACTGTGTTCGTCTTTAGCAAATTGGTTAAAGGTGCCACTACACTGCTGAAGTTTGGAACAAACGTCCGATTGACTCTGCAGAGTCCGAAGAAAGAGGTGCTTCGATTCTTCGAGGTTGGTCGTGGAAATTCCTCGATGACCTTTATCTTTGCATTCCATGGGGTCAACCTTCCATGAGGTTATGCCTCAAGAATGTCACCTTTGCTTTCTTAAATTCCATTTTATTTAAGTTTATCTTCAGTTTTGCTTCTCGTGGTCATTCAAAGAATTCTGTCAACTGTACCATGTGATCTTTCCAGGTCTTACTAAAGATCACAACATTGTCCAAGTAGACATCACAGGTTGTTAACCCAGCCACAACTCTGTTCATGAGCCTTTGGAATGTGGCGGGTGCGTTCTTCATTCCAAAGGGCATCACTTTAAGCTGATATAGCCCATTTGGGTTACAAACACAGAAATTTATTTCGCATTCTCTGATAAAGGTTTCTGCTAGTAACCTCATTAAGTCCAACTTGGTGATATAACTGGCTTGTCCGACTTTCTTGATACAGTGCTCCAATCTCGGAATTGGATATGAGTCTGATTTTGTAGTGGCATTGACCTTCCGATAATCCACGCAGAATTGTTGAGTCCCATCCTGTTTGAGAGCTAAGACGATTGGCAAACTTGACTTGCTCTGGCCTGATTCGATGATGCCTTAATTGAGCATGGCCTCCACCTCCACCTGGACCTGTCTGGCTTTGAAAGGATTAAGCCGATAGGGGTGTTGTTTTATTAGAACAGTATTCTCTATGTCTGCTTCATGTACAATAGCATTAGTTCTCCCCATCTGATTCTGACATATGTCCTTGTACTGTAGTAACAACTCTTTCAACTGTGTTCTATGCTCATGAAACAGATAGTTTACTAATCTATCCCATTTCTCAAGAACTTCTTTATTTTTTAACATATTTTGAGGCACTTCAAAATCCACACCATCTGGATTTGATTCCTCACTCTGCGGGGCAGTCACTAACACCTGTTTCTCCAGTTCTTTCTCTCGAGTATAATATGGTTTCAACATGGTCATATGAAAGACCTGATACCTTTTTATTCCCATCTGGCATCTTTACCAGATAGGTCACCTGACTCAACATTTTCTCAATTTATAGGGACCACTAACCTGTATGTTTGAAGGGATCTCCTATCACTGGTAACTGTACTAACACGTTATCCCCTCAGGAAAATGTCTGCATCTCAGAGTTTTTATCTGCTGTCTGCTTCATTTTATACTGTGCCCTCTTTAGGTGCTGTTTAGCTAACTCACCTACCTCAATTTAATTTCTCTCTCACCTCCGATACATAATCTAAGTGTGAGATCTCCGACTTTGGTCCTGTCAATTTTTCTTTTATTACATTCAAAGGGCCTTTCTCTTCATGCCCGAATATTAACTCAAAGGGAGCAAACTGAGTAGACTTGTTTGGGGCATCTCTAATGGCAAACAATATGAATGGGATACCTTTACCCCAGCTGAAAATGTGTTGCTGGAGAAGCGCAGCAGGAGAGGCAGAATCCAAGGAACAGGAGAATCGACGTTTCGGGCATGAGCCCTTCTTCAGGAATTCCCTTAAGAGTGTGCTCTTGAAAGTCAGGTATGAGCCCAGAGTGATACAATGGTTGGGATCTGAGATTTAGAGATGTGGTGTTTAATCAGTCTGGAGATATTGTTACATTTGGCAGGGTATGGCATTTAAATAAATATTCATTGTATATGTCTAGTTGTGTAATGTCATTACCATTCATATCGTTCATGGAATGCCCTGCCAGTAGCAGTGGTGGACTCTCCCTCTTTATGGGCATTTAAGCGGGCATTGGATAGGTATATGGAGGATAGTGGGTTAGTATAGGTTAGGTGGGCTTGGATCGGCGCAATATCGAGGGCCAAAGGGCCTGTACTGCGCTGTATTCTTCTATGTTCTATGTTCTATGCTTGTCATCTGCGTGTGTGGCTACTAATGATAATGATCGTTTTGTCTTACTGTTGCAAATCTCTTCACCTTTCAGGACTAAACACTTCTGTCTGACACGCTGCCTGTTCAGGTGTTTCCTGACCATTACGTCAAACAGGGTATCCGCTAACTGAACCTCAACTCCCTCATCTTTCTCTTTACTTTTTGCTTCTTGCTGTGACTTATGATAGTGGGATCTGGTTACCACACAGTCTGGGAAAATACCAGGGTATTTCTGTTTTAACTCCTCAGTTTCTTGGTCTTTCTTGGGCTTCTCCACAACAAGGGGTGTCACTCCCACCTTGGATCCTGCCAAATCATTCCCAAGAGCAAACTGGATTCCTGGAACTGACACTCTGTCAATCACTCCCACTGTAACTTCCCCAGTCTTGAGTTGACACTCTAACCTAATCTCACATAGAGGAATGCTAAAGTTCTGTCCATCTATTCCACAAATGACCACACTCTTGGCTAACAGATCAGAAATAGTGCATATTCGCTCATCCCAGACTATCAGTGACTAGTTAGATCCTGTATCTCTCAAAACTATAACTTCTTGACCTTCTCGCTGTTCTTTCTGAGTAAATGTTACCCACAGAGGCGAATTCAGGTACTAACTCCATACCCAGCCCCTGCCAAGGCTGTGCACTCTCCTGCAGCTCCTCACCCCTTCTTGGGGATCTCCTTTACTACCTTCACTCATGCCACTGGCTTAGCTTCTTTTCCCACATCTTTTCCCACAATACCTTTCTTTACATGTCCCACTTTACAACAGTAGAAACACCTGAGGCCTTTCACCTCCTTTCCACCCTCTTGGGCTTCATTTTTATCCTGTGGTAAATTCTTATCAGTGCTCTTTACTCTTGGTTTCATAGTGAAGGATCTTCCTTTCTCCCAACTTCTATCCCTGACAGAACAAAATTCTGGCTGGAAGCTTGTCTTATTCATCGATGTGTATTCATCTGCTAATTCTGCTGCCCTTCTCACTTCCTGAACTTTCTTTTCCTCCATGTGAATTCTTACCACCTCTGGAAGTGAGTTTTTAAACTTCTCCAGCAGAACAATCTCTCATAGAACCTCAAAGGTCTTATCTATTTTTAAATCACGCACACATCTATCAAAATGACAATGTTTAATTCTTTCGAACTCAACATAAGTCTGACCTGGTTCCTTCTTTGCATTTCTGACCCACTGTCTATATGCATTTGGTACCAATTCATAAGCTCTTAAAATAGCCTGTTTAACCTCTTCATAATCTCATGATCCCTCATCTGACAGTGCTGCAAATACCTCACTAGCTCTGCCTACCAGTTTATTCTGGACTAGCATTACCCATAAATCCTCTGACCACTCCATCTGCCTCGCCAATTTTTCAAATGAAATAAAGAAGGCTTCAACATCTTTCTCATCAAAATGTGGCAGAGTTTTGCCATATTTGTATATATCACTACCTTCTCTTTTAATCTCCATCCTGTCGACTTGACTGACTAAGTTACAACTTCTCCAATTCAAATTCTCTCTCTTTTTGCTCAGCAAAGAGCCATTTCTATCTTTCTTTTTATTCTATCTCTCTCTCTCTCCCTCTCTCTTCCCCCTTTCTTCTCTCTCTGTTTGCTCTGCCAAGAAACTTCTCTCTTTTTACCCCCTCTCTTCCTTCTCTTTGTCTTTCACTCTCCTTCTCTGTTTCCTCTCTCTCTGTCTCTCTCCCTTTCTTTATCTTCTAACTCCATTTTCCTCAATTATAATTTAAGTTTTTCTAACTCTACTGCACGTGTCTGTTTCTCTGACACACCTAAGTGTTCGAGTAACTCCCTAGCAATTGCAGCTTTACTTTTGTCCTTGGTTAAACCCAATTCTAATTTACTGGCTAATTCTAAAATTATGGCCTATTTCTTTCCTTCCAAAATTTCTTGGCAAACTTGAGAATCATCTTCAAATCCCAGAACCTCTTTAGTAATTTTAAGAGCTATTTCTTTCACTTTTAATTTAATCAGCAACAGTCACCAAAAGTAAACAAGTTGCCTCACCTACATTTTGTTTAAAGATCTAGGACACTAACCTGCAAGTGTTTCAATCTGCTGGGATTTTTCATACCCCCAAATCTAGTCAAATCTATCTAAACCAGTTCAAATCACGAATCCAAGACCCAAACCATTTAAATCCCAGAAAAGCCCCCAGTCTGTTATGACACGGGGTAAACTCTCCTGCTTACCCTAAACCAGCAACACAAAAAAGATTTATCCCGTGCAGTAATCTGTGAAACTTCGAGAGGCCAAGAACTATTTAAAGTAAAAATTAACAACTTTATTTCTTAAAGTATAGCAGAAAATAATTAACTGACAACTATTTACTTCCTCTAACCAATCTTTTACTTTCCCTTCTATTATACTAATCCGATAACACTCCCGCTTAAGATTTACTGAAAAGTTCAAATCTCAAAACCAGACAGTTGTTGAATCTTCTGTAGATGTGCTCTCCAGGTTGGTGCTGATGTTTTTTCTCTCTGTACAAACTCCTTCTCTAGACAAGTACCTCTCAGAGTGTTCTAGCTATCAGCCCACAGCTGTTGGTCTTTTGGCAGCTCTCCCCCAGCTGTTCAGTTTTCCCCGGTCTTATACCCTAAAGCATAGCATTGTGTCATTGGCTTTTAATAATGTCTACATATAAAATTCAACCTTGATTGGAGTTTGTTTTTTGGGGGGATATAATTTGAACTGATTGGCCAAATGCAAATTTGTTTTTGTCTCCAGGCAATCAGCTACCCAAGGTGCTGGAGGGCATGTTATGTTGTATCTTACTGAGAACACTTGGTGCTGTGTCACGTAGTTCTGCTAGCTTTTAACTCTGTTAAAGGTACAGTACACCTGCATCTTCATATCATAATGAAATAGAGTCACAGTGTCCTATAGCATGGAAACAGGCCCTACGGCCTGGACTGGACCATGCTAACCAAAATGTCCATCCTCTCTCACTCTATTTCTCTGCTCTTGGCCCAAATCCATCTAAATATTTCCTTTCTATGTCTTTGTCCAAATGGCTTTTAAATGTTGTTAAAGCACACACCTCAACCACTTCCGCTCTCAGCTCATTCCACCCTCTGTGAAAAGGTTCATTTTCATTCTGTCCCCTCTCACCTTAAACTGATGCCCTCCAGTCCTTGATTCCCCAACCCTGGTAAAAAGACTGAGAGCAATCACCCTATCCATGCCTCTCATGGTCTTATATACTTCGATAAGATCCCCCCTCAGTCTCCTGTGAAGAAAAATGTCCTAGCTTGTCCACCCTTTCCCTATCACTTAGACTGTTGAGTCCTGACAACATCCTTGTTAATTTCTTCTGCACTCTTTCCGGTTTAATAGCCTATAGCAAGGTGACTAAAACTGAGCAGAATACTCCAAATGTGGCCTCCAACTGCACCGTAACTTCCAAACTTCTATACTCAATGCCCTGACCAATGAAGGCTCTTATTTCAATGGGTGAGATTTTGGTCCCTTATTTTAGAAAATATATCATTTCATTGAAGGTGGTTCAGAAAAGGTTCACTGGGATGATCCCTGGGTTGGAGGGATTGACTTATGAGCAAAGGTTAAACTGGTTGGGACTCTACTCACAAGAGTTTAGAAGAATGAGCCGTAATCTCATTGAAAGAGAGGATTTTTAAGGGGTTTGATGGGGTAAATGCTGTGAAGATTTTTCCCCTCATGGGAGAGTCTAGTCTCAGCATAAAGGGGAGCCAATTTAAGACAGAGATGAGAAATTTCTTCTCTGAGAGGATTGTGTGTTTTACCACAGAGAGCTGTGTGGGCAGAGTCCTTGTGTATATTTAAGGCTGAGAGAGAGAGATTCTTGATCAGTCAGGGAATGATGGGTTATGGCAGAACAGCAGGAATGTGAATGTGAGGAATATTTGATCAGCTGTGATCCAGTGGCAGTGTAGGCTGGAGGGGAGTAGAGGCTAACAGTTAATGACAGTTGGACACTGACAGATTAAAACCTAAAACAATCCACAATGTACCATCTTAACAATATTATTTGAGTTGCAATACAAATCCACAAGTAATATATAATTAAAGAGAAGCACAAAGCTTACTCCTTACGAGATTAATCCAAATCCCACCCCATGTATATATGTAAACACAATTAGGACATTTTACAACCATGGCCCCACTCACTGGTGATTTGTTAACCTTCCTTAACCGGGTTAGCTGAAGTATTATTGTAATGGCTTTACCTCTCATTGACTTTCCAGGAATTAAGCTGAATGTCAGTTGTGTGCTGAATATCCTTACTGCTATTTAGAGTTAATTTTGTTGAAGATAAGCCCATAAATATGATTGTGAATATTGCTGCAGAAGTAGGAACTCTTCGGTACTGTCAGCTATAGGTTTGGATTAAAATATTTTAATACCTTACCATTCCTGTCTTATGTCGGGACTGATAATATCTTGTTTAACTGAGTAATTTTTATTGTGGTTATATTGTACAACCTAACATAAAATTGTGAGCAACAGAAGTAGCTATATAGTCCCTCAAACTGCTCAGTTATTGAATATGGTTATGTCTGATCTTTGACTTCCTCAACTGCATATTACTGTACACTCTCCTTATCCTTGATTCTCTGAGAATCCAAAAAGCTGTTGTGTTCACCAGAGTTGAGTCATTCAATTCACACAACACAATAGCACATTGTGAACCAGAATGCCATTCCAACAACCAGAGAAATGTCTTTGCCGTGAAACTTCTGGCCAGTAGATCTTTGATCTTTTTGGGGCGTGGGTAAAGCATGTATTACTTCACAACAAAATTTTTGAAGTTTTTCTTTAAACCTGGCATTGAAGATGTATGATATGATATGAAGCATAACTATATGACAGAACCTCCCTCAGTGGTTGCACACTGCTGAGTGTCTCAGCTTTGGTGAACGCAATCGCTTTTTGGATTCTCAGAGAATCAGGGATAAGTGGGGTATACAGGAATGTGCAGTTGAGATGGTCAAAGATCAGTCAGTACCATATTAAATGTGTCACCACCTTGCCAGAAGAAGGTGGATGTTTTTGAGAGGATACAGAGGAGGTTCACCAGGATGTTGCCTGGTATGGACGGCACTAGCTATGAACAGAGGTTGAGTAGATTAGGATTGCTTCCATGAGAAAGATGGAGGTTGAGGAGGGGACTTGATTGAGGTCTAAAAACTCATGAAAGGTAAAGGTAGGGTGGATAGATTAGACTTAGATTCCCAACAGTATGGAAACAGGCTCTTTAGACCCATAGGTCTACACCAATCCTCCAAAGAGTAACCCACACAAACCCATTCCCGACCCAGTATTTACCCCTGACTAATGCACCTAACATTATGGGCAGTTTAGCATGATCAATTCACCTGACTTGCACATCTTTAAACTGTGGGAGGAAACCGGACCACTCAGAGGAAACCCACGCAGACATGAGGAGAATGTGCAAACTCCACACAGACAGTCTCCTGAGGAGGGAATTAAACCCAAGTCACTGGTGCTGTGAGGCAGCAGTACTAACTACTGAGAAACCAAAAAATTGGATTTATGTTTAGACTTCCAAGAACAAAATAGTACGGAAGTCGATTTTAAGGAACATTTCCAATGAATCATAGAATCCCTATTGTGTGGAGTAGGCCATTCAGTCCACACTGACCGTCTAAAGGGCATCCCATCCAGACCCACTCCCTACATCTGTAACCCTGCATTTGCCATTGCAAACTCACCTTGCCTGCACAACTTTGCATGTCCAATCCACCTAACCTGCACATCTTTAGAATGTGAGAGAAAACCCACACAGCCACAGGGAGAACGTGCAAACACCACACAGCCACCTGAGGCTGGAATCGAACCTAGGTCCCTGGCGCTGTAAAGTAGCAGTGCTAACCACTGATCCACCATACCAGCCACTAAACCACCACACTAGAACAATCCTTGATTCAAATTTTGACGTTCCATTCCCTTGTAATTGGAATCGAATGTACATTGGGTAACTGAGCCTGAAACCTTTCCATTGCAGCAAACCAGTACCAAATGACTAAGAGGTGTTACAATTACAGCTACAGCTTCCTCTCGGTGTCACAAACAAAGAACAAAGAAAATTACAGCACAGGAACAGTCCCTTCAGCCCTTCAAGCCTATGCTGATCCAGATCCTCTATCTAAAACTATTGCCTGTTTTCCAAGGATCTGTATCTGTCAGCTCCCTGCCCATTCATGTATCTGTCTTGATACATCTTAAACACTGCTATCATGCCCACCTCCACTACCTCCGCTGGCAACGTGTTCCAGGTACCGACCACCCTCTGTGTAAAGAACCTTCCATGCATGTCTTCCTTAAACTTTTCCCCTTTTACCTTGAGCTCCTAGAAATTGAGTCCCCCACTCTGGGAAAATCTTTCCTGCAATAATTTGGAGGACTCACACACCATTCACATCACAGAGATGTTACAAACCAGAAATTGTCAATGAGCCACTGAAGAAGAATGTGAGGGTAGAGGGTCCTTCGATACCTGTTGCCAACCTGTTACTATTGCTTTACTTTCATGAAATTAATGGAAGGCAAACATACAGACACAAGAAATTCCAAGTTGATGCTGAATTCTCTTCAGATCAACCCATTGTCTGCGATTGTTTTGATAATTAGTGTTGATTAATGATGAATTCTTATCAAAACCTTTCAGAAATCGTCAGCTTTCTGTTGGCTCAATGGTTGTTGGGTTTAAGGAGATGACATAGATGAGGTAAAGTACTTTCCTCCTTTAACGTATAGTCTGTGATTCACTCACTCAAATCCACAGAGATTTGTGTCGCTGGAGAAATTGGTTAGTTCTCCGCAAGAACAGACTGACTCCAAGTTTTGCTTCCACCTGCCCGGATAGCATGGAATTTCATCACATCTTTCACTGAGTTAGTGCAGCAAATCTGGTATGGGGAGAAATCGGGAAGAGGGGACTGAGTTGGATAATCAGCCATGGTCATATTAAATAGCAGAGCTGGCTTGAAGAGCTGAATGCTGTACTTCTGCTTTTCAGGAACCTACATGTATCAGTCATTCTTAACAAAAAAAAATGTTGTGTTCAGAATAAAAATAGCTTAAACCCAATTCCTCATAGTCTATTGTCTTTCGATTCACACATTTTCGGTCCATGTTTGCTAAAGTCTATAACATATCCAATCCTCAGGCTCATTACTTTCTTTTGAAAACTTTATAAGCCTCCTCCTTTGATCTAATACTATCTTTCACTTTCTCTCAGTTCTTGTTAGGTAGTTTTACTATTAAGGGATGCATGTTATTGGAAAATTGATAATTAGTATTTAAATACAAGCCATTACCTATCTACTATCTAATAGTTTAATATTCTTTCCAATCCATCACAGCCAACTTCCTCCTCATACCTTCAGAATTGCCCTGGTTAGTCTTAAGTCACGGTTTCAAATAGAAAAGCTCATGGAAAATTGTACCATACTGTGGTCACTACTCCCTGAAGGTTCTTCTTACAACAGGATTATAACTGAACTCTTTTACATTGTATTCTTAAAAGAAGTTCAGTTATAATCTTGTTGTAAAAAGAACCTTCAGGGAATAGATTTGAAATAGTTTGCACCCTAGTTTGTCCCTCAGCATGGATGGCATAATGGCACAAGGGTGAGGAGAGCAGCCGCACATTGCCAGGGACCTGAGTTCAGTTCCAGCCTTGGATGACTGTGTGGAGTTTGCATCTTCTCCCAGTGTCTGTGTGGGTTTTCACTGGGTGTTTCAGTTTCCTTCCATAGTCCAAAGATGTACGGGTCAGGTGGGTTAGTGCTGGTTGGGCTGGGTATGGAAGGGATGCTGCTTGGAGGCTTTGTGCAGACCTATTGGGCCAAATAGCCTCTTTTGCATTGGGGGGATTCTATGGACATATTACCCCAGAAAATTGTCGCAAGAATTCTTCTTGCATAGCATTGGTATTCATTAGATTTACCCAATCTGTATGTCAGTTGAAATAATCCGTGATTACTGCATACTCCTTGCTACATACACCCTAGACTTATTCTATGCTTTACTTTACCCCAACTGAATGACTCATCAATATTTGCTGCTTCATGCTGTTCTTAGCTCTACCCAAACTAGCTCCTGTGTGTTTTTGTTTTCTGATCAGAGATTCTCTTTTATTGATGCACTGATCATGTCCTTAATATTAGCATTACTCCAGCTTGCTCTTTTTCTGTCTATTCCACCTGAATGACAAATATCCTTTCATATTCAGTTCCCAGCCTTAGTCACCTTGTAACCACATCTGCAATATGCTAATTAATTTGTGTTCTTTTGCTTCTTTGAGCACCATTTCTGCACTTATTTTGCTATAAATGCTGCCTCTATTTAGATGAAGTACTTTTAATTCTGTAGTTTTAAAGCTATTCTGTAATATGATGCTGGTTCATTCAAGGATTTGGTTCTGCTACTTTCTGCTTCCATTAATAGCATTAATACTTCCCGTAACCAGCTGAGTTATATTCCATCTGAATTTCACCGTTAGCTTCCACCGTCTTACAAACAAGTTAAAACCTTCCACCCACACTATGAGAAAATCTCTCTGCAAGGATATTAGCCCAGTCCTGAAGCTATTACTTAAATAAGAATAAAATACTGTAGATGCTGGAATTATGAAATAAAAATAGACAGTGCTGAAGAAGCTCTTCTGAGGAAGAGAGTCACATTAAACTTGAAATGTTAAGTCTATTTCTTTTCCCACAGATACTTCCAGATCTTCTGAGTTTCATCAGCACACGCTTTTATTTAAACTATAACCCATCCTTCTTGTATATGTCTCACTTGTTCTAGAACTGGGTCTCAGTGCTGCAGAAATCTAAAGACTTGTCCTGCTCCATCTTTTTAATTATGCACTCATTCACTCAATCTTCCTGTTTTGATACCCATCAATATGTCTTGATGGAAGCAATTCTGAAACCCTGCTTTTGTGGCTTTTGCCTATCTCCCTGAGTTATACTTTTAGAAATTCATTCCTCTTCCTACAAATATCATTGGTGCTAACATAGATGTTGACCACTGATTCTTCTCATTCATCTAAAAGGAATGTCATGTAGCCACTTTCTAACATCCTTGATCCTAGCATCTGGACATTTTAGAGTCAGATCTTTGGCCCAAAAATACCTGTCTGTTCACTGAATATAATTAACTTTCTAATTCCTAAATCTCAGTACCCCCACCTGATGTTGATTGTGATACCATAGGCTTGACTTTGCTCTGATGAACCTTTCCTTACCAGTGGCCAAAATGGAAAACTGATTAGCAAATGAGATGCATTCAGGGGTCTTCTTAACTGATTGTGGGATCTTTCTAGACTGTCCAGTAATTACTTACTCCCTCTCCACATGCCTGGTCTTATTCTATGGTGTGACCACTTTGTGAACCAGGTGAATGGGGTAAAGCAGCTATGTGTCTGGTTTGCAGCTTTGCAGATGCTGCACAGTGATTCCACTCCACTTTCAAAGCCCAGATTCATGTGATCATCTGGGCCACGTGATTTGTCCATGACTCCCCACATGACACAAGATGAACATTCCACGCAGCTGAGCTGCCCTGCCATACATAGAACATAGAACATAGAACATAGAACATAGAACAGTACAGCACAGAACAGGCCCTTCAGCCCATGATGTTGTGCCAACCATTGATCCTCATGTATGCACTCTCAATTTTCTGTGACCATGTGCATGTCCAGCAGTCTCTTAAATGTCCCCAATGACCTCGCTTCCACAACTGCTGCTGGCAATGCATTCCATGCTCTCACAACTCTCTGTGTAAAGAACCCGCCTTTGACATCCCCTCTATACTTTCCTCCAACCAGCTTAAACTATGACCCCTCGTGTTAGCCATTTCTGCCCTGGGAAATAGTCTCTGGCTATCGACTCTATCTATGCCTCTCATTATCTTGTATACCTCAATTAGGTCCCCTCTCCTCCTCCTTTTCTCCAATGAAAAAAGTCCGAGCTCAGTCAACCTCTCTTCATAAGATAAGCCCTCCAGTCCAGGCAGCATCCTGGTAAACCTCCTCTGAACCCTTTCCAAAGCATCCACATCTTTCTTATAATAGGGCGACCAGAACTGGACGCAGTATTCCAAGTGTGGTCTAACCAAAGTTTTATAGAGCTGCAACAAGATCTCACGACTCTTAAACTCAATCCCCCTCAATATCTGAAACCTACTTTCAGATTGGAGATGAGAAAAAAGAATGTAAAGTTACTTATTAATCAATCCCAGTCTAATTCTGTTTCTGACTGTGTCTCTCAGGTCTTTTGGTCACATGCTCCTTCAGGTGCTGCTGACTGCCTGTCTTGAATTCAAACTTTTATCTGTTTAGTGTATAAGTCCATCCAAATATACAGTACCAATGTTTTATTTTCAAAAAAGGTTTTCAGTGAGTCTTTTTCTCTCTCTGTCTTTGTACAGGGACTTCTGTGCTTCAGATAACAGCCACAGACGCTGATGATCCGACATATGGAAACAGTGCCAGGGTGGTGTACAGTATCCTGCAGGGACAGCCATACTTTTCCGTGGATCCTAACACAGGTGGGTTTCCAATGCCCAATGGATCTGTCTATTTTTCTACAGTGTGTTAGAATGTTAAAAATGATCATGCTGAACATAAATCTATCTTGATCTGAAGCACTAAGGCAGCTTTTAAAGCCGGAATCCAGAGCTGTGCAAAAGTGAATGACCCTTCATTTGCAGCTGCCCCACTGTAGGCTTCCATACTTCAGAAAGAGTTGTGTTTATTAACATCTTTCACATCTCAGATGATTAAAAATACCTCACAGCTAGTTTTGAAGTGTAGTCTTTGTTGCAAAGTAAGAAGCATAACTTGGAGCAGTTGGTGTTGGAGTCGGGTGGACAAAGTTAGAAATCACGCAACACCAGGTTATAGTCCAACAGGTTTAATTGGAAGCACTAGCTTTCAGAGCGCTGCTCCTTCATCAGGTGGTTGTGGAGAATAAGATTGTAAGACACAGAATTTATAGCAAAGGTTTACAGTATGATGTAACTGAAATTATTTATTGAAAAAGACCTGGATGTTTTATTAAGTCTCTCATCTTTTGGAATGAACATGTTGGTTTCAGTTCTTTTGTATGTAAATTGCAGAATTTTTTTAAAGTTACATTCTCAACTGTAATTCTGTGTGTGTGTGAGAGAGAGAGAGAGTGAGTTTAAAGAGGTATAAGTCTGTAAGAGGGTGCGTGTATGCGAGTGGGTGTGTATGTGTGAGTATATGAGCTTGTATAAGTGTGTGTGTGTGTTGTGTGTGTGTGTGTGTGTGTGTAGGAATGTCTGTGTTCCTGTGTGAGTGCAGTGGGGTCACCTGTAGTGTGACATGAACTTGGCTATCAGCCTCTGCTCGGTTACTTTGTGTTGTTGCCTGTCCCAAAGTCCACCTTGGAGGATGATCACCCGAAGGTCCGAAGTTGAATGTCCCGGCCCGCTGAAGTGTTCTCCGACTGGGAGGGAACCCTCCTGTCTGGTGATTGTTCTGTGATGTCCATTCATCCGTTGCTGTAGCTTCTGCTTGGTCTTACCAATGGACCATGCCTCAGGTCATCCTTGCCTGCAGCGTGTGACATAGACAACATTGGCTGAGTCACATGAGTGCCTGCCACATACACAGTGGCATAACAGGAAGCGTAAGAGTGGCCTTGTACAGAACAAGCACCACAGACAACAATGGCTCATGAAGGAATAAGGTATTGTTGTCATGTTGATTGAGGAATGAACATTGACCAAGACATCTTGGAGAATGCTCCTGCTCTTCATGGGGTCTCTTGCATCCATCTGAGAGTGATAATGATTTAACATGTTGTCTGAAAGATGGCACAGCTGGAAATATAGCACTTCCTGCGTGGTACCACTTGAAGGATGCAGAGATGCCTCCTGGTGCTCCTCTGTGCGGCATTCGGAGACTGGCTTAGAAAAATGGATTTCTGCCTCAAATATGAGAAAGCTGCCATGACCAATATTAGTAGGTGTTTCCAAATCCCTTACAATGCTTCCTTCTCCACCACACACACAGATGTCAGAACTGATCAGCTGGACAGGGCACACCTCAGGAGAGTTTCTACAGTTAAATTGACAGTACAATATATGATGATTGAAACATAAATTAACATGCCAGTTGTTATAATCATTCTCTCTGATACCCTGTTCAATTAATGAGAGATGTGAGTAAGTTGCACACTTGCTGATCAATTCCATTTTTCTCATTTTAATGAACAATTAAAAATCAGTTACATTGAGATGGTTGACTGACTCTATCTGATGGCTTCACAGAAAGGTCCTGGCAGAACAATAAACCAAAAAGACCCGAGCAGTCCCACTGTACATCACACTGGACACGTTATTTGGATATGACATAATTTTAAAGATAAGGAGCTAAAGGATGTCGATGAATTAGCCATCATTTGCTATAGTTTCTTGGCCCTGTGGGTTTGTGCAATTTGAAAATCCCATTTCAATAGAAGTGTTTAATTTCAGGTTGACCGATTAATTTGCTAGCAGTAACCTAAGTGCAGGAACACTCCCAAATCCTCTTCACATTGCTGGATCTGTTTCTTTCCTGCTAAATGGAAATATAAAGCACTCACAGAGAAGTACCAGAGGTACAAAGCATAATAAACACAAAATACAGTAAAATGAGACAATGCTTCCAGCGAGAAAAGAAATTGGTGAACTAGAACTTGCTAATAGCATCTGCTGTTTCCACTCCTCACAACTCAATGTCTTGCCCACAAAGTTCGCTAAAGTGCCACACAGTGAGATCGATATGAATCACCTGCAAGAGGACATAGAGAAACTTGTGAAATGAGTAGATGAGTGCCAGAATGAATGAGGAGAAGCACTATAATCAGGAGCACAATTCTAAACAGGGAGAGATGGTCCTGGGGCTGCTTTTCCATTGACCTCTATAGGTGGAAGGACATATTGAGCACTTTGTTAGAGAAGTAAATGGGATCATGGGCTTCACAAATAGAGAGGTTGAGTGCAAAGTTAGGTCAAATCCAAATAAAGGTCTAGTTAGTTCTCAACTAGAGTATTGTATCCAGTTCTGGTCACGTCATCTTTGGAAAGATGTGAAAGTTGTTGAGAGAATGCAGAGGAGTTTTGCCAAGATGCTTCCAGTTTTGGAGAACATTAGTCATCAAGTTCGATAGGAGATATTGGTTGGTGAAATGACAGGCTTCGATAAGATACACATGCAAATACTTTCCTATTTTTGTATTGTAAAAGGACTAGGGAGATATATTCAATATTTTGAGGAATATGAGGAAAAACCTATTAATGTTGCGGTCGTCGATGACCTGGATCTTGCAGTCCCGGAAGCGGTGAATGTGGAAAGAATAATGATTTCAAAATGATATTGGATGGTTTAGGATTAGGGTTTCATGGCTGTGGAGCTGAGCCAGGAAGTGGGAATGACTAGAATGATCTACAGAAAGCTAGCATGCATAAGATAGGCTGAATGACCTCGTTCTGTACCATAAATAAATCTATCACTTTTTAATACTGTGGGCAGCTGTAACTTTTGGTCAACATTGAATCAAGCAGCACTTCCCCAATGTGATGTAAAGACGGAGACATAAACATTGCAAAGACTGCGAAAGGAAATGTCAAACAGAGTGTGTAAATAAAATGAAAAATGTCAGAAGAGAAATAAAGTGAGGGAAGAAAAGAATTGATTGATAGAGAAAAAAAAGACAGGAAGAATAAGAAAGAAAACATTTAAAATTTGACATTGTTAAAATCTCTCTTAAAAATTAAAAACACAAATGAGTAAAACTGTACACTTGTAATGGTTAACTTTCCCTGTTCGAGAATTTGGCTAATAGTAATTAAAGCATTAAATTCACTTTGTGGGCTCATCACTTGTCATAACAAGATTCATTATTTTGTGGTGAGTTTAACGGGCAATCAGAAACAGGAAGACGAAAGACAAAATGCTGTATTCATGAAACAAATAATGAACACAACATGGAAACAATTCTGGAATATTGACATTAATCTGTGGATCTAGTCCTAGTTTTGACATTGCTACATCACTTATTCCAATATTTTGGTTGGAAATGACTGAGAAAAATACAGTACTGGTTCCTGGCACAGATTACATCAGGTTTTTTACCTTTTCACATTAGGTGCCAGAATGACTTCAGCTCCTTAACTTCCTCAAGGCAAATGACTTATATTTGTCAAAATAATGGATTCTTGAAAACATTGGGAAATATGAAGCCTAAATATATTCTGATAACCTGTCCACTTATATATTGTATTTAACAGGGTTCATTTAAACTACAGTAAACTATTATACTTTTTTCTTCTGGGAGAATCCATTTAATTCGCAACTTTCAAAATAAAAGTATTTGTTAGTCAAGGGTAACAAGCAATTTACAAAAAATCCAACAATCAGTTCTTTGAGATTACAATAGACATTTGCTATTTTTATTGATATGCCCATAAGCAATGTAGGGCAGTTTTTCAATCTGGCTTTGTTTCACAAACCCTGCCTGCATTTTTATTACATGAGGAAGTTAAATAACATATTGCACTGGAATACATTTTAATATCATAAAATTCTCCCTTGATTTTCAGCACAGGCAGCTCTGGGAACAGACTGCATCAGAGAGAAACACTGCAAGGACAGGCTAAAAAACTTAACCAGAAAGTAGGTTTTAAAGAGAACTGTAAAGGAGGTTAAGAAGAGGAAGATACGAAGAGGAGGAGGTCTCCTGAAAATCAACAGGTTTAAGAAACAAAAATGTATTAGAGGTTGGTTAGCTCAGTTGGCTGGATGGTTGGTTTATGATACAGAGTAATGCCAAGTCTGCGTTCAATTTCTATGTCAGCTGAGGTTAGCATGAGGGTCCCACCTACTCAACCTTGCCCTGCACCTGACAGCTGGTGAATTCCAAGTTAAATGTACCAACAGTCATTTCTGTGTAATAAGAGACCCCTATGGTCCTCTGGAATTATGGACACTTTCCCTTTATTGTTGCAAAGTTAGGGAAAGAATTTGACATTGGAGAAACTGAGATTTCATAACAGGTTCAATAGATAGAAGATGTTGAGAGATCAAAATGGATAAGACCACAGAAAATGTTCAATATAACACAGCACAGTGGCTCAGGGGTTAGCAACACTATCTCACAGCACCTGGGGCCTGTGTTTGATTTCAGTCTCAAGTGACTATGTGGAGTTTGCACATTCTCCCTGTGTCAGTGTGGGTTTCCTCCGGTGCTCCGGTTTCCTTCCACAATCCAGGGATGTGTAGGTTAGGTGGATTGGCCATGCTAAAATTGTCCATAGTGTTCAGTGTTACAGACCAGACCAAGCCTCCTCAAAATAGTTTAAGAAGGTAGCCTAGACCCGAACCTTTTCTGATTTTAAAGGCAGTGTGAAGTGCTGTGTTCCTGATACAATATGACTGGTCAAACCACTCAATGTGAAATAAAACACGATTTATTTAAACAGTGTCATTAAAAATACAAACAAAGAAAGGAATTTAGAATTGCTTAACTCTATTGGAAAACTTAACAGAATAATAGATCCAGTACCTATTACCAGTTAACTGTTCCAATATAGTAACATCCCACAAAAGCACCCCTTTGGCAAAAACAAGAATTCAGACACAGATTCTCTCATGCAGTTCTCCCATCCTGGAGGGAAAAAAAAAATCCAGAGAAAATTCAGAGAGAGTAGTAGCCAGGAGACATTCACTGAAGCTCCCAATGCTGCTGAGACCTCTTTTGGTTCTGATTTTACTGAAAATCCAAGACTCAGAAATCCTAATCTGTGAGAGCTGGCCAGATCCAAACAGGCTGTATTTTAAAAAAAAAACCAAGGTGTCCCAAGCTGTTTACTCAAATGGTCTTCACCCTCCAGCTGTTCACCTCTGTGTTACAGACTCTCTTTAAAAAGGACAATATAACCTGTTAAAGTGGCTGTATCATCACATCAGGAATGTACAGCCTGGGTGAGCTAGCTATGATAATTGTGAGGATAGGATAAGGGACTGGATGCGGGTGCTTTTCAGAGGACTGCTGTGGACTCAATGGGCTGAATGGCCTCCCTCCGCACGGGCAGGATTCTATGATTTTTCATCCTCAGTGGTTATCGAACATGAACTCACTATCACCTCCCAGTCTGGTAGAAATTCCCATTGAGTTTCATTGTTGCCATTGAATCAGAAAGCACAGCTCCAGTTTTGAACATAGACCTGAGCTGACAGTTCTATGGCTACAGTCCAGGTCAGTCCTTAGGACTGTTTTATGATGTGCAGATGGAATTAAAATCTCATGTTCCTTTTTTTGGTTTGCGGACCATAAGAAGCTTGAGAGCTCCTCTAATCCCCTAATTTTACAGAGACCACCTTGAGCTGGCCGGCAAGTTGATGTTCTCCATACCAGGAGTAGGCAGAACTCTTCCAGACCACATGAATTTCCACCCAGAGTGAGTGTGAAATCAACCAACATCATCATGTCTGAGTAACCTGATTGAGTTTTTGAACAAGTAAGGGAAAGGATTGATGGGGGCAGAGCGGTAGACGTGATCTACATGGACTCCAGTAAGGTGTATGACAAGGTTCCTCATGGAAGACTGATTAGCAAGGTTAGATCTCATGGAATACAGGGAGAACTCACCATTTGGATACAGAACTGGCTCAAAGGTAGAAGACAAAAGGTGGTGGAAGAGGGTTGTTTTTCAGACTGGAGGCCTGTGACCACAAGGATCGGTGCTGGGTCCTCTACTTTTTGCCATTTACATAAATGATTTGGATGCGAGCATAAGAGGTACAGTTAGTAAATTTGCAGATGACACCAAAGTTGGAGGTGTAATGGACAGCGAAGAGGATTACCTCAGATTACAACAGAATCTTGATCAGATGGGCCAATGCGTTGAGGAGTGGCAGATGAAGTTTAATGTAGGAAAGTGTGAGGTGCTGCATTTTGGAAAGGCAAATCAGAGTAGGACTTAAACAGTTAATGGTAAGGTCCTGGGGAGTGTTGCTAAACAAAGAGACCTTGGAGTTTAGGTTCATAGTTCCTTGAAAGTGGAGTCACAGGTAAATAGGATAGTGAAGTAGGCATTTGGTATGTTTTCCTTTATCAGTCATTGCATTGAGTATAGGAGTTGGGAGATTATGTTGCAGCTGTACATGACACTGGCTAGGCCACTTTTGAAATACTGTGTGCAGTTCTGATCTCCCTGCGAAAGGAAGGATGTTGTGAAACTTGCAAGGGTTTAGAAAAGATTTACAAGAATCTTGCCAGCATTGGAGGGTTGGAGCAACAGGGAGAGGCTGAATAAGTTGGGGCTGTTTTCCCTGGAGTTGTGACGTTATAGAGGTTTATAAAATCATGAGGGGCATTTATAGGGTAAATAGACAAGGTCTTTCTGGGGTCGGGGAGTCCAGAACTAGAGGGCATATGTTTAAGGTGAGAGGGGAAAGATATAAAAGGGACCAAAGGGACAACTTTTTCACACAGAGGGTGGTGCGTGTATGGAATGAGCTGCCAGAGGAAGTGGTGGAGGATGGTACAATTACAACATTTAAAAGGCATCTGGAAGGTATATGAATAGGAAGCATTTATAGGGATATGGGCTGGGTGCTGGCAAATGGGACTAAGATTCATTTAGGATATCTGATCGGCATGGACGAGTTTGACCAAAGGGTCTGTTTCCATGCTGTACATCTCTTTGACTCTATGACTCTATCTCATTGAGACTCGAGAGTTTCAAAATCCTTGCTGCTCTTGTTAATCTTTGAAGACTCACCACTATTCATCCACTGAAACCAAATCACCTTTCACAGCAGCTGCAAGGTGGTCCAATGCTATATCTATTTTCACAATTGAAAACTGTAACCATTGACCTTATGTTGCATTAATTCATTCACAGCTAATGGTAATATTTAAGTGGTTTTCTGATGAAAGTGGGAATTGATTTTTACCTTCCTAACTGATTCAAAAAAGTTTATTATATATTAACATCTTCATAAGCTTGGGACAGGTTCAATTAAACTGTGTGCACTGCTGCAAAACACTAAAAACAATTTTTCTTATCATTGTCAATTGTATTACTTGCACAGAGCAGGTTTCACTTGAAGTGATTCATCTCATTTGCTTTGAGCTATTTTTGTCAATATTCCACCAACAACAGTCCAAAACAATAAACTGTGGGTAGCTATTAACAAAGGATTTCTAGAAATTTCTGAGCAATGTATGTGCTCGTGCTCACAGCCTTCAAGGAACTGAAGGACACCAAACAGTATGTGTCGTCAATTGATTGTGGGATGATTGGAGGAGGTTCTTCATCAGTAATCATCGCTTAAATATTGGCTGAACTGAGTGGTGAAAAGGTACTTTGAAAGAATTATTTTATCCACATCACTTTGTGTAACCCATATCAATTGTGTATTCTATGAACCCAGCAGATTGCATTCAAGTTTAGTTTATTGTCTCCTTCAAGAACAGTGATTTAGACAAAGAGAAATCTATTCAAACATTTTTCTTCACAAGTTACAATGTGTGCTCAGGGATAACAATTGTGTTGTATTGTCTATTGATGGAAGTCATTGAAGGCAGCGAGACTATACTACTGACTAATAACAACTCTGTCAAAAGTGAAAACTATTGACTAAACATCTTAAAGTTC
This sequence comes from Chiloscyllium plagiosum, assembly GCF_004010195.1. Taxonomy (NCBI): domain Eukaryota; kingdom Metazoa; phylum Chordata; class Chondrichthyes; order Orectolobiformes; family Hemiscylliidae; genus Chiloscyllium; species Chiloscyllium plagiosum. The sequence continues at coordinate 46,057,073 of NC_057738.1, forward strand.
CTCATCATTGGAGATGTAATGGTAATGTATGAATGATATGGACACATTGTCTTTTGTTAGTTTACTAATTAGTGATCTTTTCCTCTTTATGTTCACCTCTGTTTAACACAATTCCCTTCCTCAGGTGATGAATGTGTGATCTTTCCCCATGTCTTCACCAATATCCACTTCATCCAGAGGAAAGAAGATATTCTGAGTTACATGCTTTAATTTTCCTCAAATCACTCCTCCATCTCTCTTGGAGAGATTAATTGCTTCGGTGTTGACAGCCACACATAAGGGTCTAAGGAACCAGCCTGAATCTTGGGGGATGGGAGGGTGACCATGCACACTTTGTGTGTCTGGAATTGCATTGTTCTCCATTGCTGAGGTGTTAACAGTGATCTAGAATCTTGGACTAAAACAGATATTAGACACTTTGCATTTGCAACTAGAACAGGGTGGGATTTCTTCAGCAATAAGGTGGTGAATCTGTGGAATTCATTGCTGCTGAAAGTTGTGGAGGCCAAGTCATTGAGTGACTTTAAGACAGCGATAGATAGGTTCTTGATAGACAAGAAGATCAAGGGTTCAGGGAGAATGCGGGAGAATGGGGTTGAATACCATATCAGCCATCAGGCTTAATGGGCAGAATGGCCTAATTTTGGTCCTATATCCTACGGTCTTAAAAAGTTTTGCATCTGCTTGAGTTTCCCAATGTAAGACTGGATCCACAGAGAGACTGGGTTTAGGAAAATATTATTGACCACTCCCTAACCTGAGAGGTTTTAAGAGAACACTCCTGCTGTTACTGAAAAGTGTAGCTGAGAAGTGCAGGAGCGCTTCAGCCAAATCCATCGCAGCACCAAAGAGCCATCCTTCTCTCCAGACATTCCTTTTGCTGTCCATTATCTTCCTTTCCAATCAGTTCACCCTCGCTTGATTGCACCTCCTCTTTATTGATCACTCACTTCTCTCCTTCTGCCAGTCCTATAGGTGAAAAACTCTTCCTGTGCCTACCTAATGGGCAGCTCGAGGCTGAAAACCAGGTAAATAACCCAAAACTGAGTTTCTTTTATGCCCTTCATCTCCAGGGTTTCATATAATTAAAACAAAGTAACCGTGAATGTCAGAAATCTGAAATGAACACAGAGAATGCTAGAGAAACTCAGCAGGTCTGGCAGCATTCATGGAGAGAAAACAAAGGTTATGTTTTCAAGTCCTGGAAGTGTCATACCAGACTTGAAATGTTAACTCTGGTTTTGTCTGCACAGATGCTACAAGACCTGCTCAGTCTCTTCAGCATGCTCTGTGCTTGTTCCAGGGTTCCATTTGGCCAGTTCAGTCAGAACCAATTATAGATATTGAGCTTTCAGTATGTTTCATAGAACACCTCAGAACCTCACCTTCTGGTGAATAATATGAAGAGAACACATTGGCACAGACAGCAACTGCATCACATTCAGAGCATACCTTTAGCAGTTTCATACCATATGGATGAATGAATTAGCCACTGTGCTGTTAATTAATGTGACAAATCTCAATAAATATACAATGCTCCCTAACCCCAAATATATACCACATCCAAATACTGTCCAATAATTGGATCACACAATTGCTCATGTGTTTTTAATACAAAAACTTTTGTTTTGCAAGTAAAATTGCAATGCTGATTAAGTTATCTAATGAAATAGAATGAAATAAGTCTAAATTATATGAAGGAAACAGATAAACTATTACAAGTGATGGTAAGATTCTTTCATTATGACACAAAGATATTCATCAAGTATTAAAGATTAGATTCCCTAAAGTATGGAAACAGGTCCTTCGGCCCAACAAGTTCACACTGACCACCCCCCCCCACCCCCACTGTAGAGTAATCCACCCAAACCTATTCCCCTACCCTATGTTTATCCTTGACTAATGCACCTAACACTATGGGCAATTTAGCATGGCTAATTCACCTAGCCTGCACATTTTTGGATTGAGGGAGGAAACTGGAGCACCCAGAGGAAACCCACGCAGACACGGGGAGAATGTGCAAACTCCACACAGTCAGTCCCCCGAGGCAGGTATCAAACCCAGGTCCCTGGCGCTGTGAGGCAGCAGTGCTAATCACTCAGCCATCGTGCCACCTACTAACTTAACTCTGACACCTCTGCATTCATATTTATAAAATATAGTCTATTTTTCTTTTATAGCATATTTCTTAAACAGGCTGGGATTTCTGTTTGAGGTAGAGCTGGAAATTTAGTTGCACTGATTGAAATAATCTTTCTTTGGCATGTCTGAGCATTTCCTGAACATTGCTTCAGTAATCAGATCAGCTCTGGCCGAACTGGATGGAAGAACAGGCTCAAGGGGCTGAATAGCCTATTCCTGTTCTGAATTGAAATACTTGAATGTTCACTGATCTCTTGCTGTTGGAGGAAATGTGAACTCGCAGACTGTCCCTCACCAAGAATGTGATTGGCCATCTTTGTAAGGTATACCAGAAAGATTGTCAAGGGCAATCTGACTAATTGACCATGTGCTCATGATTTAGTGAGTGAAGGTGACCATGTCCCTCAGTTTCAGTGACTGTGGTTCCTTCCAGTCAAAGAGTGACGTCTGTGAATCAGGCCTGGAGCTGTAACAGGTTACACCCCCTTCCAGAAAGTAACTGAAGCATTAAATCAGACAGACATCCTGAGCAACTGTGAAACAGAATCCTCATTTTATTCAGGGTTGCTGATTCCCCAGAACAATGTGGGTTGCCAGTGGAACTTGCAGGAATTGCAAATAGGAAATGAGCTAGTTATGTGAAATGTGGAAATGAGGAATGTGCAGGAGGAAGGTGACTGTCCCATCACCCTTTGCTGCAACACTGTGTGGGAGTCAGGAGGTGAATGGATCCTGAAGACAAAAGCAGAACCAGTGAGTTACTGCATCACAACTAACATAACACAGGCAGTCTCCAGCTGTCTGCCCACACTGCACCTAGCTGTAGTGGAGACAATTATCCAGGTGATGAGGATGAAGAGGTTGGCTGGTTCAGGTACGATAGTACACTCTGAATGAAGATATGAACATTATCGTCTTCTGCTGCACAATTCTCCACAGCACGAAGAGTTTATTCTAAACAAAACAAAGAGATGCTGTTGTGACCATTATATTCCTGATTGGTGCCAGTGGGTATTGCAGTCAGCAACTCAAGTGAATGGTCAGTGATAGCCACCCCCTCCAGCTCACCCCCTTTCACCCCCTTCCAACTCTATTCTTCCTTCCTGCACTTCTGGGCTTGCTCTTCCAGCCCTAGTTCCTTTCCACTCTCCAGCCCTCCTTTATCCCCCCTTAATAAAGCACTGTCTATGAAATGGTAATTGATTTGAAAGATGGTTCTCATGGTGGTAGGAATAAAAAGGAGGAGAGACAGAAAATCAGATGTAACACACAAGCCCATGTTTTCGGCAAGGCGTGGCTATGATCTAAAACCCATTACTTGAAAAGATGATAGAAACAGATTCAAAAGAAACCCTTTCAGGAAAGACTAAATAAATGCTAAAAAGGAAAAAAAAAAATCAGTGAACTAGGAAAGGAGTGGGGAATTGACACTATTAGGATAACTCACCAATAGTCAACACAGATGTGATGGACCAAATGGCTCACTTCTGTTTCAGTCGATCAGTCTAACAATGAAGTAAGCATTAGGCAATAACAGTTAGATATATATTGACTCCCTAAAGTAGGTAACATTCTAGGCCACTACCCCTACAACCTCAGCAGTTTCCTTCATGGAAATTGTGTGGCAATAAAAACCAGTTGTCCAAGGCAAACTTTGGTCAGTGAAAGAGAAAACAAAACAAAAGAAATTGGAGCTGTTTCAAAACAAAAGATGAGCTCCATAAGCCATAACAGACATTGTCACAGTATTGGCAGCAAGGAAGACTGGTTACATGCAAAGTTCATAGTGTATCAATGTTCATAGTGTATCATCAGTTCATAGTGTATCAATGTTACCAAGAATACTTCAGCAACATCATCTTAGACAACAGTTAGTGGTCAGCCCGTTCCTGTCCCACCGAACTCATGTCTTCCTACCTCGACACCATCCTGTCCCCCTTAGGCCAGGAACTCCCCACCTATGTTCATGACACCACCCATGCCCTTCAGCTCCTCCAAGATTTTCATTTCCCTGGCCTCCAATGCCCTGTCTTCACCACGGACACCCAGTCGCTGTACACATCGATCCATCATGACGTCCGCTTCTTCCTCTGACACCCTCATCCGCCTGGCTGAACTGGTCCTCACCATCAACAACTTCTCCTTCCAATCCTCCCACTTCCTCCAAACCAAGGGGATAGCCATGGGCACCCGCATGGGCCCCAGCTATGCCTGCCTGTTTGTCGGATACATGGAACTTCTTCCACAGTTACATTGGCACAATCCCCAATCTGTTCATCCGCTGCGTTGATGATTGTGCTCCCACGAGGAGACTGAACAGTTCATCAACCTCATCAAAACCTTCCACCCTGACATTAAATTCACCTGGACCATCTTGGACACTTCA
>NC_057738.1:46061821-46080811 GCF_004010195.1 Chiloscyllium plagiosum
TACATTGCATCATCCTCCACCACTTCCGCCACCTTCAAACGGGCCCCACCATCAAAGATATATTTCCCTCCCCACCCCTATCAGCATTCCGTAAAGACCATTCCCTCCGATACTCCCTCGTCAGGTCCACACCCCCCATCAGCCCACACCCCATTCCTGGCACCTTTCCCTGCCACGACAGGAAGTGCAAAACCTGCGCCTACACCTCACTCCTCACCTCCGTCCAAGGCCCCAAGGCATCCTTCGACATCTGACAGAAATTTACCTGTACCTCTACCAATGCCATCTACTGCATCTGTTGCTCCCGGTGTGGTCTCCATTGAGGAGAGAGGACGCCTTCTTGAGGATCATTTCAGTGAACATCTCTGGGACACCCACACCCACCAACCCCACCGCCCCGTGGCTGAACACTTCAACTCCCCCTCCCACTCCGTCAAGGACATGCAGGTCCTGGACCTCCTCCATCGCCAAGCCATTACCACCCAGTGCCTGGAGGAGGAATGCTTCATATTCCTCCTTGGAACGCTGCAACCACATGGGATAAATGTAGATTTCAACAGCTTCCTCATGTCCCCTCCCACCACATTATCCCAGTCCCAAGCTTCCAACTCTGCACCGCCCTCCGGACCTGTCCATCACTCCCCCCTCTGACCTATCACTTTCTCCCTCACCTTCATCCACCTATCGCTTTCCCAGCTTCCTTCCCCCTAACCCCACCCTCCTTCCATTTATCTCATGGCCCCGACCCACAAGCCTCGTTCCTGATGAAGGGTTTATGCCCGGAATGTCGATTCCCCTGCTCCCTCGGATGCTGCCTGACCTGCTGTGCTTTTCCAGCACCACACTCTCGACTTTGATCTCCAGCACCTGCAGTCCTCACTTTCTCCATAATAAATCTAGTGGGAGTTCAAGAGAAATTTATTGACCCAAAACATAAAGAGGATGTGGAACTCAATGCAAAGGCTGGGGTGGAGTGGAGATCAAAGTGATTAACATCAATGTATTTGAGAGGACTGGGATAAACACAAGGGAGAAGGAAGTCCAATTGGCAAAAACAGCGTTCTACTGTAAAACCACGCAGGAGACTTGATGTGATGGTGACCAACCAGCATTCTGGCCACCCATGTACATTGGGTAAAGCTGAAAGACAGGAGAAGGACTTGCTTTCTATTGGAACTTTCAATGAATTAGAATATGAATCATAGAACCTCCTACAGTGTGGAAACAGACCATTCGGCCCAACAAGTCCACACTGAACCTCTGAAGAGTATCCCACCCTGACCCATTCCCCTACCCTATCACTCTACATTTCCCCTGACTAATGCACCTAATCTACACATCGCTGAATGCTATGGGCAATTTAGCATGGCCAATTCACCTAACCTGCACATCTTTGGATTGTAGGAGGAAACTGGAGCACCTGGAGGAAACCCACGCAGACACGGGGAGAATGTATAAACTCCACACAGACAGTCGCCCGAGGCTGGAATCGAATCTGTGAGGCAGCAGTGCTAACCATTGAGTCACCATGCCATCCATGAGTAAAGAGTAAAGAACAATGCAGCACAGGAGCAGGCCCTTCAACCCTCTAAGCCTGTGCTGACACATTTTGCCCTTCCATATTAAAACTGTCTTCCCTGACAGGATCTGTATCCCTCTAATCCCTTCCTATTTATGTAACCGTCCAGGTGCTTCTTGAATGCTGCTGTTGTGTCTGCTTCTGCCACCTCCTCTGGCAGCATGCTCCAGGCACTCACCACCCTTTGTGGGAAAACTTGCCCCGCACATCTCTTTAAAACTTCCCCCTCCCTCATACCTTGAACCTGTGCCCCCTTGTAATTGATCTCTCCACCCTGGGAAAATGCCCCGTACTTTCTATTCTATCCATGCTATTCACAATCTTAAAAACTTCTATCAGGTTGCCCCTCAGCCTCCTGTGTTCCAGTGAAACAAACACAGTCTAGCCAACCTTTCTTCATAGCTAAAATCCCCCATACCAGGCACCATCCTGGTAAACATTTTCTGTACCTTCTCCAAAACATCCACATCCTTCTCGTCGTGTGGTAATCAGAACTGTACACAATATTCCAAGTGTGGCCAAACTAACGTTCTGTGGAGCTGCAGCATAACTTGTCCATCTTTAAATGCTCCTTTCAAAGAAGTGGAGGTGCCAGTGTTGGACTGGGATTAAGAAGTTAAAAATCACACAACACCAGGTTATAGTCCAACAGGCTTGTTTACCTGATGAAGGAGCAGCACATCGAAAGCTGGTGCTTCCAAATAAACCCGTTGGACTATAATCTGGTGTTGTGATTTTAAATGTTCTAATGAAGGCAAGCATTTGCCCTTTCCACTCCCTTATCTACCTGCACTACCACCTGCAGTGATCTGTGGATCTGCACACCCAGATCCTTCTGCATATCAATATTCCGAAGGGTTTTGCTATGCACTGCATAATTTCCACCTATACCTGACCTTCCAGAATGCATCACCTCACATTTGTCTGGATCAATGTCCATCTGCCATTTTACTGCCCATGTCTCCAACTAATCTATATCCTGCTGGATCCTCGGAATTACCCAACGCTCTTTGCTTCAACACAATTGGTTGGTGAGTCTCTTCCCCGAAAGGTAGTGGAGGCAGAGTTCTTGAAACTTGTTAAGGCAGAGATAGAATGTCTTGATAAGCATGAAGTTATAAGGTTCTCAGCGATAGGCCAACTGTAGGGTAATCAGTTCAGACATGATCTCAGTGGAGCAGGGGAGGTGGTGCCATAGTGTTAATATCATTGGAATGGTAATGGATTGTCATGGTAAAGCTGAGACTAATGTGTTGGGATATGGGTTTGAATGCAATCATGCTGATGGCTGAAATTTGAATTAACAAAAAACATATCTGGAATTAAAATCTCTATTATTGGCAATCAGATAAGCTTGGTTGTCATAAATTCCCATCTGGTTCACTAATGTCCTTTACAGAAGGAAGTCTGCTATACTTACCTGGTCTGGCTGACATCTGATTCCAAACCAACAGCAATGGCTCTATCAAGCCACTCTATTTGTTTTCCCACCATCACATTGTGTGGCACTGCTTCTGTGCGCAATGGGACAGACTTCAAACAGATAGAGTAACTTAAGAATGGATGTCCATGAGGCACTGTGGGCCATCAACAGCAGCAGAACTGTACTCCAGAACAATCTGTAACCTGTAATCTGTGATCATGTCTCCCACTCAGCCATTACCATCAAGCCAGGGGATCAACCCTGGTTCAATGGAGAGTGCAGGAGGGCACACCAGGAGCAGCATCGGGTATGTCTGAAAATGAGGTGTCAACCTGGAGAAGCTACCAAGCAGGATTACTCGCACACCCAACAGGATAATCAGCAAGTGATAGACAGAGCTAAGTGATCCCATAACCAATGGATCAGATCTAGGCTCCTCAGTCCTGCCACATCCATGAAAGATACTTGACTATTTAATGACTCACTGCAGGAGGAGGCTCCACAAATATCCCCATCCCCAATAACAGACGAGCCCAGCACATCAGTGTGAAAAACAAGGCTGAAGCATTCGCAGCGATCTTCAGCCAGAAGTGTCAAGTAGATGATCCAGTTACAGATACCAATCTTCAGCTAATTCAATTGTGATATCAAGAAACAGTAGAGGCACTGGATACTGCACAGGCTATGAGCCCTGACAACATTCTGGCATTAGGACTGAAGACTTGTGCTCCAGAATTTGCCACAACTCTAACCAAGCTCTTCCAGTACAGTTATAACACTGCCATCTACCCAATAATGTGGAAAATTGCTCAGGTACGACCTGCACACAGAAAGCAGGACAAATCCAACTCGGTCATTACCGCCCCATCAGTCTCCTCTCGATCATCAGTAAAGTGATGGACTGTGTGATCAATGAAGCTATCAAGCAGCACCTGCTCAGCAATAACCTGCTCAGTGATGCCCAGTTTGGGTTCCCCCAGGGTCACTCAGCTCCTGACCTCATGATAGCCTTGCTTCAGACATGGACAATAGAGCTGAATTCCAGAGGGGAAAGGAGAGTGACAGCCCTTAACATTGAGACTGTATTTGACCGGGTGTGGCATCAAGGAGCCCTAGCAAAATTGAATCAGTGGGTATCAGGGGACAACCTCTCTACTGTTCAGAGTCATACCTGGCACATAGGAAGATGGTTGTGGTTGTTGGAGGTCAGTCACCTCAGCTGCAGGATAGTTACAGTGGTTATGCATTGAGATGGTCAATTTGAAAGGAGCAAATTATAAATATTTTTTAAACTTTAATGGGAAAGATATTAAACAATTTTTGAAAGGAGAGAATGTGACAATACAAGAATTTACAACATTTGGCATGTCTGCGATGAGCGAAGAGGAGCACTGAGGTGTAACTGAGTAGGTGAAGTTTGACCCTGTACATGTTGGTTTCCCTTTTCTGTGGTTGATCTTTGAACTCACACAGTAACAAGCCATTGTGCCACATGAACGGCGTCACAATTTTGTGTGCCAGTCTCACTGCTGAACACACCTCAAAGCTTCTGAAATCCGGCATCTGCAGTCCTCACTTTCCTGACTCATGACCATTTCAGAGAAGTAATTCCTCCTCCCCTCTGTTTTAAATCTGTTGCCTTTTATCCAACGGTGGCTCAGTGGTTAGCACTGCTGCCTCACAGTACCAGGGTCCCAGGTTCGATTCCACCCTCGGGCGACTGTCTGTGTGGAGTTTGCTCATTCTCCCCGTGTCTGCATGGGTCTCCTCCCAGTGCTCCGGTTTCCTCTCACAGTCCAAAGGTGAGCAGGTCAGGTGAATTGGCCATGCTAAATTGCCCGTAGTGTTAGTGCATTAGTCAGAGGGAAATGGGTCTGGGTGGGTTACTCTTCAGAGGGTTGGTGTGGACTTGTTGGGTCAAAGGGCCTGTTTCCACACTGTAGGGAATCTAATCTAAAACAAATCCTAAAACTGTGACCTCTCCTTCTCGATTGCTGCACAGGGGGAGACTTCCTCTCTGCAGCTGCTTTGTCAATCCGCTTCAGCATCTTATATTCCCTCAACCAGAACTCCTCTTGTTCATTTAGACTCCAGCAAATGTAGGTTTAAATGGCTCAATCTCTCCTCAGAAAACAAGCCTTTCATCTCTGCAATTAATCCAGTGAACTTCCTCTGAATTGCCTCCAACACAATTACAACCTTTCTGTAATAGGGGGACCGAAACTGCAATGCAGTCGTCCAGGTGAGGCCTTACTAATGCCTTATACAGCTGCAACAACACTTCCCTGTTTTTACACTCTATTTCTTTAGCAATAAATACAAAATTTCAATATGCCAAAATTTCAATTCCATTCCACATTGGATGAGAAAAGGCTTTGTCAATGGGGTAGGTTTCAGGAGGTGGTGTAAAAGGAAAAGAGAAGGAGATATTGAGGGGTGAAAGAAGATAATTCCAGAAGCTCGGACCTTACCAGAAAAGGCACTGGTCACCAGCTGATCAGCATTAACATCACGGAGAGTAAAAGGCCAGATTGAAAGCACTGCAATTATTTCACAGCACAGCTGAAATGAAAGAGGTTTCTGTGTAAGCAAGGAGTAACATGGAGGGGTTTTAAAACAAAGATGAGAATTTTATATTTGAGGTGGTCCAGCAGCTAGACTGGCACACAACATTGTGATGCTGCAAAGCTTAGGAGGTCAGGCAGCATCCAAGGAGCAGGAGAATCGATGTTTCGGCCAAAAGCCGTTCATCCCAGCACCACACTCTCGACAAGACTCAGGAATTCACTACCCCAGAGCACGGTGGAGCTGGGACAGTGAATACATTGAAGGAAGACATGGATTTGTAATTAGTAATGGGTTAAAGGGTTATGGAGAGTGGGTAGGAGAGTGGAGTTCAAGCTGATAGGAAATCAGCCATGATCATATTAAATTGTGGAGCAGGCTTAACGGATTGAATAGCTTTGTTTTTTTTTAAGTTTCCATATGTGACTGAGTGTCTAATTTTGCTTTATACCCTGTCTGTGCAGTGCTTTCGGCTGTTTTACTGAGTGCTACATAAATACAAGCTGTTGTACAGTGCCCTGAGAGGAGAAAACAAAGAATTGGTGACGGAGGTCAATCTGTCAGAATCCTTTCAGGTGTTATCCCTGTCTTACAGCAGAGACCAAAGCCAAATGTCAAATTCATCAACTACCCACACTGAAACGGTTGTCTCCAATGGCAACAGACTTTCATGACTTACTTACCTTTGGATTCATGCTAAACAAACATACCAATCTCACTTTTTGCAAGTGCCAAACATTTTCCAATTCTGGAAATGCTGAATGAGGAAGTCAGTTCATTTTAAGCTGAACTGGATCTTGACAAAAGCTGACTACGACAACAAAAAACTTCTGACCATTTATTTATTACACGAGAGACTTCTGAGTTCTGATTTAAATCACAGCCAATGTTTTCCTCGGCTGTCCTGATCAGGTCTTTATATTTTTGTTTGCTGCAGTGGAAGGCTTCCATCACATCCCCCCGCTCCCCCACCCCCTGCTTCCCCCCCCCCTCACCATCTGACTTATGTCAGGAGGAACAGGACAGCATTCTTGATGAAGGGTTTTTGCCTGAAACGTTGATTCTCCTGCTCCTCGGATGCTGCCTGACCTGCTGTTCTTTTCCAATGCCACACTCTTGACTCTGATCTCCAGCATCTGCAGTCCTCACTTTCTCCTCACGTCACAAGGAACCCTGGTCTCTCACCAACCCAACAGCCACATTTGAAGGCCTAGTTCTCACAGTGGATGTAGGAATTGTGAATCAGGCTATCTCTCACTAGGAGAGCTGAACAGATTACCAGGTTCATACCCACCAGATGTATATCTCCTGGGGATTGAGAGAGCAGGGTTCGGGGTTTCTGAGACCCCAGTGCATCTTTAGAGAAATGCAAGGTGTGCTGGTTTGAAAACATGTCTCCATTCTGTGGGAGGATAGCCCAGGTCATTCACCCCTCACCGTTAACCCACAATCTGTTCTCCACCCTTGCTACCCCGTGCCCCGTTACATTTTCTCATGTCCCTTCTTACCCTTAATGCTCCTTCCATGCCCCCTCATTCCACCGTGCCACAAACACAGAGCTTACTTGGCAGAATGAGGCATCTCAGAGAAACCTCTCAAAATCTCAAGACAGGGTAATCACAGAAATGATGTTCCCGATGATCAGGGAGCCAGGAATCAGCAGTCTCAGTCTGATGACATGGGTAAGCCATTTAGAACTGAGAAAAGGAGCGTCTGTCCACCCAGAAGTGGTGAACCTGTGGAATTCATTACCACAGAAAGCAGTTGAGGCTAAAACAATGAATGTTTTCATAAAGGAGTTAGATATAGTTCTTGGGGCTAAAGGGATCACATGATATAAGGGGTAAGTGGGAATAGGGGACTGAGTTGGATGATTAGCTATGATCATATTAAATGGCAGAGCAAGCTCAATGGGCTGAATGGCCTACTTTGATTTTCAATGGCTCATTATCCCGCATGAACCTCCTAAACCCAATGTAATCTCCATTGCCACTCACCCAGTGTCTGCTCTCATCTGACCTCACAATATCTTTGAGGTAGACGTAAGGAATAATCAACATCTAACCACCTAATAGACCCTGCATAATGAAGGAAGCTGTCATAAAGGTTATTGAAAAGTTATAAATACCTTCACTTGTCAAATTGTTGCAATAACAAAGTTATCAATTTCCAATGACACACATTCTGGTTCAGATTTTACAGGGAATATGAGAAGGCTTAACCCTGAATCTCACTGCCCTCCCCTCACCCCCATAAATACATCCTGGGAGACAGATTTGTTTTAAACCCCTGTCTCACGGGTAATAAAAATAAGAGTAATAAAAAGATGGGGTACTGGGCTAACGGTCGGATACTTGGTAGTGTGGATGAGCAGAGGGATCTTGGTGTCCATGTACACAAATCTTTGAAAGTTGCCACCCAGGTAAATAGTGCGGTGAAGAAGGCATATGGCGTACTGGCTTTTATTGGTAGAGGAATTGAGTTCCGGAGTACTGAGGTCATGTTGCAGTTGTATAAGACTCTGGTGCGGCCACATCTGGAGTATTGTGTGCAGTTTTGGCCGCCATACTATAGGAAGGATGTGGAGGCACTGGAACGGGTGCAGAGGAGGTTTACCAGGATGTTGCCTGGTATGGGGTGGACTCTCCCTCATTATGGGCATTTAAGCGGGCATTGGATAGGCATATGGAGGATAGTGGGCTAGTGTAGGTTAGGTGGGCTTGGATCGGCGCAACATCGAGGGCCGAAGGGCCTGTACTGCGCTGTATTCTTCTATGTTCTATGTTCTATGAAACATGAACAGGTTCAGGGCTAGACTCCCTCAACCCTGCCCCTCAGTGGACAGAAAGTGCCACTCCCCAACAGCTGGCAGACAATGTGATTGTTGATCTCCCTTCACATTGTCATTATATGGATTGTGGGCAGCAGGAACCAACTTATTGACTGTTCCCAGAGTTACTGCCCTCTGCCTATCATATTGAATGAAAACCAGGTATGGGACTAAGTCGAGATGAATAGTAAGTTACACATTCTTTAGTCTGGGCCCTCCTAAAACAATGGGAGCTTATTTCACCAATATCATTTCAACAATATCCAATGTACAAACCCCATATTCTAAAGCTGGTCGGATTCTGGCCCTAAGGACAAAGATTGCATCAGACGGGTTCTTTCAGAGTGCCATCTGCCACCTTAACGTTGTAACTTCAATGTTGTAATCTTAGCATTGTGGTTGTAATCTTAGCATTGTGGTTGTCTCCATTTTAATTTAACTCATCACCCCGTTCGATATTTTCTCATAATCAGTGACCTTCCTCTTTGTTCTCTCTGCCCTCTACGTTTCCATCTTTTCAAAAACCTGACATTTCTGTCTTTCTTCAATTCTGATGCCAGATGATCAAATGTAACATTAACTCTGTTTCTCTCCACAGATGCTACCCAACCTCCTGAGTTGTTCTTGGCTTTTCTGTTCTTACCTACAACTTTATCCTGCCTCAGACATTCTTCCTCAGGAAAGCCTTCCTGAAACCCTACTCCATAATGGAAACTCCTGAACAAAAACAGAAATTGCTGGAAAAACTCAGCAGGCCTGGCAGCATCCATGGCAAGAAGGCAGAATTAATGTTTCAGATCCAGTGACCCTTCTTCAGATCTTCTGAACTTCCTTTCCGCCAGTTTCTACACTAGTCAGAGAGAGAATCTAGTAAAACCTTTGAATGAGATATTCTGGTCCAACTAGTCTGGGATTGTTCAAAATGGAACTCTAGAATGGCCAGGAGCTTCAGTTCCAAGTCTGACCTATTTTTTTACTGCTTTCTCCCTGTGGCTAAGGGGGAAGTGGATGCAGCATTTTTTGTGTAAAGTTTCCCTGGGCTGTGAGCCAGATTGTAACTTCATGTTCATGACCCCTGACCCATTGCCTAAGACCCACACTGCATTCAAAATCAAACTCAGAAAGAGTCAAACTACCTGTATTATCTCAGGTGAAATGCCAGTAATACTGCAATTCCCCAGGTCAATTCCTATCCCAGTTCCATCTTTAGTTGAGCTCATTGCTAACTAGTTTCAATCATCTGTAACAGGACAACCAGCAGCTACTGAGTCATTCTTTCAGTCAGTCCATGTGTTGAACTTTAGTTAATTATTCAGCCTGGATCCATATGAAGTTGACTCTGACTTGATGTGAGATTTTGGTTGCATTGTTCATTATTTCTCCTGCAACCTACTTTGGTATCAGTTACAACCTCAATGGTTCTGCTTACTCAGCTCATTAAATGTATCAAAAATATCAAGGTCTCAAGATCAAAGAAGATGGAAAAAGACAGAATAATGTGAAAAAAACGTTCCTGGGCTAGATTTTGAAACAAACCCAAGATAAATTTATCTGTAAATACAATCTAGATATCAGTGGGCAACTTAGAAGACTGCATTTAACATTTAGAATTCGATTTGTGTGAAAATCATTCATTGTCACTTGCATATTGAACAGCTCCAAATTTGGCAAGACCTGAGGGTGAGGTCAGCTACTGTTTTATGAATCAGCCTGGATCCAGAGAAGGTTCCCTTACTCAAGGTTATGAGCCATGGCAAAATTGGGGATTTCTGGTGGGAACGTCCAGGGACAATGCTTAGGTCCAGGAAAAGATCTTTTGAGAAGGAGGTTTTGTGTTTCCCTGTAAGCTCACATGATGATGAAAATGGAAATGTTCTATTCTTGGTCATAACTGCTCATTGCTCATTGAAATTAAAATTGCGAGACTTGTACAAATGCAGGAAGAAGACAGTGCAGGATCTCAAGATGTGGAGAAATGAAGAGGAACTGGCCTTGGGCATGAGTACAAAGATTTCTCTGCTGGAAATCACCCAGTGCTGGCAAGCTGGAGAGGACAATATTCCATCATCACCATGATATGTAACATCAAAGTTCATGTACAACAGATAGCCACATGAGTTAAAAATAGTGAGTGATTGGTTCCACCTTTCTTGGAGAAACGTATGTTAAAATCAAGAGTAATTCTTCAGTCTCTGGAATTCATTGCCACAGACAGCTGCGGGGATGTAATCCTTGTGTATATTTAAAGTTGTGATGGATTGACGTGTGATTAATCAGGGAATCAAGGGATACCAAGGAATGGACAGAAAAGTGGATGTGAGGAATATTGGATTAGCCATGATTATGTTGAATGGCTCAATGGTCCAAACAGCCTACACCTGTTCCTTTTTCTTATGGTCTTGTGACTATTGTTTACTTAAATTTGGTCAAGAAATCTTGAATAACCCTAAATACACTCCTGTGATTATTCAACATGTATTATGATCCCTTGGAAGTCCCAATGCAATGACTCCATGGGAGCTACCTGAAAAGTTTAAACTTCTCATGGACAATTACATTTAGGCAAGACTAATTCTAGAGAGAATTATACAATGAACAGAAGAGAATTGGGAAAAGTTGATGGGCAGAGAGATCTGGGAGTGCATGTCCATTGTACCCTGAAGGTTGCTGCATAGGTGGATAGAGTGGTCAAGAAGGCATATAGTATGCTTGCCTTCATTGGATGGGGTATTGGGTATAAGAGCTGGTAAGTCATGTTAAAAGTGTATAACACATTGGTTCGGATGCATTTAGAATACTGTGTACAGTTCCAATGTGTACAGTACACATTACCAAAAGGGTGTGAACGCTTTGGAGAGGGTGAAGAGAAGGTTTACGAGGATGTTGCCTGTTATGCAAGGTGCTAGCTATGAAGAGAGGTTGAGTAGGTTAGGTTTATTTTCATTAGAAAATAGGAGATTGAGGGGGGACCTGATTGAGGTTTACAAAATCATGAAGGGTATAGACAGAGTAGATAGAGACAAGCTTTTTCCCGGGGTGAAGAATTCAATAACGAGAGGTCACGCTTTCAAGGTGAGAGGTGGAAAGTTTAAGGGGGATACACGCAGTAAGTACTTCACACAGAGGGTGGTGAGCATTTGGAACGTGTTGCCAGCAGAGATGGTAGAGGCAGGCACAGTAGATTCATTTAAGATGTCTCTGGATGGATGCATGAGTAGGTGGGGAGCAGAGGGATACAGATGCTGAGGAATTGACTGACAGGTTTAGACCGTAGATTTGGATCGGCTCAGGCTTGGAGGGCCGAAGGGCCTGTTCCTGGGCCGTAAATTTTCTTTGTTCTTTGTTCTTGTCCCTAAGAGCATTCCCTCCCTGAGAGCCTGTGTGATAGCCTCCGATTCTGCCTTTGAGTGAGAGACTTCAGATGGTTCTTGCTTACTTACCTTGACAGTTACCAGGAAAATGACACGTTACAGATTGACACGTATAACTGCTGGATAACTAGATAACTGAACCCCTCCTCCATATCCACTCTGACCCTCTAGCACCGACTTGCTGAGCTCTGGACCCCTCCATGACAATCTGATCCTCTCTAACTGCCCTTGACCTAAACTGACCCGACCTCACCATTTACGCAGTTGCCACCAGACCCCTTTAACATTGATCTCACTCACCCAGCTCACTAGTTACATACTCACCTTTACTCACACCTGTCACCAATTCTGGGTGATTTAATCTTTACTTACTGGAGTAAGGCAGCTAGTGCCATGAAAAGGGAAATGGGCTGGTGATGTCTGTGTGCATTGCTCAGGTAACTTTGATTCTGGGCAGTGTCAGAAAGGGGTTCCAATGCTGACCAGGAGAGTTGGGCCAAAACACATCCTCATATGGCACTTAATACCTGCTCGTTGTATAGTCATCCAGTTACAAGTTCATAGATTCTCATCCTGCTGGTAGCCTCTTCTCAACTGCGATAATCTCATCTATTCTGAAAATCTTTACTAGCAGCTTCATGCAACACACTGCAGTAACAAGGCTTTCAAATTAGCAGTGTAATGGGATGCCTGTTGTGAAGTGAAAACTGCTGCTGTTTACTCTCTTCTCTGTGTTATAAATAGAGCACCACACTTACAACCCTCACAACTCCTTTCATATCACAAAGGGAACCATTGGCTGATTTTATGAAAGAAAGCCTGCATTTATAGAGCAATTTGTACACCCTCAGGCACTTTAGAGACAGTTGAATGGTTTTGAAGAGGTAATATCAATAAATCTTCTTTATGAACATAGGTGACTTGGAACAGGAGTAGGCCATTCAGCCCCTCCAGCCAGTTTCACTGATCAATGAGGTTATGGCTGATCTGTGGCCTAATTCCATTTACGTGTCATTGATTCAGATCCCTTAATATCTTTCCTTAACAAAACTGTGTCACTCTCAGATTTAAAATTAACAAATGATCCAGCATCAACTGCCATTTGTGGAAGAGAGTTCCAAATCTCTCCCATTCTCTGTGTGTAGATGTTCTTCCTAACATTGGGCGGCACGGTGGCACAGTGGTTAGCACTGCTGCCTCACAGCGCCAGAGACTCGGGTTCAATTCCCGACTCAGGCGACTGACTGTGTGAAGTTTGCACGTTCTCCCTGTGTCTGCGTGGGTTTCCTCCGGGTGCTCCGGTTTCCTCCCACTGTCCAAAGATGTGCATGTCAGGTGAATTGGCCATGCTAAATTGCCCGTAGTGTTAGATAAGGGGTAAATGTAGGGGTATGGGTGGGTTGCGCTTCGGCGGGCGGTGTGGACTTGTTGGCCCGAAGGGCCTGTTTCCACACTGTAAGAAATCTAATCACTCCTGAAAGGTCTGGCTCTAATTCGCAGACAATGTCCCATAGAATCTCCAACCAGTAGAAATATTTTATCTTGATCTACTGTCTTATCGTGTTAATATCTTGAAGATTTCGATCAGATCACCACTGAACCTTCTAAATTATCAAGAAAACAGGTTTAATTTGTTTAATCCGTCCTCCTAACTTAAACCTTGAAGTCCAGCTATCAATCTTGTAAACCATCGTTGTACTCCCTCCAAAGCTAATACGTCCTTCTTCAGGTGCCCAGATCTGTTTGCAATATTCCTAGTGGAGTCTGCTTTGTATACTGGTTTTGTATAACTGCAGTGTAACTTCTAAAACAAAAACAGAAATTGCTGGAAATACAGCTGACCTTCAGTTCTGAGAAAAGATAATTAGACCTGAAAACATTAACTCTGATTTCTCTCCACAGACGCTGCCAGATCTATTGCATTTCACTCGCAATCTCTGTTTTTGTTTCTGATTTCCAACATGCACAGTCCATTGGTTATTTTGTTTAGTGTATAACTTCTGCATCCTTGTACCACAGGATCTAAAGGCCAATATTAACCAATTTTAACAGGGAAAGGTTACAACAACATTACAATGGTTAGATAAGGGCTTGAAGACATAACCTTTACTCTGGTGACAGTCCTGTTGCTGAGCAGAAAGTAATGGCTCGTTTTGAATATAGTTGCTGAATATTCTCCTCCCGTCAGCAGCTTGTGTAATGCAGATAGTTGTACAGTATTAATGCGTTATTTGTTTGATTTCTAGATTAGTTTATATCTGAGAATTCAATTCTTTTCTGCATTGTATGATGGAGACATTTCTCTGAGCATTGTCCACAGCACTTGATAAACAGTGTTCCTGAAATGAATGTGATTCCAAACCTGATTCCTGACTGTGCCTTGGGAATGATTCAACCACAAACTCTGGAGACAGGCTAAGAAGACGTGATCCTATTGGTAGGATATCAGAGATGTCATCATCCATCTGGAAAATAGTGTCAGCCAAATCACAAATCTTCACTTACACTTTGGGATCACAAACATAAACACGGTGTGATGATACTTCAGGAAGACATTGAGTGTTACTTTGCCATTTTTGTTCATTATTTTCTGTCCATTACCATGATTGAATTTTTCCTTCACAAGTCACAAACAGAGGGATTGTTCCATATGGCTGTTAGCAGATGTGACAGGTCTCTCTGTGTCAGTACTGAGGCATCATTATTCTTCAGTACAAGACAGATATGTCTTGATTGTTCATTGCCTGAAGATGTTAAGCTCAGCAGTTAATCTCCCTTGTTCCCAACCTTCTCTTTTGAATCATAGTTTCATGACAAATCAGAGACAGGAAACGTTTTTGCTCCTCCTGAAAGGTCAAGTAACAAGACATTGTAACATTTACTTAACACAAAGAAATATTCAATAAATGAAAGGTTTCTCAGAAATAGTGATCAATTTCCACCAAATTTCAATCATATTACTATCAGTTTAAGAAAAGAGACTTCTTTGCTAATATTTTCATCCACATTTAAAACTTTTCAGCCAAACTTTTTAACAGTCGATTCTGTAGGGAATCCTGTTACAAAGAAGGAACATGTTGTACTGTGGTCATTGACACATCCCATTCATCATAATAGCCAAAAGAGCAGCAGGAGCTTCTAAAATGTGGAGAGAATTTCTCAGTCAGCCTTGTCAGCACATTCAGTAAGGTTAGACAATTCAGCGTATTCACTAAGGGTAGACAATCCAGTGTATTCAGTAAGGTTAGACAATCCAGCGTACTCACTAAGGTTAGATAATCCAGCGTATTCACTAAGGGTAGACAATCCAGTGTATTCAGTAAGGTTAAACAATACAGTGTATTCAGTACGGTTAGATAATGCAGCGTATTCACTTAGATTAGACAATCCAGTGTATTCATTAAGGTTAGACAATCCAATGTGTTCAATAAGGTTAGACAATCTAGTGTATTCAGTAAGTTTAGACAATCCAGTGTATTCACTAATGTTAGACAATCCAGTGTATTCAGTAAGGTTAGATAATCCAGTGTATTCACTAACATTAGACAATCCAGTGTATTCAGTAAGGTTAACCGATCCAGTGCATTCAGTAAGTTTAGACAATCCAGTGTATTCAGTAAGGTTAGATAATCCAGTGTATTCACTAACGTTAGACAATCCAGTGTATTCAGTAAGGTTAACCAATCCAGTGCATTCAGTAAGTTTAGGCAATCCAGTGTATTCACTAACATTCGACAATCCAGTGTAATCACTAAGGTTAGACAATCCAGTGTATTCAGTAAGGTTAGACAATCCAGTGTATTAGGAGAAAGTGAGGACTTCAGATGCTGGAGATCAGAGCTGAAAATGTGTTGCTGGAAAAGCAGGTCAGGCAGCATCCAAGGAGCAGGAGAATTGACATTTCGGGCATGAGCCCTTCTTCAGTAATGTCTAGGAAAATTCAGGAACATTCCTGAAGAAGGGCTCATGCCCGAAACGTCAATTCTCCTGCTCCTTGGATGCTGCCTGACCTGCTGCGCTTTTCCAATCCAGTGTATTCAGTAAGGTTAGACAATCCAGTGTATTCAGTAACTTTAGACAATCCAGCATGTTCACTAAGGTTGGAAAGTCTAGCGTATTCAGTAAGGTTAGACAATCCAGTGTATTCACTAAGGCTAGAGAATCCTGTGTATTCAGTAAGGTTAGACAATCTAGTGTATTCAGTGTGTTTAGACAATCCAGTGTATTCACTAAAGTTAGATTTTCCAGTGGATTCAGTACATTTAGACAATCCAGTGTATACAGTAAGGTTAGACAATCCAGCGTATTCAGTAAGGTTAACCAATCCTGTTTATTCAGTAAGGTTTGACAATCTAGTGTATGCAGTTATGTTAGACAATCCAGTGTATTCACTGAGGTTAGACAATCCAGTGTATTTACTAAGGTTAGACAATCCAGTGTATTCAGTAAGATTAGACAATTCAGTAAGGTTAACCAATCCAGAGTATTCACTAACGTTAGACAATCCAGCGTATTCAGTAAAGTTAACCAATCCAGTGTATTCACCAACGTTAGACAATCCAGTGTATTCAGTAAATTTAGATAATCCAGTGTATTCACTAACATTAGACAATCCAGCGCATTCACTAAGGTTAGACAATCCAGTGTATTCAGTAAGGTTAGACAAACCAGTGTATTCAGTAAGTTTAACTAATCCTGTGTATTAGGAGAAAGTGAGGACTTCAGATGCTGGAGATCAGAGCTGAAAATGTGTTGCTGGAAAAGCGCAGCAGGTCAGGCAGCATCCAAGGAGCAGGAGAATCGACGTTTCGGGCATGAGCCCTTCTTCAGGAATGTCTAGGAACATTCAGGAACATTCCTGAAAAAGGGCTCATGCCCGAAACATCGATTCTCCTGCTCCTTTTATGCTGCCTGACCTGTTGCGCTTTTCCAATCTAGCGTATTCAGTAAGTTTAGACAATCCAGTGTATTCACTAACATTAGACAATCCAGTGTATTCAGTAAGTTTAGACAATCCAGTGTATTCACTAACATTAGACAATCCAGTGTATTCAGTAACTTTAGCGTGTTCACTAAGGTTGGAAAGTCTAGCGTATTCAGTAAGGTTAGACAATCTAGCGTATTCAGTAAGTTTAGACAATCCAGTGTACTCACTAAGGTTAGACAATCCAGTGTATTCAGTAAGGTTAGACAATCCAGTGTATTCAGTTACGTTAGACAATCCAGTGTATCCAGTAAGGTTAGACAATCTAGTGTATTCGGTATGTTTAGAGAATCCAGTGTATTCACTAACGTTAGATTTTCCAGTGGATTCAGTAAATTTAGACAATCCAGTGTATACAGTAAGGTAAGACAATCCAGTGTATTCACCAAGGTTAGACAATCCAGCATATTCGGTAAGGTTAACCAATCCTGTATATTCAGTAAGTTCAGACAATCCAGTGTATTCACTAAAGTTAGAGAATCCAGTGTATTCACTGAGGTTAGACAACCCAGCATATTCAGTAAGGTTAAACAATCCAGCGTATTCAGTAATGTTAGACAATCCAGTATATTCAGTAAGGTTAGACAATCCAGCGTAGTCACTAAGGTTCGAAAATCCAGCGTATTGAGTAAGTTTAGACAATTCATTATATTCACTAAGTTTAGAAAATCTAGCGTATTCAGTAAGGTTAGACAATCCAGTGTATTCACTAACGTTAGACAATCCAGTATATTCAGTCAGCTTAGAGAATCCAGTGTATACAGGAAGGTTAGACGGCACGGTGGCACAGTGGTTAGCACTTCTGCCTCACAGCGCTAGAGACCCGGGTTCAATTCCCGCCTCAGGCGACTGACTGTGTGGAGTTTGCATGTTCTCCCTGTGTCTGTGTGGGTTTCCTCCGGGTGCTCCGGTTTCCTCCCACAGTCCAAAGATGTGCAGGTCAGGTGAATTGGCCATGCTAAATTGCCCGTAGTGTTAGGTAAGGGGTAAATGTAGGGGTATGGGTGGGTTGTGCTTCGGCGGGTCAGTGTGGACTTGTTGGGCCGAAGAGCCTGTTTCCAAACTGTAATGTAATCTAAAAAAATCTAATCTAATCTAGACAATCCAGTGTATTCAGTAAATTTAGACAATCCAGTGAATTCACTAGCGTTAGACAATCCAGTATATTCAGTAAGGTTAGACAATCAAGCGTATTCAGTAAGGTTAGACAATCCAGTGTATTCACTAACATTAGACAATCCAGTGAATTCACTAGCGTTAGACAATCCAGTGTATTCAGTCAGCTTAGACAATCCAGTGTATACAGTAAGGTTAGACAATGTACTGTATTCAATAAGGTTAGACAATCCAGTGTATTCACTAACGTTAGACAATCCTGTGTATTCAGTAAGGTTAGACAATCCTGTGTATTCAGTAAGTTTAAGCAATCCAGCGTATTCAGTAACGTTAGACAATCCAGCGTATTCAATAAGGTCAGACAATTCTGTGTATTCAGTAAGACTAGGCAATGCAGTGTATTCATTAAGGTTAGACAATCCATTGTATTCAGTAATGTTAGACAATTCAGCGTATTCACTAGGGTTAGAAAATCCAGCGTGTTCAGTAAGCTTAGACAATCCAGCTTATTCACTAGGGTTAGAAAATCTAGCCTATTCAGTAAGGTTATAGAATCCAGCGTATTCAGTACCGTTAGACAATCCGGTGTATTCAGTAAGGTTAGCCAATCCAGTGTATTCAATAAGGTTAGACAATCCAGTGTATTCAGTAAGTTTGGACAATCCAGTGTATTCACTAACGTTAGACAATCCAGTGTATTCAGTAAGTTTGGCCAATCCAGTGTATTCAGTAAGGTTAGACAATCCAGTGTATTCGAGTAAGGTTAGAGCTGAAAATGTGTTGCTGGAAAAGCGCAGCAGGTCAGGCAGCATCCAGAGATCAGGAGAATCGACGTTTCAGCCATAAGCCCTTCTTCAGGAATGAGGAAAGTTTGTCCAGCAGGCTAAGATAAAAGGTAGGGAGGAGGGACTTAGGGGAGGGGCGTCAGAAATGTGATAGGTGGAAAGAGGTCAAGGTGAGGGTGATAGGTCAGACTGGGGTGGGGGCGGAGAGGTCGGGAAGAAGATTGCAGGTTAGGAAGGCGGTGCTGAATGCGATGGATTTGACTGAGACAAGGTGGGGGGAGGGGAAATGAGGAAACTGGTGAAACCCGAGTTCATCCCTTGTGGTTGGAGGATTCCT
>NC_057738.1:46080890-46110146 GCF_004010195.1 Chiloscyllium plagiosum
GGATATGGAAGGATCCCTTGGGGCCTTGGAGGGAAGGAAGGGGGGAGGTGTGGGCGCAAGTCTTGCACCTCCTGCGGTTGCAGGGGAAGGTGCCAGGAGTGGAGGTTGGGTTGGTGGGGGGTGTGGATCTGACGAGGGAGTCACGGAGGGAGTGGTCTTTACGGAATGCTGATAGGGGAGGGGAGGGAAATATATCCTTGGTGGTGGGGTCCGTTTGGAGGTGGCGGAAACAGAACAGAACCCCACTGGTCCTCACCTCCAAGACAGAACCCGACTGGTCCTCACCTACCACCCCACCAATAACCGCCACCAGGACAGAACCCCACTGGTCCTCACCTACCAACCCACCAATCTCCATGTACAGCGGCCACATTCTCCTATTCAGTAAGGTTAGACAGTCCAGTGTATTCAGTAAGTTTGGACAGTCCAGTGTATTCAGTACAGTTAGACAATCCAGTGTATTCAGTAAGGTTAGACAATCCAGTGTATTCAGTATGGTGTTAGACATTTCAGCGTATTCACTAACGTTAGACAATGTAGTGTATACAGTAAGGTTCGACTTTCCAGCGTATTTAGTAAGATTAGACAATCCAGTGCTCTTTCAGAATTCTCCAAACTTTTCCATGTCATTGATTTCTCACTTGTTTCACGTTTATATGCATTTTGTTATCAAGGAGAATATCCTGACTTTTGCTAGCGCAGCGCAGGATTTTAATCGTTGATAGAAAGTATGAGCATACCTTAATATTTTCCCAGTGATATTTGGCAAGCTATTATTCAAATTGATTTGAGTTACTAATCAGTGCGAGTTTTTACAATGAAACCTGTGAAATTACATAGATGATCACCTTACATCAGACAAGCTTGAAGCAAAATTAGAGGTAATTAGACTTGAACAAAAAGATAATTTGTTTTTGGGTTGCAAATTACATCATGGGTCTGTAAAATGATGAGATCTGTTTCATGAATGTTATCTGAACTTCATTCAACACATTTTGCTAGTGTTTGGAATAGCAACACAGTTCTGCATTAATAATTGAGAGGCTTAGATCAATAACCTGGGTGTGGGTGTTTCTAGTTCCCCATAAAGAAAGCTTCTCTCCTTACCTGGCCTGACCTCAACATGACTCCAAACCCAACAAAATGTGATTGGCTTTCGAAAAGGGCAGGTAAAGATTAGAATTGATTTCCTAAAGCATGGAAGCAGGGCCTTCAGCCCAACAGGTCCACACTGACCCTCTGAAGAATAACCCACCCCCGTTCCCCTACCCTACATTTACCCCTGACTAATGCACCTAACACGATCGGCAATTTAACATGGCCAATTCACTTGACCGGCACATCTTTGGATTGTAGAAGGATACCAGAGCAAACCCTCACAGACACGGGGAGAATGTGCAAACTCCATACAGACAGTCACCGGAGGCAGGAATTGAACCCGGCTCCCTGGCGTTGTGAGGCAGCAGTGCCAATCACTGAGCCACCATGCCTCCAAACGATCAATCAGTTCAAGGCAATTAGCCATGAGCAATCAACTCTGACCTTACTATCACTTTTCTAATTTTGCAGCGAATTAATGTAAACTCATTTTACTGGGAGCAAGTGATGGTTTTAATATAATGCCCGAGGTTGGTGTGGTAGGTTGTGGGGAGCTAGAATTACACAGGCCAGCCTCAGTAAGTGGAGATTGTGCGTTGTGTGGCACTAGTAGCATTGCTATTACCAAGGGCCACTCCATGGAGAATGGGCAGCCTGTAAAAGAGCCAAGAAAGACTTTACTGAGCATGCTTCCAATATGACAGCCCCTCCGGGGGTAGGCATTTCATCTTGATACCTGCACACAGGCACCAAGTGAGACTCAGAGCCCTATTCTGGAACTTCCCTTTGCCACTGCAGTGCTTCCCCAAGGCCCAGCATTACAACAGGCTGACGCTGACAGCCTCGCTGTTTCTGCCCTCCCACTCTCTGCAGTCTGACATGAAAGCTGACCGCAAGGGATTTTCTGGCACATCAGCATCTGTCTCTTGTTACTGTATTTTGCTGCTTTCTCTCACTTAATTTCCCTTGTGTGTTTTAACCAAAAAAGTTTTAAAAAATGGAATGTGAGAAACTGAACCTAAACCATTAATCTCAGGCATTTCACAGTTTGCCAAGTTACATCCTCTTTGATCTTTTAAAGGAACTAAATGACCAAAGGTAATGCACCTCTCTGAAATTAATCCCTGAGCCCCTAAAGCAAAGAACATCAAGAATATCAAACCAATATTGTAACTTATGATCTGCTTACTGAAATCCAGAGATGGCAATTTCACAGCCCCATGTATATAACAGTCACTTTTCATTGAATATTTGATCACCTATCCTTATATCTGCAACTCCAATTATTTACAGAATATTGATCCAGTTCTTTTTTTTAAAGACTTAATCAACCTTGCATTAATTGCTTCTGTCAGAATCCAGATACTGACTGCTCTCTGAGAAAATAAGTAACTTCTGCTGATCCTCAGGGATCAAGAAACCTGTTAATTTTATACTTAACTTTTCAGTTTTGCAATGAATTTAATTGGCTTTTTACTTGCATCTACATTGAAAATGTCTAGTAACATTTCACAACGCTGGATTTTATCATGTCTCACAACCTTTTCTTACCCTCTAATGAAAATCAAGTCAGTTCTTTGAGATTCCCTTCATTTAGCCTTAGGATGTGGAATCATCTTGTGAAACTGACTAAACTCTCTTCACTGCATCTGACGTTCCTTTAAAATGCAAATTCCAAAGTGCCAATGACAAGTCCAAGTGTGGTCTGCTTGTAAATAATGCAGAATTAAAAGGTTTAATAAAATAAATTGTAATGAAATATCCTGGAGAAGCATTTCAGTACTTCATCAACATTTGCATGCATAATGTTTATAGTTCCAGTTTTATTTATGTTTACTGTTTATTTTTTCTGCATGATTTATTAATTTTCTATTCAGTCTTGCATTAGGCAATTGATCACATAGATTTGCATTAGTATGAAATGTTCATAGATGCATCAATCTTTAAAATGTTACAAACAGGTGCATAAAATAATGAAGAAAGCTAATGGAATGCTAGCCTTTATATCCAGAGGACAGGAGTACAGATTGCCGAAGTTATGCTGCAGATTTACAAAACCCTGGTTAGATCCCATTTGGGGTACTGAGAGCAGATCTGGGCCCCACACCTCAGACAGGGTAAATTGGCCTTAGAGGGAGTACAAAGTAGATTAACAAGAATGATAACTGGATTTAAGGGGTTAAATTAGAAGGTGAGATTATACAAATTAGGGCTGTTTTCTCTCGAATTTAGGAGACTGAGAAGCGATCTAACTGAAATCTGCAAAGGCGATGTTGATAAAGATAAACTACTTCCACATTGTTGAGGATTCTACAACTTGGGGTATAGTCTGAGAATGACCACACCAGACCATTCAGGAGTGATATTAGGAAGCAATTCTATACACAAAGGGTGGGAGAGGTTTGGAACTCTCTTCCACAAATGACAGTGGATGCTGGATCAGTTGTTAATTGGAAGTCTGAGAGTTTTTTTTAAAGTCAAGCAAAGGTATTAAGAAATGGCCTAAAGAGAGGTATTTGGAGTTAGGCCACAAATCATCATTAAATGATAGAACAGACTGGGGGGTTGAATGGCCCACTCCTGTTCCAATAAATTATCCGACTGTTTACTGTCGTCTCCAAAATTTGAGAACTCCACTGGTACATGAATGTAACTATCTGATTTTTCAGTTCCAAACTCAATTCCAAATTAATTTGCCAAATTCAGATATTAGATTAACTAATTTATTTTTCCATGCCTCATGCCCTTTCTCTGAATATACAGAGTCTGTGTACAGTGAATATTCCCCTGCATCCACTGTGTATCACATGTGACACGATGATGTATATGTGCAGCAAATGGCTGTAATTCTTTGGCAATGTGTACTGCTCTCCAAGTGGTGGGGGGTCTCTCCCAGTGGGTGGGGGTCTCTCCCAGTGGGTGGGGAGTCTCTCCCAGTGGGTGGGGGGTCTCTCCCAGTGCGTGAGTCTCTCCAAAGGAGTAGGGTCTCTCCCAGGGTGTGGTTGGGTTCCCTCTGGTGGGTGGATCTGTCCTGGTGGGTGGGTTCACTCCCAGCGAGTGGGGCCTTTCCCAATGGGTGGGACTCCACAGTGGTTAGAGCTGTCCTGGTGGGTGGGCTCTCTCCTAGTGGGTGAAGTCTCTCCCAGTGGGTGGGCACTCTCCCGATGAGTGGGCGCTCTCCCTTTTGGGAGGGCTCTATGACAATCAACCAACGATATTAATGGTCTAGGAGGATCAATTCCTATTGGCTGAGGCCTGCACTGGGTCTGGGTCTATAGAAAGGTCTGCCTCTCTATAACACAGTCTTAAAACTGCCATTGATAGATATGAGATTTATCTTCTAAGAATCAGATTAGCAGCAGTGGATAGCCAGAGGGATTGTAAATGCACACACTCTCCAGACTGACATCAAATGGAAAAATAAACACTGCCCTTTTTCCAGGTAGTTAACATTATTCAAAATTACAAGTGGGCAGTTTCCTGTGAGAACATTGAAATTCAAATGTAAAAATGATCTCTGAATTCAAACGTTTTGTTTTATATTTTTTGAAAGTGAAGAGCATGCTCCAAGAATCCAATAACAATTTATATTTATGTCGCACATTTAGCATAAAAAATTTCCCAGGCCCTACAGGATCACAATGAAGTAACATTTGATGCTGAGCCCCAAAAGGAGATGTTAGGATTGTGGCCTTAGGTTTAAGATTGCTAAGTGTCTTAAAGAATGAGAAAGACACAGAGTTTGAGATATTGGAGGGAATTGCAGAGAATAGGGCCTTTGCTGCTGAAGGTACAGCTGTCACTGGTGGAAGCATTAAACTATGGAGTGCTCAAGGGATCAGAATTAGAGGTGTGCATAGATTCTGAAGAGTTGTGCCGTTGCAGGAATTGAAAGAAATTACGATTGGTGAGACCGTGAAGAGAATTGAAAATGACAAAATAGGAAAAGAAGAGATGTCTTCCAGCAAAATAATCTCCAAAGGTGGATAAGCATTTAGATTTGCCTGCATCAATTTTCTATAATTCATTATCAGGCTGTTGCTGATGTATGTTGCTTATTGGTTAATTCAGGCTTACAGCAGAATGAAGTAACATAATGAAGGAGGAAATCTAAGTTGATCATCGATTGAGTATGAAGATTATGCAGTCGTCCAGTCTATCAGACTGGCTTTGAGATTAATGTACGTAACCCTGTCTTACCTTGTTGTACATTACCTTAACATTTTCAATTCCTTTCATACAAATCACCACTTCAAAGATCTGCAAAATTAGAATTAATTACAGCCTAAAATTAATATTAATACAATGTTACTTAGAATTGTTTACTCCCTAAAAGAACAGATGTAAATGTGTTCATTGAAAAGGATTAAATTCAGAGGTTTGAACTAAATTGCTACTATAGTAATATTAAGGCTAACTAATTAGCTGACAGTAACTGGTTTAAGATAGGAAATAATTCTGGCTTAGTAATAATATGACAACAACCTCATTCAGTTCTGAATGGTTGTTGAATATAGAACATAGGACAGTACAGCACAGTACAGGCCCTTTGGCCCTTGTTGTGCCAGCCTTTTATCCTACTCTAAGATCAGACTAACCTCCATACCCTTGATTGTACTACCTTCCATGTACCTATCCAAAAGCCGCTTAAATATCCCTAACGTACCTGACTTTACTATGACTGTCAGCAATGCATCCACCACTCTCTGTGTTAAGAACCGACCTCTGACATCTCCCCTAAACCTTTCTCCATTCACCTTAAAATTGTACCCCCTCATGATAGATATTTCTGCCATGGGATAAAAAGTCTGGCTATCCACTCTATCTATGCCTCTCAGCATCTTGTACACCTCTATCAAGTCACCTCTCATCCTTCCTGAGTCCAAAGAGAAAATCCCTAGCTCCTTCAACCTTTCTTCATAAGACATACCCTCCAATCCAGGCAGCATCCTAGTAAATCTCCTCTGCACCCTGTCAAAAGCTTCCACATCCTTCCTATAATGAGGTGACCAGAACTGAACACAATATTCCAAGTGTGGTCTAACCAGAGCTGCATAACTCTTGTCAATGAAAGCCAACACACCATACGTCTTCTTAACAACCCTATCAACTTGAGTAGCAACTTTGAGAGCTTCTATGGATGTGGACCCCAAGATTCCTTTGTTGCTCCACACTGCCAAGAATCCTGCCATTAACCCTGTATTCTGCATTCAAATTCAACCTTCCAAAGTGAATAATGTTTGAAAAACATGAGGATAGATAAATCCTCGGGGCCAGATGGGATATACCCTATTCCTTTCTTATAGGAAGCGAGGGAAGTGATTGCTGAGCCTTTGGCAATGTTCTTTGCATCCTCACTGTCCATTGGAGTAGTTCCAGATGATTGGAGCGTGGCAAATGTTATTCCCTTGTTCAAGAAAGGGAATAGGGATAACCCTGGGAATTACAGACCAGTCAGTCTTACACCAGTGGTGGGCAAAACATTGGAGAGGATTCTGAGAGACAGGATTTATAATTATTTGGAAAACCATAGTTTGATTAGAGATAGTCAGCATGGCTTTGTGAGGGCAGGTCATGCCTCACAAACCTTATTGAATTCTTTGAAGATGTGACAAAACATGTTGATGAAGGTAGAGCAGTGGATGTGATGTTTGATAAGGTCCCCCATGGTAGGCTCATTCAGAAAGTAAGGAGGCATGGGATACAGGGAAATCTATTTGGATACAGAATTGACTGGCCCATGGAAGACAGAGGGTGTTGTTGACCAATGGTGTTCCACAGTGATTGGTGCTGTGACCTCTGCTCTTCATGATTTTTGTAAATGACTTGAATGAGGAAGTGGAAGGGTGGGTTAGTAGGTTGGTGGAGTTTGTGGATGGTGTAAAGAGCTGCTGTAGGTTGCAACGGGACATTGACAGGATGCAGAACTGGGCTGATCAGTGGCACCTAGAGAAGTGTGAAGTCACGTGTGTGAAGACATGTTCATTACAAATATTCAAGATCCCTTGACTGGCTGACAATGTTTAATTCTCACTAAATTTTATTGTAAAGAAAAGACTGATGGAATTTCTTAAATTTATTCTTCCCACTGACTGAAGACTGTAATATTGTCTGGGAACTTGGGATCGAATTCTTTCTGATTCAGAGCAATGTTTAATGTACAACAGTCAGATGGCATTTCAACATATTAAATGAATGCAGAATGCAATGACACTGAGGAATGAACAAGGTACCAATCACTGCTGAATGAATGAAATGATCATTCCTGAATCGATGTTTGATGAAGATTGTTACCAAAAGAGTTAGGGGAGATGAGGCGAATAATTTTTTACAGAGTCTGGCTGTGAACTGAGACACACTGCCCAAAAGGGCAGTACAAACAGATTCAACAGTGACTTTCAAAAGGAAATGGGAGAATATGTGTATGATTGGAAGAAGGTAGTAAGGGTTGGTTCAGAAAGTGACCACAATGGCATACACGATACTGGGCTTTATAAAGAGAGGCATGCGCCTGGATTTTTTGTCAATCAACGAAGGTTACAATCAGCTCATGAATGTTCAGAATTGTTGTGTCTTCTTAACCTAAAGCCATTTTCATGTAATGTTTTTTGTGGATTGTAAGGTCCTTAGGTATAGAATGCACATCCACACATCTGACATTTTGAGTCCCCACTATAAGGGCCACAGGAGATTGTATTTCATTCCACACAATATTTTCAGGTGTTGGTGCAGATTTTGAAAGCTCTGAAAGGAAGCACTTCTCCTTGAAGACTTTGTGACTGTTGGAGAAAAGACCAATGAATAGTGTATAACTTGCCAAAAGCTGAACGTAAAATGTTTTGAAATGACACCATCCTGTAATGTAGGATGCTTTTAATGTAGTGATTCACACAAGGGTGTGTCCTTGAAAGTTTTCTTAAACATTCTGCTGGGCAGCATTGTGTAAATGTTAACATGCATTACAGGGCTTCTTCCATTAGATAAATTGCTATAATTCTTTGAAAATATAGAAAAATACATCAATTGTCATGTTTAGTACTGGGATTTCAAAGTAATGATAGCTCTGACTATGAGATGAATCCCCTCTTTTTGAAAAGTTGGAAAGTTTGGGCTCATGCTATTCAATTGACTGACAAATGTGCTTTTAAATAGAGAGAAGGCTGAGTGTTCCTTCATTTTCAACCTCTTGCAGTTGCAGAAACATAGTTATAGCTGTGACCATTATGAATGCTTTGCTGAGTTTTCAAATTGAGGAATTGGTGGTGGGAGGCCTCAGCTTTCTTAACATAAATGTTGAAAAAAGTGCTTGTTAGGTTTGTGAGGTTATAATAACTTCCTTGGTTCTTTGGGTGTTTTCATATTTCAATTTAATTCCATAGTTTAATAGACACTTAACAGATTATTACATTTTTTTCCTAATGGAGAATATTTTTACTGCATCAATGACAGACCTTTGAATAAGAATTTAATAACATTATCAGAGATATTTTTCTTTTTACACCTGAATTTATTCTAATTCTCAATCCCATTTTATGGTTCCTAAGGCCTTTATATGCTGGATACAGGGTAAGTACATATCCAGGACACATTAGAAGGTGATACAGAGTTATCACGGAGTGCCTGAGGGGACATTGGGCATCTCAAGTGGCGTACACGTGGCATAATGAGTATGAAATGGCATGGGGTGATATGTTGAATCTGAGAATATATAGATGACATGAGAGATGTAATGGGTATGGAATGGTATAGACCATGGATGAGGATTGCAGAGTGAGGGGATAATTTATTGGTTTTTAAATGGTGTTGGGATTTGAGGTGCTGTGTTGGAGCAACCTTTGTACCCATAACCCTCCCACTCTGCAGTCCAGCTCACAAGCCTCATTATGAAGTGAAGCCAAAGCCTGTGTGAGAAAGCACAAAGCCCAGGCTGAGCTGAGCGTGGCTATGATTGGAACTTGCACAAGTTCACAAATCCTGTTTTCCTAAACCAAGATGAAAAGCAGGACTGTACATTCCAAAAACAAGGAAGTAGTCATGGACTTGTCATAACTGGTTCTGTTTAAACTGGAGAAATATGTCTCATTCTGGCAACCACAGCTTAGGAAGGATGGAACACCACTGGAGATGCTGAAGAAGAGATTGATGTGAGTAGTTCCAGGGATGAGGGAATTCAGTTCCATGCTTGGATTGCAGAAGCTGATATTCATTCCCTTTGAGAAGAGATGGGTGAGCAGAGATTTGATCCAAAACCATGAAGTACTGTATGGAGCAGATGGACAGAGTCTGTTTCATTTGGTGGAAGAATTGGAAACAAGACGAGCGAGTGAGATTGAGGTGAGATTGTGATGGAGGCAGCTTCAATTGGGGTGGAGAGATAAATAAGAGGGGGATGGGGCTGGGGGAGGGTAGCTGAGAGTGCATTAGGTGAATGGAGGTGGGGGTAAAGGTGATAGGCCAGAGAGGAGGGTGGAGTGGATAGATGGTAAGGAAGATTGACAGGTGAGACAGGTCATGAGGATAGTGCTGAGCTAGAAGGTTGGAACTGGAATAAGGTGGGAGAAGGGGAAATGAGGAAACTGGTGAAGTCCACATTGATGCCCTCGGGTTGAAGAGTTCCGAGGCGGAAGATAAGGTGTTCTTCCCCCAGGCGTCGGTTGGTAAGAGAGTGGCTTAGGAGGTGGCCCAGGACCTGCATGTCCTTGGAAGAGTGGGAGGGGAAGTTGAAGTGTTCAGTCACGGGGTGGTGGGGTTGGTTGGTACAGGTGTCCCGGAGATGTTCTCTGAAGCGCTCTGCGAGTAAGCGTCCAGTCTCCCCAATGTAGAGGAGACCGCATCGGGAGCAACAGATACAATAAATGATATTAGTGGATGTGCAGGTGAAACTTTGATGGACATGGAAGGCACCTTTGGGGCCTTGGATGGAGGTGAGGGAGAAGGTGTGAGCGCAGGTTTTGCAATTCCTGCAGTTGCAGGGTAAGGTGCTGGAAGGGGAGGGTGGGTTGTTAGGGGGCATGGACCTGACGAAGTGGTCGCAGAGGGAGCATTCTTTGCGGAAAGTGGATAAGGGTGGGGAGGGAAATATATCCCTAGTGGTGGGATCTTGTTGTAGGTAGCAGAAATGGCGGAGGATGATGCAATGTATATAGAGGTTGGTCGGGTTGAAGGTGAGGACCAGGGCGTTCTGTCCTTGTTATGGTTGGGGGGGTGAGGTTTGAGGGCGGAGGTGTGTGAAGTGGATGAGATGTGCTGGAGGGGATCCACCACCACGTGGGAGGGGAAATTGCGGTCTTCAAAGAAAGAGGCCATCTGGTGTGTTCTGTGGTGAGACAGATCCTCCTGGGAGCAGATGCAGCGGAGGTGGAGGAATTGGGAATAAGGGATAGCATTTTTTGCTGGAGGTAGGGTGGGAGGAGGTGTGGTCCAGATAGCTGTGGGAGTCGGTGGGTTTGTAGAAAGTGTCTGTGTTGAGTTGGTTATCGTTGATACAGATGGAGAGGTCCAGGAAGGGGAGGGAGGTGTCCAAGATGATCCACGTGAATTTAAGGTTGGGGTGGAATGTGTTGGTGAAGTTGATGAACTGTCCAAACTCCTCACAGGAGCACGAGGTGGCGTCGCTGCAGTCATCAATGTAGCGGAGGAAAAGGTGGGGAGTGGTGCTGTTGTAACTATGAAAGATGGACTGTTCCACATAGCTGACAAAGAGACAGGCATAGCTGGGGCCCATGCGGGTGCCTATGGCCAATCCTTTCATCTGGAGGAAGTGGGAGGAGTATACATCGCTTCATCCTCCACCATTTCCACGACCTACAAAACGGACCCCACCATCAGACATATATTTCCCTCCCCACTCCTTTCCACTTTCCGTAAAGACAGTTCCCTCCATGACTACCTCATCAGGTCCACACCCCCCCAACAACCCACTCTCCCCTCCTGGCACCTTCCTCTGCCACCACAGGAATTGCAAAACCTGCGCCCACACCTACCCCTTCACCTTCGTCTAAGGCCCCAAAGGAGCCTTCCACATCCATCAAAGTTTCACCTGCACTTCCTCACATGCCATTTACTTTATCTGTTGCTCCCGATGCGGTCTCCTCTACATTGAGGAGACAGGACACCTATTCGCAGAGTGCTTCAGAGAACATCTCCGGGACACTGCACCAACCAAACCCACTGCCCTGTTGCCAAATGTTTCAACTCCCCCTCCCACTTTGCCGAGGATATGTAGGTCCTGGGCCTCCTCCATTGCCATTCCCCAACCACCTGACGCCTGGAAGAATGCCTCATCTTCCGCCTCAGGACCCTCCAGTTTCCTCATTTCCCCTCCCCACCCCTTACCCCAGTTCCAATCTTCCAGCTCAGCACCGTCCTCATGACCTGTCCATCTTCCTTCCCATCTATCCATTCCACCCTCCTCTCCGACCTATCACCTGCACCCCCATCTCCATCCACCTATTGCACTCTCAGCTCCCTTCCCACCAGGCCCACCATCCCTCCCATTTATCTCTCCACCCCCTCGGCTCCTAGGCTCATTCCTAATGAAGGGATTTTGCCTGCTTCTCCTGCTTCTCGGATGCTGCCTGATCTGCTGTGCTTTTCCAGCACCACACCCTCGACTCTTGCAAAGAC
This sequence comes from Chiloscyllium plagiosum, assembly GCF_004010195.1. Lineage (NCBI taxonomy): Eukaryota > Metazoa > Chordata > Chondrichthyes > Orectolobiformes > Hemiscylliidae > Chiloscyllium > Chiloscyllium plagiosum. Next base: position 46,092,615 of record NC_057738.1, read on the forward strand.
CTATCATGGACATGGTAGATAGAATGGCCTCTCTCTAGGATGCATTTTGCATTGGAGATAAACTGTCCAAATCCTGACATCAAATTTCAAGATTTTTCAATCAATTTGTTTGAAATAACTTCATGGGAGGAGGCCTTGCTGGCTCGGCCAGCATTTATTGCCCAGTCCTATTTGCATGGAGGGCAGTGAAGAATCAATCACCATTTCTGTGGATCTAGAGTCACATGTAGGCCAGACCAGTTACGGATGGCAGTTTCCTTCCCTAACGGACATTAGTAAACTCGAAGGGTTTTTCCACCAACCAACAATGCTTTAATGGTCAACATTAGACTCTTAATTCCAGATTTTGTTTTAAAATTGAATTCAAATTCCACCATCTGCCATGGCAGGATTCAAACCTGGGTCGTCAGATTTATAGGCCAGTTATAATCACACCAGGCCATCCTTTTCCTACTTATAAGAATGGTTCCAAAAGTGAGGAATTTCAGTGATGAGGATAGATCAACGAGGTTCAGACTATTCTCTTTGAGGAGACGAAGAGGGGATTTGATAGTGGTTTTGAAAATCCTGAGAGAGCTGGACAGAGCAGATAGGGAGAAACAGCACAAATGAAACAGCATAGTTTTAAAGAGCTGTGCAAAATAGCAAGTTCATATGAGAGAAATGTTGTAACACAGCGAATAGTTTGGGAATGGAATGCATTGCCTGGCAATGTGGTGGAGGCAGTTTCGTTTGAGGCATTGTTGGATGGTTATTTGGAAAGAAATAACCTACAGGGATATGTGAATAAGGGAGGAAATTAGCATGAGATAATAGAACTGATGGATCGAATGGCCTCGTTCTCAGTCTTAACAGGCCTTGAAGTGATTGGGCGAGGGAGGACTGAAGGGAACCTGGGGATCAGGGGCAGGGATTGGGGTGGGGGGAGAGGGAGGTTGGGGGTGAGGGAGGTCATACCTTGGGCCTGTGAGAGGTTTCCCTTAACAGAGAGGCCAGGAAAATGACAGCCCTGCATGTGCCAGCTACAAATAAAACTTGGTATGTCAGACATTTGGTACCAGTGGCATGTGCTTGAGTGAAATACCCAAGGCAGCAAAAGGATATGTGAAATGATTATTAAATGATAAGATCCCAGCAGGGGCAGGTGGGTGCTGTCAATGGCATCACTGGCAAGAGACCTAATTTTACACACGTCTCCTACTGCCTTCCACTTAAGACCACTATTGTGAGCAAGGTCGGAGGCACCTTGTCAAATTCCTATGGGATACAGGAGGATTCCGAACTGTCCATAACACAGCCAGTAGTCTGTGATTAAATGGGCACAGTGTGAGCACTGTTATTTTAAGTGGCCACACACACAAGGGCTTTGAAACCTACCCACTACACATTCAGATTGATAAGAGACAGTTTGAACATCCTGTCATCCTGGTAGAATTAGACCAGGATGTAGAAGATATTTTGGGTTAAGACGTTTTGAGCAAAAGTGATTTAGCAAACTGCTGCATCTGGCAGATTCCCTGGTCAGGGTGGCTCAGGTCAGTGGTTGGCTCAGGGACCCAGGTTCAATTCCCACCTGAGGCGACTGTCTGGAGTTTGCACATTCTCCCCGTCTCTGTGCGGGTTCCCTTTGGGTGCCACAGTCCAATGATGCGCAAGTTGGGTGAGTTGGCCATGGGGAATGGGGAGGAGTGTGGGATGCTCTTCAGGGAATCAATGGGCCAAATGGCTTGTTTCCACACTGTACACATTCTGTGATTTACCTGGAGGATGCTTAAAGGAGATGAAATTCTAACCTTTAATTCAGTTCGGAATGACGGTGAGAATGCCATTATTCAGATAACTCAGGCAAGGTCTTGGTCCAGTCATGAAAGCCGAATGGCCTCTTTTTGAGCTGCTACAAATTATGACATCAAATCAGCTAACTTCGCAGAAGCATCAACTGTCAATATGAGACGGTTCAGAATAATCCCACTAACCTTCCCTTACGTTCAGACAATCTTCAGCAAATGTATCACTGCCACAGAAAAAAGTAGAAAGAGAATATGTAACATTTTAAACCTTTTTCTGTATAAAGCTTTCCCACTCCTTTATAAACTGGGAAAATATCAAAGACACTTTTTCCTGGTCTTTCAACGTCTATTGCTTGATTTCCCATCAATTATTAAGATTTTTATGTGACAGTGATGTGATGAGAAATTGTTATAGTTTTATACAACTGCATTTCAGAAGGAGCTTTATCCTCAAGGAATGCAAATTAGAAACTCCAAGGTGCCTTCCCCTCAACTTCTAACCTGTTTGCCATTGCTCCTATTATGTAGGTCTAGCACAGACTCAATGAAGTGAATGGCTTTCCTGCATGCACTTGTGTATTCCAATGGAAAAATTGTTCTATAAAATTGCCTGGGAGGGAATTGTTTTTTTTTATCACCTCTTCGCAAATTGCTCCAAATTCTAACACTTGCTTTATACTATGAAATTTCACTTTCCCTGGAAACCAAATGGTGTAATCAACAGTTAGGTGCAAGGGTAATATTTGTACAAGCTTCACTCCTCCAGAAAAGCCTTACGAGAGGAGACTGCAGTTTGCAGAATCAGTCTCGTAATGATAAATACACTCACTGTGGCACAGTGCTCTGCCTAGACATTGCAAAAATTGAACCTGTGACATGAATGATATTGAGGTGTTTTGTGATCTATTGACGTTGGTTCTTTCAGATTGCATCCTGTGTTATACGAATGTACTTTGGTTTATTAACCTCAAAACTGCACTGTGTGCATATTAGGGTAGGAATGTTTGATCGTGAAAACTTTAAAATTGTTTTTCACCAATAGCTCAGATTCCACACGGACAACACCATAAAATTGGTCCAATACGCTTGCATCAAATGACTCCTGTCTGTGTTTTAACAAGATCTTGTTTCACTTAATAAATCAATAGTTCTTCTGCATTGTAATGAAGGGATTCATAGCAGCCTGAGCTAATTGATCATACAGTGCAGTTCCATTGTACCTCGAATTCCATTGCCTTTTGCTCATTGTTTTTGGCATTTTAGCTCTGATCAGTTACACATTTCTAGTCTGTTTGAAAGGTGGAATGAATAATGGTTAGTGGGCAGCAAGGCAAAAAACAATTTGCTAGACACAACAGAAACATAGGAGACAGTGAGGACTGTAGATGCTGGAGATCAGAGTCAAGAACTTCTTCAGCATCTGTAGTCCTCATTTTTTCCTAGTTAATTTTAACCCTACTGCAAAGCCTCTTCCAAGGATGCTTACCTTAAAGAAGTTCTCCTCCTCTCCTCATTCCTGATGAAGGGCTCATGCCTGAAACGTTGATTCTCCTGCTCCTTGGATGCTGCCTGACCGGCTGTGCTTTTCCAGCAACACACTCTCGATAACAGAAATATCCCAAAATGTTACAGGTGTTAATAAATATTAATAGTAACCACAGTTGAGTCCTTCTTGTAAGTCTTCACATTATTTGGTTCACATTAATCATCTGCAACTCAAAGATTACAAAAATCAAAAATATAAAAACCGTTTTGTTGCGCAGTGAAAGTTTATAATATACCATTATTACTTGGAACTTGGATTGCGAAGTAGAAAGGAATGGATTATTGATTTTTAATTGTATGAAGGTGACTGTATTTAAGAGGCTAGAAACTAAGGTGTAGGTTCGCTCGCTGAGCTGTAGGTTTGATATCCAGACATTTCATTACCTGGCTAGGTAACATCATCAGAGGCGACCTCCAAGTGAAGCAAAGCTGTTGTCTCCTGCTTTCTATTTATATCTTTCTCCTGGATGGAGTTCCTGGGGTTTGTGGTGATGTCATTTCCTGTTCGTTTTCTGAGGGGTTGATAGATGGCATCTAGATCTATGTGTTTGTTTATGGCGTTGTGGTTGGAGTGCCAGGCCTCTAGGAATTCTCTGGCATGTCTTTGCTTAGCCTGTCACAGGATAGATGTGTTGTCCCAGGCTAGGAACTGTTTTGTAAGGCAGTCCATTAAAATAACATTTCTAAACAAATCATGTGACTTTAAGGCAAATGTCCAGAAAAGTTACCTGGCAAAATAATTGCTGAAGAGTTTATGAACTTGACCTTTAATGATCCAGAAAATGACAAGCCAGAGGCCAGAAGCAGATTGAACTGAGAAGAAAGGATCAATGCCAATAGATGTGCTGTTCTGCAACCAAAATGTAGTCAAAGAAACTCATAAAGGCCTTTTCTTCGAGAGAAAAAAACAAATCAGTGAGTTAACCTGTATCTATGTCTCAGAAAGAGACAGTAACAGAGAGAATCACATCTACTAATTGTGTAGAAATTCTCAAAGGAGCAAGTGAGGACTGCAGATGCTGGAGATCAGAGCTGAAAATGTGTTGCTGGAAAAGCGCAGCAGGTCAGGCAGCATCCAAGGAACAGGAGCAGGAGATTTCCTGAAGAAGGGCTCATGCCCGAAACATCGATTTTCCTGCTCCTCAGATGCTGCCTGACCTGCTGCGCTTTTCCAGCAACACATTTTCAGCTCTAGAAATTCTCAAAGGATATCACTTATGACCTCACAAATGGAGCAAGAAATATCAGATTAAAGAGTAGGAGTGGTACATCAGTGGGATTGACTGCCGGTCAAGGATATGTGGGGGGAAAAGGATTGAATCCCACTTTTTTTATGATATAGGATATTTCTAAATTATCTTATATATATATATATATATATAGATTTGTGGGGCTTTTTGTGTAAATTTCAGTCTTGTTTGTTAAATATGATTTGAGAATATATTCAATGAATCATCCCTGGGTAACTCAAACATAACAATAAAACTCATAGAATATCAAGACAGGATTCATTCTGGAATGGAACCTGACCAGAATTACCACCACCTGGGATCGTAATCAATACAAGAAATCTAGAAAACATTTGAACCAACTATACAACACAGAATACATTTAATTCACAACCAAGAAGGACATTATAATCTTCTTAAGAAACAAATAAAAATAGAACTGTTTTCATGTTGTTTATAAATCTCTCCCTCAGAATATTCTGTAATGGATGTGTTTTATGACTTTATCAGTTAACTCTTGTTGAAGCCATTTGCTGTGAAAGTGTTCGTCATTTCTTTTAAAGGTTTACATGAGGCCATAAGAAATAGGAACGGGAGTAGTCCACTTTCCCATCTGATCTCCATATCTCTTGACACTACTTTATTTGGAGAGATTAGTATACCTTTCCTAATTGCTTTTTAAATAAATGTTAACATTTTCAAGTGACACACACTGGAGTTACTGATGGCTGGATGTTGTTTGTTTAACAGTACATCCACCCACTGTGGGGCCAGGTCAAGTGTGCAGGAAACATCTCAGCTGCACATTTCCACTCCATGGCCGAATGCATCTTGATACCACAATAAAATGGTTTATGTTGTTACCTAGAGGTTTAATTTAGAAGAGGTGGAATTTTAGAGAATTTTACACAAATGTGGTACACGCAGATCAGGAGATTCCAGGTGAAAATTCACCACCCATATTCCAAGGGCACGTGTCACTATGAAAACAAAACCAGTTCTGATTGGAGGAGTCTACAGTCTACAGTCCATTTTGGAGCGATTTTCTGACCATGTGTTGCTGCGTGACAGCAAACTTGCATTTATAAAACACTATCAATGCGGTAAAATTTCCCAACATGTTCTACAGATGGGTAACCAATCAAAATGCAATGTTGACTGACATTAGATGAGGTGAGTTTGGCTCCAGCAGGGTGTATGGGCTCATGCACCAACCTCATGTCATCACCCGCAACATTAGAAATTGGCTTCAGATATTGTGGTATTGAAGAATCCAATGGATATTAATTCCAATCAACTCTTTATATATAAACTTAACATTCAGCAGACTTCTAAGTGTCTTGGTTAATATTAAACTAATAGACTACAAGAGAGGAGGCATTGATGTGTTGGTATTGTCACTGGAATACTAATCCAGACCCCCAGGTGATGATCTGGACACACTGATACAAACCCCATCACGGCAGGTGGAGGAAGTTGAATTTAAAAATAAAATCTGGAATTGTAAGTCTGATGGTCACCATGAAGATAATGTTGATTTGTTATAAAAAGTAATCTGTTATAAAGACTTCAATAAAGAAAATCTGCCAGCTTTACCTGGTGTGACCTACATGTGACTCCAGACCCACTATGATGCACTTGTATTTGTCCTCTTAAATGGCCTGATGAGTTCCTCAGTTATAGGAAAAACTGCTAATACATGTCAAAAAGAGGAATGAAACCAGAAAGACATCACGGCAGAAACAATACCGGCACACTCAACTTTGTGGAATCTGCAATGACCGGCAGAGATGGTGGCACAGAGATAGACACTCAGGAAGGAGATGCCCTCAGAGCCTCAACAGTGACTCCAGACCCTTGGAAATCTCATGAAATCAGCTTAAAGATGAGGCAGGAAACTGTCTGCTGATGCTCATGTACCATCTTCCCTCAGCTGATGAATCAGTGCTCCTCCGCATTGAGCAACACTTGGAGGAGGCACTGGAAGTACTAATGGTGCAGAATAAACTCTGGGTGGGGGATTTCAATATCCATCACCCAGAGTAGCTCAGCAGCAGTACCTCTGATCAAGCTGGTCGGGTCCTAAAGGACATAGCTGTTAGACTGCAGCTGCAGCAAGTGGTGAGGGAACCAACAAGAGGGAAAAATACTCCCGATCTCATCCTTACCAATCTGCCGCATGCAGATGCATCTGTTCATTACAGCATTGGTAAGAGTGACCACCATGTGAAGACCAAGTCCCAACTTCACCCCAAATATGAATACTTCTAATCAACCTGTTCAGGGATGTTATTACACATCTCTGGAGTAAGCGGGACTTATACCCAGGCCTTCAAGTCCAGGGTAGGGGCATTACCACTGCACCACAAGAGGGCTCTTACATTAAGCATAAGATGTGCTGGGTCTAACCATCTTCCGCTGCTTCATCAATGTCCTTCCCTCTATCGTAAGTTCTGAATTGGATATGTTCACCACTGATTGTACAGTGTTCATCACTAATCACGACTCCTTAGATATTGAACCAGCCCATATTGAAATGAAACAAGACCTGGATAATATCCAGCCTTGAACTGATAAGTGGCAATTAACATGCAGATCAAAGACCATCTCGAACAAGAATAAATCTCATCATCTTCGTTTGACATTCCAAATGTAGAGGAGACCACATTGGGTGCAATGTTTCAGAGAGACCATTCCCTCCGTGACTCCCTTGTCAGATCCGTGCCCCCCCCCTCCTCTAGCCAACCCTCCCCACTTCCCTTACCACTACAGGAAGAGCAAAACCATTGCCCACACCTCCCTCCTCACCTCCATCCAAGGCCACAAAGGAGTCATCCACATCCGATAGAAATTTACTTGTGCTTCCACACATATCATCTACTGTGTCCGTAGCTCCTGATGTGGTCTCCTGTACATTGGGGAGACAGGACGCCAACTTGCGGAACATTTCAGAGAACATTTCCAGGACACATACACCAACCAAACCTACCGCCCTGACCACTTCAACTCCCCCTCCCACTCCACCAAGGACATGCAAGTCCTGGGCCTCCTCCATCACCACTCCCTAACTACCCAATGCCTAGAGGAAGAGTGCCTCATCTTGCACCTTGGGACCCTACAATCACATGGGATCAATGTGGATTTCTCCCGTTTCCTCATTTCCCCTCCCCACACTTTATCCCAGTCCAAAGCCTCTAACTCAGCACCACCCTCTTGACCTGTCCATCATCTTTCCCATCTATCCGCTCCACCTTCCTCTCTGACCTATCACCTTCTCCCCCACCTTGATCTTCCTATTGCATTCCCAGCTACCTTTCCCCTAGATCCACCCACCCTCCCATTTATCTCTCAGCCTCCTGGCCCACAACCCTCCTTCCTGATAAAGAGATTATGCCCTAAGACATCGGCTCTCCTGCTCCTCGGATGCTGCCTGACCTGCTGTGCTTTTCTTGCACTACAGTCTCGACTCTGATCTCCAGCATCTGCAGTCCTCACTGTCTACCTGGAGAACCTGGAGATAAAACCCTGGAGAGTGCCATCTCTCTTCCTTTACTGGATAGTAGTAACAGGATAGGTCAGAGTCAGCATGGATTTATGAAGGGGAAATCATGCTTGACTAATCTTCTGAAATTTTTTGTGGATGTAACTCTGAAGATGGACGAGGGAGATCCAGTAGATGTAGTGTACTGGACTTTCAGAAAGCTTTTGATAAAGTACCACATCGGAGGTTAGTGAGCAAAGTTAGGGAGCATGGCAAAGTACTAACTTGGATTGAAAATTGTTGGCTGACAGGAAACAAAGAGTAGTGATAAACGGCTCTATTTCGGAATGGCAGGCAGTGACCTGTAGGGTACCGCAGGGATCAGTGCTGGGACCGCAGCTTTTTACAATATATATTAATGATATAGAAGATGGTATTAGTAATAACATTAGCAGATTTGCTGATGATACTAAGCTGAGTGGCAGGGTGAAATGTGAGGAGGATGTTAGGAGATTACAGGGTGACCTGGACAGGTTAGGTGAGTGGTCAGATGCATGGCAGATGCAGTTTAATGTGGATAAATGTATGGTTATCCACTTTGGTGGCAAGAACAGGAAGGCAGATTACTACCTAAATGGAATCAATTTAGGTAAAAGGGCAGTACAGAGAGATCTGCTTACGCTGAAAGACTGGAGCGACTGGGCTTGTGTACCCTTGAGTTTTGAAGACTGAGATGGGATCTGATTGAGACATATAAGATTATTAAAGGTTTGGACACTCTGGAGGCAGGAAACATGTTTCCGCTGATGGGTGAGTACCGAACCTGAGGACACAGCTTAAAAATACGGGGTAGACCATTTAGGACAGAGATGAGGAGAAACTTCTTCACCCAGAGAGTGGTGGCTGTGTGGAATGCTCTGCCCCAGAGGGCAATGGAGGCCCGGTCTCTGGATTCATTTAAGAAAGAGTTGGCTAGAGCTCTCAAGGATTGTGGAATCAAGGGTTATGGAGATAAGGCAGGAACAAGATACTGGTTGAGGATGATCAGCCATGATCATATTGAATGGTGGTGCAGGCCCGAAGGGCAGAATGGCCTACTCCTGCACCTATTGTCTATTGTCTATTGTCTACCCAAAGACAATGTGATTCTCAAACACCGCTGAGGGGTCCCAGCAAGCTTTCAAATGTTACATTCATCCTGTAACACTCCAACCCAATATTTTCAATTTGCTTAATGTTCCCACCTCCCTGTTCTTCACGGTCCTGCCTGAAATGTCAACTGTCTTGATCCTCGGTTGCTGCCTGACCTGCTGTGCCTTTTCCAGCACCTTAACGCATCAACCGCCACCTTCATGTTTGACAAATTTTATGAAGCATCACCTCAGCAAGTCATGAAGTAATAACCACCCAAGTGTGTCGCTGTGCAATTATAATCCCCCTTAATTATGTATTTGCTAAGTTAGTTTTACAGTAGCACATATTTCCTGTGATGTTATGAACTAAGAAATCATGGTTAAATCCATGCCAGCATGTATAGCGATTGTGCTGATTGATACAGTTCTGTGACATATAAAATGGCACATTTGTGCTGGAACATAAACACTCTATCAACCAAGGCTAAATTGTGCTCTAGTGCTCCCTGGGATAGCATCAATAATGAGAAGATTTCCGCTAACGGATGCATCTTGCCCAGGGTTATTCACAATGGAACCAGTGCAGCTTGGTTTGAATGTTTGTATGAATTTCCTTGATATCAAATTTCTCTCAAACTACTGTAATATCGTTTGATGGTAGTAATTCCAAACTTTCATTTGTTTCTTTTACCCCTTTACATTGATGTCCTTAGGTTTCTGTTTCATTATTAATGCATGAGCATTGTATTTATGATATTGCATGTCTTGTGCACTGGCTGACAAAAAAAATGAGCCCCAAGTGCTGGAAACATTGGATAGCTCCCGATAGACATAGAAAGATTGAAAGGTAGTTAATGAGTTGTCATCCATTGCTAAATTATACATTGCGATGTTGAATCTGATTTAAATTGAAGGCCTGAATGAAAAAAAAGTTAATTTTTTTGTGTTGAAATGTCCTTCTGCAGGCACAATGCTGAAATTAAGCCCAACTGTGACATTATGCAAGATGATAAATAAAAAGGGAGTGCAACCTTTGCAGATTGTAGTGTAATCCACTCATTCTTGAACTGAATAAGAAGTTCTGAGAGATTGATAGATCTGTAAAGTTGATTGGCACGGTGATACGTGTTTTCTGCTTGTAGAGTTGTCTTGAAATCAGTTGTGAGGAGAAAATAAAATGATTTAATCGTTTAATACTGCCTTGAAATTAAAGTTACCATAAAGCTTCACACCAGTGGCAGTTACATGCTCTTCTCCAGCTATATGAGGAGTAAGTTCCAGTGCATTCAATTCTCATTCATTTCCCATCACTAATAATATTACTGCAATAGGAATATGAACTCTCAGCACTAATGGGCTCATTTTCAGTGTTAGGAAAATTAAAGTAATAAATTGGGCTGTCAAAACAGGAACTATTCAATGCCTTTGTGAAACTTTCATCTCACACAAATGGAGCAGTTAATTCTGAACTGTTGCAGAGCTGGCTGGTGTCCTTATTTCCTCTGAAGGTTTCTGTGAATGCTTAGTTCAGGCCCCAGTCTTCATACTGAGCACCAACTGAAGCAAAAACATCACACCAAGTCTTGCTTCTCTCCATACAATGATTCTCTGCCAATATGTATTTTCCGGTGACAGAGAGATGTACCTGAGAATGTCGTCCAAAATTAACTTTGAACAAATGTGAAATCTCCTTCAAGGAAACAAAGTCTTAGCAGGTCAAGATTAGCACTAAAAGGATGAAGGACAAATGTTGCAGCATTGTTCTTTAGTGAGGGGTGACCTTATAGACATTTATAAAATCATGAAGGGCATGGATAAGGTAATAGACAAGGTCTTTTCCTGGGAGTGAAGAGTCTAAAACTAGAGAGTATAAGTTTAAGGTGAGAGGGGAAAGATTTAAAAGGGACCTAAGGGGCTACTTTTTCATGTAGAGGGTGGTGCGTGTTTGGAATGAGCTGCCAGAGGAGGCTGGTATACAAATACAGCATTTAAAAGACTTCTGGATGGGTGCATGAATAGGGATGGGTTAGAGGGAAATGGACCAAGTGCTGGCAGTTGGGACTAGATTAACTTAGTATATCTGGTAGGCATGGACGAGTTGGACCGGAGGGTCTGTTTCCATGCTATACATCTCTATGACTCAATGATTCCATGACTGAAGCTTCTTACAAAATAGAACAGAAAGTTGGAGAAGTATTTGAAAAAAAATTGTAGAAGGATACAAGGGCAAGACATGGTGCATTTTCCTGTAGTTGGAACTTTGCCATTATTTTCCAATGACCATGCATGCTGTTTATCCAAGAGAATAAAAATTGATCAAAGCAGTCTTACGAACAATGGTAAACATGACCCAGAGATTTTTTTTAAAATTCTATTATGATCTCTGCTGGTCAGTAACAATGCTGTAATACAGACTTTCAGCATTGTCCAGGAATCTAATGGCTCTCTGGTCACTCTGGTTCTTGTGAGGGCTGGGGAGCTAATTCAGACAGACTGAGCTGACTCAGCAGAAACAAAAACAGAAACTATTGGAAAAGCTCAGCAGGTCTGGCAGCATCTGTGTAGAGAAATCAGAGTTAACGTTTCGGATCGAGCGACCCTTCCTCAGAACAGTTCTGAGGATGGGTCATCAGACCAAAAACATTCACTCTGATTTCTCTACACAAATGTGCCAGACCTGCTGAGTTTTTTCCAGCAATTTCTGTTTTTGTTTCTTACTTGACTTAGCAGACTATGGATGAGGCATAAAGCTGGTTAATGCCACAGCTCTACCCAGGACTGATCTCGAAAGAGCTGATGTATAACGAATGTGGTCTTGCTGATTTTTTTGGACTGCCACTGGCAGTGCAGAATTGATGTTGCATGTCATACGAAGATCTTTGTGAAAGCAGTAGCTCCCTGCTACATCTCAGCCTCATTTGACACTTCTGTAGGTACTGGAGGCCCACTGTGTAATGAAGCAGCAGGCTGTATGATATACACAGTGTGTGGCAGCTGCTATGAAACTGCAATACTGTCCTCCCTTTGCTGCAAGGAGGGAATAAAATTTCACCCTCATTGTGCACAGAAAGCAAGAAACATGTTTGAAATGCAAAGTGCAGCTTTCTGATGGCAGTCACTTAAGTAGCACTTGTTCCTTGTGAGACAGATCAATGCATCAAATGAACAGTATGATAATAGCACAATTCTCATATAAGAACCCCATAAGCTGCGTTGATTGTTCTTCAACATGGTTTTTATGAGTGCTTAAAATAAAAATGATTATTATAACAGTCGTGTTTGCGTAAAAACATGCCCCTTATAGTTTGCACATTTCATGGGAGCACATGGCACCATGCCAGCAGCAGTTCCAAGGTTTAGTGACACAATGGTTAATTGAAGTTTGTGCTGGCATATTCTAAAATTGTTAAACTGAGCAATGAGAACTTACCATGTTGCTATGGAGTTTTCAAAGGCAATCTGCAGAATTATGATCTGAGAACAATACAGCCCCAGATGGCCCAATTCCATTTAGTCTCTTGTGTTGGTACTGTACATGCTAAACATTCAATTGATTCACTTTGAAATAATTCTCAATGCAGGATCACAAAATTAATTGATCAAACTTCATCATCTGTATAGACCAGAAAGATCAATCTGCCTTGTTCTTTAATCACATCACGACTAATTCTTGCTTAGTGTCTGTTGCAATTTATTTGGAAAGCCATATTAGGCAGATTTTATTGAGGATTATTGGATCTATTAATTGATTTTGAGGCTGTGAGACTCTGGTAAAAATAATTCTTTTAACCAAAGTGCAGTACTGAAATTTCCTTTCTAAATTGTGACTCTGTAAAAGGCACTTTATCAAATCTGGACTTAATATACAAAATGTAGATACATTGGAATGAAGATTTGTCAGCTTATCTCAGAGTGAGGCTGCTTTTTTGATTGCGATGTTTCTTTGCTCCTCGCCCACTCTGCAGGATTTTACAGGCAGTGCTAAGGTTTATTGTCCTGTTCCTGAGAAAGTCAACATGAAGACTGCCCCTGCCCCACAGGCAGCTCCTTGTTCCTGTTAACACTTACACAGTCAAAGGGAAGCAGGGTATCCCATTCCCAAGGGCTGCCAGCATATTGGATTTATGGAATGCAGAGCATTTTCCAGCTTCTCATCTCTGTGATTTCTGGTGGTGGTGGTACAATGAGAGTGACCTCTAATCAATAAGCAGACATACAAAGCAGACAATCCCAACCCATTGCCAAGCACAGTCTAGTTTCTGAAACCCTAGCCAATGGCATTCATCCCCAGAGCACCAGGAAATTGTAGCCAGGTGGGAGACGGCCCTAAAGTGACCAACCAATGGCTACTTAAGAGCCTCAGTTGGAGCAGACGTGGTCTGATCAATGAGGGCATTACCTGCTGATTGTTAAATTATGTAAAATTCTGCCCTCACATTTTGTAATCGCTAGTGATCTGAGGGTCTTTTTAAATGAAACTTGATCAATTTTGTCTCCCTACCCAACGAATGGTATGTTGCAGTATTGGCTCCATAAAGCTTTTCAACTGGGATTCCGGAATAAAGTGTTAACCAACAATGGACTTCAAAGTTTTAAGAGCTGTTTTATGCCATTAGTTTTCATTACATTAGATTTCCTCGTCTGGACTGGACCATATTCATGATGTCACCTCCAAATCATGGTATAAAACTTTCAGTCTCCATCTTACTGACCTGTCTTCTTGCAGGCTCAGGGGAGTATGTGACAGTACATTTCAATTGCTTAGCTTGAGCACAGACACATAAGTAATGTAGATACCAGGAACTTTTAAGAATGTCACTATATTCTTCAATACTACATGATCCATGTCTCATCCTTATGTTAGGGGAGTTAGCACAGCTATCACACTGTGAGAGTCTCAGATCATTGGAACATTAGGCCATATCAATTCATGAGTTTATATCACGTCATTGCTGACTTTCACTAGGAGAGACAACAGATGTTTTTACAGGAGTCCCTCATTCAGTAATGATGTCTGTGAGAGTCAGATAGCATCTTTGAGTGCTGGCATTTACACCCATGCTATCAATAGTCTGAGACTGCATGCTGACAAGTGAACATTTTTTTGACAGCAGGATCTTGTTTCATGACTTCCACAGCAGTGTCCAGATGCTGATGCATTGGATGCTGTCTCCACAGGTGTGCTTGGGGAGTTCCCATCACTTCCAAACCTCAGCGCCAAACTGTTGTTGAAAACTCTTTCCTAAATTGGCTCTGGTCTCTTCCTGCTTCTTGTCAGTGACACCAGATTCTCTGGTCAGTCCAACACACCAAACGTTTCTCTGTCCATTGATCTCCTATATTGCAGTAATGCGTAGTGGGAGATATAGCTCTGCTATTGGGCTTATCATCCACACAAGGACCCAGGGCCAATGACACAGAATTTCCTCAGTGGATAATCAGACTTGTTAGTGAGTGATTGCTGATGACAGTACAATGCCTTAACAAAGTCCTCCTCAGATTCCTCTATTACAGACTCAGGAATGGTCTTTATCTTCACAGACCCGACACCCACACTATATTTTCTCCATAGCCTGACTGCAGCCCACTTTGGGCTCCCCATATTTGGATCCCAACTCTGGCTATTCTTTGACGTACATCCATTGCCAGGATCTGAGTAATTGGCTGTACCTTTTGGGTAAAGTGACTGTGTTTCTTCCTCTGAAATCTGCTGTTTTTCTCTGTCTCTCAGTTTCAACTCTCAGCTGTCACTGGCTGGTCAGGCATCCATTGCTTGGATATCTGAAAATACAAAAGGATCAGGGAGGATCATGGGAAAACCAGGGCTGCCCATTTACAGGCTTTTCACCCCCTGGGGACTTCCTGCACTGAGATGAGGGTGGAATGGACTTTGAAAATGATGCATTCACCAGGAATATACCATCGTTTTTCATGGCCTCAGTAACACCAGTAGCCATGATTCCAATGATCTGAATATCACGTACACCACAGTGAAATATATTGCCAGTTAATGGTGCCATCAATTACACTACCATATACTGTAAAAGACAGGGAAGCTGTCAGTCAGGGTGTTGCTGCATCTTTGAGGGATGTGTCTGGCAGAACGGGACAGCTGGATGTTTGTGGAACCTTGAAGACCTAGCTGTGTGGCCATGGGAAATGTGTGAGAATGAGGCGCAGCATCTAAATGTGAGGCATGAGTCAGGCTGTGAGAGATTGTTAATGGGTGAGTGATTCAGAATCACAGAATTGAACAATGTGTCAAGTTGGTGATGAATTGTTGGAACATGGCATCTGAAGATGCATTCAATGTGACTGATCACTTTCCTGAGATGATGAACGTCTTCAGACACTGTTTTCAGGTTCTTGAGGTCAGGCTCCACGTAGAGAGATTTGATTTTTATTGTGGTTTATTATAACATTTAATGTGTTATCTGTTTATCATTGGGAGTACGCTGTTGAGATGAAGGATGAGCATTGATCATATGGTGTGATGGAGGAGTCTGTCTGGGCTGAATGATCTATACTTGCTCCTGTTTTCAATGTTTCCAAATTCTGATTGAATCCTGTGGATAACTGCTTCTGCTGCTTTAGCTGGGGGACTCCTGGTCTTCATGGGTAGGTCCCTGATCCCACTGTACCATGGTCTGCAGCGATGTATCGGGTGGTTAGGAGACCTCGCTCTCTGGCCACTATGAAGGTTCCTTTCTGCAGTGAATGTGTTTCTCAGTCAGTGGGATAAGCTCCTGTAGTCAGAATGCACCTCCCACTACGGAGGTCACATTGTGTAACAGCCTCACACTAATTCATCGCACCCCTCATCCCCGCTGACCCCAGTTGGGGTAAATGCAGACACTCAGCAGCAGGTGGGGCAACGTGCCACTGTCACAGAAATGATCCAGCTCTGAGAGGAATGGACCTATCGTGCTCACAGAGTGCCACATTCAATTCTTTGGAAGGAGAATGATAACTCCTGTGGTTTTAAAAAAAGAGGCTGAGACTTTGAACAATGAAGACAAGAGGCTAGATAGCAAAGTCTTTGTAACAATTAATTAACGACTTGGAGACCTGGCCTACAGATTAAGGTCAAAGTGACATGGTCATGGAGTCAGACATGACCAGTAATATGATGATCCCTTCCTTGTTTATATGTATGCTAAACACATTTACAAAAACTGTGTGTGTTACACATCTTTGAAGTAGATGTCTTTTCCATTTATCATCATATACCTAGTTCTTCACAGGAAAACAGCATGGTGAGATGGTGAAATAATAATCACATATCAATTTTTATTCAGTAAATCTCATGAAAAATCCCTTTTTAGACTATTTTGCTCACAATCCATTGAGTGTTTTGGCACCAGATTTCAAAACAGAATGAGATTTCTTATGTATTTCCATTGAAACCTATCTTAGGGGCCATTTAACATCATGAATATTTCAATGTTAAAGCACGTCAGCAAATCAACATAGCTGAATTTAATATGTAAATGCTTCAAAATCTCTTCACGCTCAGACTGTGTGTCAATTATCATTTATCACACTCATACCATGAATATTGTGAAGAGCTCTAGCCTCATTGAATTAATACATTAATCCCTTCACAATTATCTTGCTGTATTTTTACCACAGTGTGTTCTGTATTGACTTTACTGTCCATGGAGGGCAGGGGCCAGAACTCAACAGTCCCCAGATCTAGGTGTAAGGATCATTGTGTTGGATTTATTTTGCCCATTGTCTCCGAACTTGCTCATTAGTTAACACAATTATTCTGTGTAGCTGATGTGAGCTATTTTGTAGAGGAGCTGCAGACCTGAGCTGGGCATGAGAGGCTAGTACAAGATCAGACACTGACAGGCCCAATGGCCTCTTGCACCGTAACAATTCCAGTGAGTCTGCACCATTTAGAACCAATCTGTACTTCTTAAACGTGGCTATGGGTGGGGGCTTTGTGACTGAATCAGGGACGATCACCATTTCTACACTCGATTCTGGAAGAAATTGGAAATGAACAAGCTCCAAGATGCCCCAATGCTATCATTCACACCTCAGATCAGGAGGTCACTCAGAAACAGTACCGTGTGTGACACTCCATCCGAAACAATACCATGTGTGACACTCCCTCAGAAACAGTATCGTGTGTGACACTCCCTCAGAAACAGTACCATATGTGACACTCCCTCAGAAACAGCACCGTGTGTGACATTCCCTCAGAAACAGTATCGTGTGTGACACTCCCTCCAAAACAATACCATGTGTGACACTCCCTCAGAAACAGCTCCGTGTGTGACACTCCCTCCAAAACAATACCGTGTGTGACACTCCCTCAGAAACAATACTGTGTGTGACACTCC